>NC_046640.1:21554882-21863216 GCF_900324485.2 Mastacembelus armatus
CTTCAGCTGGTAGGTGTCTATCAGCTCATTATTCACAGCTCTGGAAAACAAACCAAATACAATGAGTCAGGTTAACACAATGCCAGTTACTTCTCAGGTGACACATAAGTGACAGGTGTTGGGGTCAGCTCTAAAACTGGTTAACATTAAAACAGCTGAAAATGATGCATAAAGAGTTTTGTACTAAATGGTTGACTAAAAGCTAAAGGCAGAAATCTGAGATATTTGATAAAACCAACAGATGAACGGCTGAAATATTTAAACGTAGAGATTAAAACAGCTAAGAATGATGGATAAAAAGCCACATCTACCAGCTGCTGCTCTAAATAACAGTATGAAAGAAAAGTGACGGTTCAATCGTCTTTCATGGTGCAGAGTCTTAAAGGTCTTTAACGCTACCTGAGATCTCCAACGTAGTGAGTTTGCCAGGCCAGTCGGACGGGGCTGGAACTGAGCATGTGCACTCGACTTGCTCTTCCCAAGATGCTCTGGGCCGTTTCAAAAGCAGAGTTGCCTTTTCCCAGAATGAGCACGGCCTGGTCCTTGTAGTCCTCAGGGTTAGTGGAGATGGACTCATAGCCCTCCACCAGGTCAGAGCCGACAAACTCCACCTTCTGAGGAACCCACAACCCGGTGGCTACCAGGAGGACCCTGAGGGAGCACAGACGTACAACGGTCCACAGACCGACCAAATCTAAGTTTTTTAATCTGAGGGTGAGTGTTTGAAATACCTGCACGTGTAGTTCGACGCACGTTGATCTGTCAGGATGTAGCTCCTTCCAGTGGCTGACGGCGCTGCCCGGATTCTGCCGACGTCCACGCCATAGCGGACCCTGAGCCCGAGCTCCCTCTCAAACATGGACAGGTAGAGCGGGAAGGCGTCCGCCGGTGGATAAAACTCACGGCTCACTCTCTTGAACAGGAGGTCGGGTTTATCGCTCAGCAGAGAGTTCCAGTCGTGGCGCAGGTTGAACTCCCGGTTCTGCCTTCCTGTGTGGATCTTGTTAATGCTAATGAGCTTCCTGTGCCTGGGGTACCTGAACGCACAAAGGAGGGCAGAGAAGACACGTGTCAAAGGTTTGGGACAGGTTCTGAGAGCTGGTTAGTAAAAACATGACAAGTTGGCAAAAAGAATAAGGTTGTTGATTTTTTTTCAAGAAGTCACCTACTTGTGAAAGAAGCTGCCTGGTCCCGAGTTCCTCTCCAGGATGACATAGTCCCTTTTGGCCTTGGAAAGGAAAAATCCCATCTGCAGCCCTGCAGGCCCGGCTCCAAGCACACAGTAATCGAAGCCATTGTGGTTCTCACCAACACACGTGACGTAGCCAGTCAGGACGAAAAGGATCAAACAAGGAAGACCCAAATCCATCACCTACTGGACACAAAGAAACGGTCTAAGAACATCAAGAGGCTACAGGTTCCACTGGAAATGAGAACATTTAGTTTTTGATTATTAACACATTTGTCATTATGGCTCATTGAGCGTAGAAATAAATAGCGATAGTGATAATAAATAGTAAAATGCATTGAACATCGTGAGGTCAGGACTTTTCCGTTTCCACAGGTTTTACACAGGAAGTGTGAAGCTGACAGGAAGCACATCTATTGTTTACATATTGTTTGATATAAATATAATACCATTACATCATTTGTTTACTTCCCTCATGTGAATGGTTGTCAATAAAATGCCACAATCAACAATAATAGATCAACATTTTTCCTGCTGCTGTAACAGTTGGAAAAGTGCGGCACAATAATTATATAACCAATAATAATATAATCAATAATCCGCACGCAGAAAGACGCATTCAACGCACGATTATCACGTCAACAACGCACACAGGCGGTAATGGCGCGGACTGGAACGGGTTAACCCGTGCTAAGAGACCGAGCCGGGCCCGGGAGTCCTCCGGCTCTCCGTGAAGTCTCCAGCCCATGTTCCTCCACTGTAGGGGGGATGCGGCGGCTGCCATCGCCGCTGATCCGAACCGGATTAAAAATGAAGCGAACCCACCTCTTAGACCCGTCGGTCCATCGGGCGCAGCAGCTGCAGTTTGGCCTGGATCGAACCTGTCGGGGGTCCTACACATTTACCACCTGGCATGTTACAACCGGACTATCTGTCCCACTGGAAATCCACCAGCAGCACCAGCGTCCCCAGTTCAGGGGGAAAGACCCACAGGCTGCTGGAATAAGGGGCGTGATCAGAAACGAGCATAGAACCGAGTAGAATAGAACAGACTCATGCAGAAAGAAGCTGTTCTACATTTTCTGCCCTGCCTTATATCAACTACTACATATAAACTACTTCTGTATATAATAACAATATTATTTGTCTCCCTGATTAAACCGTCCAAAGTTTGTTAATGTTAGTTTTATGAAGAGTGAAAAGAAAATCAGCGGTCGGTTTATTAGGAACCCCTGTGTCGGACCCAGTCGGTTGATTAGGAACCCCTGTGTCGGACCCAGTCGGTTGATTAGGAACCCCTGTGTCGGACCCAGTCGGTTGATTAGGAACCCCTGTGTCGGACCCAGTCGGTTTATTAGGAACCCCTGTGTCGGACCCAGTCGGTTGATTAGGAACCCTGTTGCACCTGTATGTAGTTGTTTTGTGTCTTTTTGAGGACACTTGTATCTTATTATACTATTATATTTTTGATTCCAGTGATTTTGCGTCAGCTCCTTCACCTGAATGATCCAGTCATGTGGTTAAAGCACATATATATATACAGCTTTAGATTTCTGCTTCATCATGCTTTCAGCGTTTTTCCCTCTGGTCAGAAACATCTGCCTGGTCATGTTGAGTGAGGCCAGTCAGCAGTCACACTTCCCCTCTGACTCAGCAGCTGCAGCACAGCTGTATAAAAGAGGCCGGAGTGCAGCGTTCCTCTTAGAGGACCCAGCATAACGCAGAGGAGCCTGTGGACCATTACAGGTGGAGCAAACAGGTCAGTCTGCAGAGATGGAGAACATGAGGAGCGCGAGAAGAAACGACACGGGAGATGACGGCAGGTAGGAAACAGATGTGTTAGAAACAGCTGTGTCTGTTCAAGATGGGATTTTCTGCTTTAAACGTGGTTTTCGTGCTCATCGTGTCGCCCTCAGTGACCTGTCCGAGCAGATTAAAGCAGCGACCAAGGAAAACCACGTCCGAGCTGAAAACACACAGCTGATGCTGAGTTACCAGAAGGGACAGATCACGTTGGCGCAGTACAAGGTAACAGGAAGAAAACAAGCTCATGGTTTTCTCTGTTAGACGCCACAAATCATCTTTGGCGTCGTTAAAATAGGAAACAGGAAATGATGCATGAAGATAAAATAAGATTTGAAAATGTCAAAACTCAGATTTTAAAGTTAAAACACTGACTTAATGAAAACAACAGAAACTTCTGGGATGTTTCTCAGTAATTTGATAAAGTTCCTGTTTGTAACTTACCAACAGTTTTGGATGCTGGTTTTGTTTTAAGTGGCCCAGAAACAGCAAAGAACAGTAGCTGTAGATCAGTTTGTCTTGTATGATCAGTGTTTATCTCCAGCGGTTAATGCAATAAAGGGTTTTAACATGTAAACAACACATTTCTGTTCATGGTTTCATGAAAAGTGGATATGTAACAGCTCACCTGTGCGACAGGTGCTGCTCTGTTCCCTCTACGAGATCTATAAGGCTCTAGAGGAGGAGCTGGACAGAAATTCTTCCCATCCGGCTGTTGCACCGATTTACTTCCCCCAGGAGCTCGACCGCCTGGACTCACTGGAAAGGGATCTGGAGTATCTGTTGGGCTCAGACTGGAGGAACAAGGTGATCGTTCCTGCAGCCACACTCAGATACGAGCAGAGGCTGCGACAGGTGAGAGAACGGCTGTGAAAAGACGGAAGGCCCCAAAAATACTGCAAAAACCCACAACATGACCACAAAATACCACAGTGATTAAGAAATAAACACATAGGGGCCGCAGCCTGAGGAAAACTGGCCCCTGTAGTTGTCGTCATATTGGGGCCTTGCTCCACTGCAGAAGAGGTGGGGGCCCATTGTGTTATAATGCACCCATGAAACCCACAATCCCTGTTCTCCAGATCGGCAGGGAGAACCCGGCGCTGCTGGTGGCCCACGCCTACACTCGTTACCTCGGCGACCTGTCAGGGGGGCAGGTGTTGGGCAAAATCACCCAGAAGTCTCTGGGGTTGAGCAGCAAAGACGGGCTTTCGTTCTTCTCCTTCCCCAGCGTGAGCAGCCCCAACCGCTTCAAGCAGCTGTACAGGAGCCGGATGAACAGCATCGAACTGACGGAGCAGCAGAGGGCGGAGGTGCTGCAGGAGGCGGTGGCAGCCTTTGAGTTCAACATCCAGGTGAGGGCGGGATTTGAAATACATGCTTAGATCCCAAGACTCAGGAGTAGGATCTGGGAGGACTGAAGTTCGTATTTTTTTTCCTTAAGCTGAATCAAACATCCATCCATCATCTATATTTATTTAGTATATTTAGTCCTAACCAGGGTCCCAGGGACCTGCTGGAGCCTATCCCAGCTCTCTTTGGGTGAAAGGCAGGGGTCCACCCTGGACAGGTCCCCAGTCCATCACAGGGCCACATAGAGACCAACAACCTCACACACTCACACTCACTCCTATGGGCAATTTAGAGTCACCAATCAACCTGACATACATGTTTTTGGACTGTGGGAGGAAACCAGAGGACCTGGAGAAAACCCACGCACTGGACCAATTACACATCGTTTATACATTATATATCCATCCCCACATCCACTCCCTTTGCAGCAGGTTAGCTCCCACAACAGAAACAGGGACTGGATGTGGGAAGACACATGTCCAGGTGCTAAAAAGTCCATTTTCACCTTGGAGAAATGGGAAAAAGTATAGAAACCCTCCAATTGTTCTTTTCTTTGGTACTGATTTGGCAGAAATTGATGTCCACAGACATAACTTCACAAAACAACACAACGTTAACACATCCAACATCAACACGACATCAGTTCCCGTGGTTTTACTGCAGGGCTGACGCAAACATTTTTGGCATGTCAGTAACTTGGGCTCATTTTGACCTTTCGGTTGTTTTGTCTTCCAAAAAACCCACTAGGCTGATCTAAAGTTCAACAGGGTCTTTTATTTTCTGCAGGTTCACTAAATAAACTGCAGCTTCCAAAGTGACTCAGAGCAGAAAAAACAAGAAGTGAATCTAACGCTCATGGTTTTTCTGACTTGGGTTTCCTGCAGGTTTTTGATGATCTGCAGAAAATGTTGAGTTTCGCAGCAGAAGCGGACCAATCGAAGAGCAACGCTGCCAACTTCTCCTCTGTACCCATCATGCAGTTCACCATGGGAGTGTGCGTCGCACTGGCCACCATCGGGTTGGGAATCTATGCCCTGTAGGTTCCAGCTGCACTGGGAACGTCACAGGTCATTTAATGCAACAACAGAAATCAAGTCATTTGTGTTTCAGCTGCCATTTGTATAAGCTTTATCAAACTGTCCACAACTTTTATTGTGAAAAAATAAAACTGTCCAATCACAAACTTACTGGTTCAAATACTTTTTATTATTTTTACAGACTAATGCAAACACTTAATATTTTTATATTGATGCAAAACCAACCTATAGTGCCTTCCAACATGTTTCCACAAACTAAGATGCTGCTGCCACTGATTCAAATCCAACTGAACCAGAATAAACTGTTTTCACTGTGACTCAGATCAGGATTTATTCTGTTCTGTCCTCTGGAAAACACAGAGCAGCTCAAATAGGACAAACTATTTACAGCAACAACAGCAACACGGATGTGTTCGAGCAGTTTACTTGACTCTGTAGAGAACTTTCCTCTGCATGCGGTGCTGAAGTTCTCCCCTCCTCAGCATCAGGTGCAGGACTTTGTAGATGGCGTGTTCGGGATATTTCTGCAAAAGGAGTCAAAGAACAAAGAGTCAGAGTTTGAATCACAGTCAGAGTCTGTTCATTCAGACCTGAAAACCACTGACTTTTTTTTTTAATGAGCATCAGAAAAGAAAAATTGTCTGAAACAAAATCAGTTTTTGTGTGTAAACAAAAACACAAGGTGAATGTGTTTCCAATGTTTTTTATCAACTCTGCTGCTTCTGATTTTCAATGTTTTGTTCAAAAGTGTCCTAAATAAAATGTTTCATTTGCAAAAAAATAAACTAAATATTTAAGAAGCTACAAACTTTCCTTTGCAGTAAGTGAAATGCAGAAAAACCAGATCACTCCGAGTATCTGGACCCGTTCCGGGTTCCTTGCACCGACCTGTTTGGTGAAGTCCTGGACGATGCTGTGCTCCGACACCTGGGAGCCGATGGCAAAGCGTCTCTTCAGCTGCTTCTCAATACGTGAGATCATTTCCTGGTCCTCCTGAGACGTGAAGCCCTCCACGCCTACACAAAAACAACAACATGAGGATTCTCCTCATTTCGATTGAGCCAGGCAGATGTTAGAAAGCTCTGCAGGTATTAGCAGCAGTGGACCTGGTGCTAGGACACCGCAGCAACTGTTTCTATAGTTTCACTTTAAACCTAAATACTACAGACACCTGAAAGGCTGCCAGACAGTGCAGCGTCCAGCGTGGAGACCTGGAAGAGTCTGAGCGCCTCGTCAACCTCTTCCTCTCCAGCTACGACCTGCAGCTTCATCTTAGCCAGAGACTCTGCGATCCGCACGACGGCCTCCAGCTGCCTGAAAACCCAGAAATACGAGGACTGCTTGAGGAGTGATGTGTCAGAGGTGGAGGGATAAACACATCGACACCGGCACTGGACTTGGACTCACTCTAGAGAGATGAATTGGACTCTACCTCTCAGAAGTCAGACCAGATGCAGATGCAAGAAATGAGATCAAAATACCTGACAGTGATGGGGATGGAGGGTCGTTTGTCAGCCTCCCTCTCATGCTCTCGTGCGCCGCTCCTCATCACCACATATCTGTTTTTCAGCTTCTCAGCAGCGGCCGCAGAGAGTCGGGGGCCACATTTACTGTCAGCAAACACGCAGAGCAAAGAATTAGCGATGGGCAACTCAACCGCGAGCGAAGAGTGTCAGACACACAATGTCCAGACAGACTCACAGTCTAGCGTAGGCGATGTACTTCTTAAAGGTCGCCAGTGGAATCTCGCCCTCCACACCCTCGGTCTGAGTGTGAGCGCTCAGGTGAACGTTCATCACGTGACGAGCCAGAGTCTGCAAACAGACGACAGCGTTACACTCGATCACAAGGTCTCAAACCTGACTGAAGAACTCAAATAATGGGGCAGGATGTTACAGGACTGAATGCTGTCACGTGACCTCTGACGAACCTTCAGCCCTCTCACCCACTGACCCCTTACTGTGATCGTTTTAACCATCATCTGTGACTCTGAGCAGCCTCCCTACCATGTCCCTCTGCTGGTCGTGCTGGTCTTTGATGATGAAGATCATGTCAAACCGGGACAAGATGGTGGGCATGAAGTCGATGTTGTCCTCTCCCTTTGTGTCGTCCCAGCGGCCGAACACAGAGTTGGCTGCAGCCAGCACGGAGCAGCGCGAGTTCAGGGTGGTGGTGATTCCAGCCTGCGACACGTCAGGATGTTAGTGAGTCCCTCTCAGCACAGCAGAGATTTGTGTTCTTTAAAATACAAATTAAACACAGAGCTGGGTCCCACCTTGGCGATGGAGATGGTTTGTTGCTCCATGGCCTCGTGGATGGCCACTCTGTCATCCTCTCTCATCTGAACAACAAGAGCAGAGTTGTAGTTGTGCACAGTGATTTTCTGTGACTTTGAATGTAGTAGACTCAGTAAGTGGCTCCCTGCTGTGTTTTTCTTTTTCAACTTTTCACCTTGTCAAACTCATCGATGCAAACGACCCCACCGTCAGCCAGCACCATGGCGCCCCCCTCCATGATGAATCCACGGGTGTTGGGGTCTCTGAGCACAGACGCCGTCAGACCAGCTGCACTGCTGCCCTTACCTGAGGTGTAAACCTGATGACACAGAATCAAGTGGGTCAGTTTACACCCATAACATACTTTCTGATAAGTCCAGGTCCTGATATACATGAAACCAGAACCAAGAGGCGAGACCACATCAGTCCTGTTCAGTCTCCCAATTACATTTATATTGTCCTCAGGCAGATCAAGGTTCTCATCAGTATGTGAATTACAGCTCAGCTCATCAATACTATAATTATATAATCATTATGTTGCCATGGCAAAGCATCCGCAGGAGAACAGTAACTACCCCGATCGGTGAGCATCTCTCCACAAACTTCAGCAGCTGTGACTTGGCTGTTCCAGGATCTCCGAGCATCAGCAGGTTGATGTCACCCCTACGAGTGAGACCATCGGGCAGCCTGAGGGACAGGAGACCAGAACGTTACTGGACACGTCAGGATACGACACGTCAACACCAAACTGTGCCGATCGTCGCTGTGAAAGCTTCACCTCTTCCTCGAGCCTCCGAACAACAAACAGGTGATGGCCTTTTTCAGGTCGTCGCTGCCGTAGATGGAGGGAGCGAGGGAGCTCGCCAGAGACTCGTACACATTTGGAGACGCAGCCAGAGCTCTGAGCTCCTCCTCCTCCTGGGGAGAGACGGATCCAGTCGCACCACGACCTGAAACACACAACATTAACATCAGCCCAAGGTGCATCGCTCTCAGCTTACATCAGCGTTTTGACGCAGGACGTCGGCCATACCTGCTCCCTCTGTGTCCACCTGGATGCCCACCACCCGCAGGTAAGAAGCACGGATGCCCATGCCAACGCCTTTGTCTTTGCCTTTGGTCTTTGCAGCAGCCATCTTCTTGATGGAGTAGATGCCCATGATGGTCACCCTGTTGCCTGGGACCACACGGTCACACAAATACCTGACAGGACGAGAGGAAAGGATCGAGTCTGTCTCCAAAGGGTCTGGTCCATAGTTACTTCCTAAAGTAAAAACCTGTGAGCATGTGTGACCCAGAATCTTAATCTTAACAGATTTACTCTTATTCTTTAGTTATTAATTTTCATGCAAAGAGCAGAAACATGTTCTGCCTTGGTTCACTGTCAGGAAATGAAAAACAACGTGAGCTCATCTGGACAAGTGTCTAAGAAACATGGCGAGACCTGCTCCTGGATTCAAAACTTTCCTTACCGGTCGCAGTAGAGCTGTAAGTGACGAGGCATCTCTCCGTGAGGAACAGCATCCGGAGACTCCTGCAGGCGCAGCGTCTGGAAGTCCACACAGACGCAGCGGTCGGGGATGATGAAGTAGGGGTCCATGGGACACTTCACCCTGCCGGCGTCCTCGCTGCCAACACACAACGTTTGTCGGGTTCAATGCTGATTTTAGGTCACGGGAGAAACTTGCGGGCGCTGTTGCTCGTACTCACGTGTTGCACTTGCGTGGCAGAGCGTATCCCTGCAGGCCCGGAGGCAGAGGGATGTTGCTGATGACGGAGCGACAGCCTCGACACTGCAGACACACCTTGGTGGCCTTCGCCCTCACCGCTGTGGCCGAGATGATGATGCCGTGCACCTTCACCAGGCGAGACACCTGCTTGGACTGTAGGCCAGAGAAACAACATGTGATCAGTCTGTAGGTGGAGCTCCTTCCAACGCTTTTAATCCAGATTTTCAATTCCATCATTTTCTGTGTGTGTCAGTACCTTGAGGCTGCGAATAGATGTATGGTGGGCGTCACTCCTCAGCATGACCTGGATGTCCTGCACAGCCTCCTCCCCCACCGGCCGGGGTCGGGTCACCTCGTCGGCTACGTCTTTCGCAGCTTCCTCCAGCTGTAAAAGAGACGGGACAGGTGAGAGAAGAGGACGAGTGCTGGTTTAGGGTTAGATGAACGGAGCCGGTCGGGATTCTCACCAGAGGCAGGTTCTCAGTGGGCAGCTTGTACAGACAGTCCGACAGGTCCTCGTCAAAGCTGGCGAGGTCCTCCATCTCCACCTCCACCCAGAACTCACCCAGGGTGTAGTGTCTCTTCAGCTCATCTCTGGTTACAAAGACAAAACACAAACTGATTCACGTGTCGTTTCCAGGAGTCTGGCAGGTTTGAAACATCAGTGAAGAAGCACAAATTAAACTCTCTGCTCTGATTTATTTTGTGTCTGTACAAAATAATATTATTGATCCCTGGCTGCTCCTTGTTAGTGGACAGGTATTTGACAGGTGCTCACCTGACACCGTGTGGGCCACCTGGGACCTTACACCCGCCTGCCACCAGGGGGCGACCCCCCCACCCTTATTTTAGCTTTATATTAATGTGCGTGTTGCTGCTGTAGGTGTCAGACAACACACCAACTAAAAACATTCATGTTCTGTAGAAAACAGAAGTTTATCTCATATTTATGACAACCAGATTATTTCTAATAGTTTATCTCACAGTTAAACAGTTAAATAACCCAATAAAGGCAGATACACCTACAGAAAAGATTTTCAAACACATGACTTCCTATATTTTGATATTTTAACGCTTCTCCCTCAGCCCCCCCACAGTTACATTACCTGTATTTATAGGTGAAACCGGTTCGGTCGGTCCCCACTCGGAACTGCCGGAGGAACTCACGGAACCGTTTCTTGATCTGAAGCCGTTTCTGTCCGCCTTCATCCACACCGGGCCCCTCTCCCGCTCCGAAACTGTCGCTGTAGTACACCCCCGGGTCGTCAAAGCCAGACATCCTGCAGCTGGTCCGTCTCCACAACAGCACCGACTCAAACTAGGTCCCGGACGTGGACTGGTGTTTGTGATTTTTTAAGAAAAACCCGGAGAACGCGAACGAACCGAAGGACCCAGCTGCTCCGTACCGGTTTCGCGGCAAAAACTAAACTCCTTCCTGTCAGTTTCCCGCGAGCCCTCTCGTCGCACCGCCCCTCTCCCGCCCTGATTGGTTGAAAGCAAAACTCTCGGTTTCTATTGGTCAAAACGGAAAAGCGAAGGCGTGTTTTAAATGTCTGGGTGGGGCTTGTGAGATCTAGTGGCGCGAAAACGAGTACAGGCGGAGACAAAGCAGCATGGCGGAGTCACGTGACCTCATACGTTTCAATAAACCAGAACCTTCAATTAAAGATAATCAACCAAAAAATAATCATTTATTTATTAACGGAGCTCCGGATCCTGACCACGTGACCTGTGTTTGTAACGCTGGTGTAAAATAAAAGTCCCAGGTTTTTCCTGCAGAACATTTATCTGATAACTTTAGTTCCTTTTTTAGTACCACATGAATCCAACAAAATACAGTACATGACAGTACTTTCACTTCTTTTCTTCCAGGAGGTCAAGAAATAAAAGTGATCTGGAAGAACATCAATAAATAAATAAAAGGCTTTCGTCGTATTTCTCTGTGCTGGTTGTTGGTTATTTCTCAGGGCCACATGTTGGACTATCACCTCCCAGCTTCAAACCTGCTTCATGAACGTGATGATGTTTGCATTAAACTAGAGAGAAATACATTTCTGATATTACTGCAGTAAAGGATTGCAGTACCTTTTTCTTCCACCACATAAAATTACTGTGTTTCAAGGTGTATTTTCATTGATTTGCTTGTTTATTTTAAAGGCACAGATACACACAGGAGGCACGAGCTGCTTGTCTTCAGAAAGTTATAGTATACAGAATATTTAAAAACAGGCGTCCACATGCACAGTACACAGTGTGGTAGTACATGTGCACAGTACGTCCAACAGTCTTCAAATCTTTATTGTGTTCCCAAACACTGGAACCTACGTCTGTGACCTGGAGGCTCCAGGTTTTAACATTTCACCTGACAATGTCGTCAAGGTGAACTGAGATTTAATGTAACAGAGAAACTCCACGCTCAGCAGGTCAAAGTGAAAACAGCTCTTTAGTGTCAAAGCCTGCAGACGTCGTTCTGCACAGCACATTTGAATGCAGCCAACCTGCAGTGTGTTGAACTGATGTAGGAGGGTTAAGGATTTAGAGACACATTAAAGTTAAAGTAGGAAATTTAGAATTTAGCTCCTTTTTCTTAATATTTACACACCAACACAAGCAAAGATGTTTTACTGAGCCAAGCAAACAGGAAAACGTTCAACTCTGCTGACCTACAACTGTATCTAATGTTTCCATCACCACTGGAAGGTCCTGAGAAAGAGGCAGCGAAGCAGTTCAACCTTCTTCAGGGACTGAAAGGTTTGTGGCGTTCAGGAAACGACGCCGTGTTTTCTGCCCGTCTGGATGAAGGCGTCCACGCAGCGGTCGATGTCTTCGTCAGTGTGGGCGGCTGAAATCTGAACTCGGATCCTGGCTTTGCCCTTCGGGACCACTGGGTAGGAGAAACCAATCACATATATTCCTGTGGAGGGAAGAGACGAGTGGTCAGTGCTTCATCCACACCAGCTGCTGTGATTCAATCTGAGCAGTAACAAGGTAAACACAGTGGGACTGAATCGTCGCTGAACAACAGAGCTGGGTGCATTTTAGAATTCATTCAGAGTGACAGTAGCCGCTGTGAGCCCAGAGGTGCCTCACCGAGCTTCAGCATATCGTCGGCCATTACAGAAGCCAGCCGCGCGTCTCCGAGCATCACGGGGCAGATGGGGTGAGCTGAGCCTGCGATGGTGAAACCCGCCTGCGTCATCTGGTCCCTGAAACTGGGTGAACAGAGGAAAGTATCAGTAACTGTCACAGGTGGAAATGTGACTCTTAAACTTCAGGGATTCTCCTGATTCTTCCTTCAAGTCTGTTTCCAATAACAATCCTGAGGAAAATTCCACATGTACGTATGATTTGTTCAGCACATAGTTCAATAACGTGACCTGAAGGCTGCAGAAACAAGATGATGGGAGATGGATTTATTCACTTGTAGAACAACTGATTATTTTTATGACCTTCCTGGATGAGAGCTAAGCTCTGACCCGTCCTTCAGAACAAACGCACCTGGTGGTTTTGGCCGCCATGCTCTGTGCAATCTCATTGGAGTCGAGCAGCAGCTCCACGGCCCGGGTGGCGCAACCCACTACAGGAGGGGGCAGGGAGTTGGAGAACAGGTACGGCCTCGAGCGCTGCCTCAGCAGCTCAATCAGCGGTTTAGGACCCACTGTGTAGCCGCCTGAAACACACAGACAACTTGTGTCTTGACACCAAACAACATGAGAACACGTCTGACACTTTAAACCTACAGCACAGCCACTGGTTAGCATAGCTCCGACTGGAAACACAGGAAACTGTTAGCCTGCTCCGTATGACCTCCTGATGGGGGTCAGTCTCAGCTCCCTGTAAATATCTGCTCAACTGTTTTCCTCAGGAGCCGGAGACCAAAACATGTCAGCATGTTCCCCGTAAGAAAGATCCAAAATGAAAACACATCTGTGGACGACCTACCAGCTGCTCCTCCCAGTGCCTTCCCCAGGGTGGAGTTTATAATGTGAACTCTGTCCATCACTCCCAGCAGCTCGTCTGTTCCTCTGCCAATCACAGGACAGTCCTACATCAGTGTGTCGCTCCTTTAACAGCCTGTGTCTTTTCTTTAACTTTTATCTTTATTTTGCTTCCGATGTGTTTTTGTAAAATTACATGTTATGAGTAACAGGGTTCAGGAAGTACTTCATTAATATATAAAAATACACTTTGTATTATTTGAACTGTTAGTAAACCAGCATTGTTGTCATTCACCTGCCGCGGGGCCCCAGGAAGCCGGTGGCGTGGCACTCATCGATAAACACCATGGCTCCGTACTGTTCAGCCAGGTCACAGATTCCTGGTAAAGGGGCCACGTCTCCGTCCATGGAGAAGACGCCGTCCGTCACGATCAGGCGCATTCGAGACGACTGAGGAGGACAAAGCAGAGTCGTGGCGACCATGGCGTCAAATATGGCTGTTTAGAGGTGACTTTTTTTTTTTTTATCTACACGCACCTTTACAGACACCTGTCAGAAATTACCTGTGTGTGTCCAGAAGCATCAGGTGCTAACATGTTAATGTTAGCATCAAAACCTACTGCTGTGCTGCTCCCAGTGTCTGAATCTGTGACTCTTACCCTGAACAGGCTCATTTGTCATATGATTCGATATGAAGACATCATAAAGAACAACAAACATGAATTTAACACACACACACACACACACACACACACACACACACACACACACACACACCTGAGCCTCTTTGAGCTTGTTCTCCAGGTCGCTGAGGTCCAGGTGTTTGTAGCGAAGCCTCTGTGCTCGACACAGACGGATCCCGTCGATGATGGAGGCGTGGTTCAGCTCATCAGACAGCACCGCGTCGTCCGGGCCCAACAGCACCTGAGGTCAGCACAACATCAGCCGATTTACAACATCAGTAAATTAACCAATCAATCAATCAATCAATCAGTCAGTTATCAGAAAGCTGTACTGTGGCTGAGGTTCAGGACTTGCACTCATACAACCCTCAAAGAAAAAAAATTCACTAAGGTTAATGTTAGCATGGTTTAGCTAACTTGGCTAATATCAGCAATATACATTGCTACATTAGCTAGCCTGCTAATTAGCTGACTGTGTCTGTGATTGTGTCCACGTGTGTTGTTTCTACACCAGGTGAAGCTGACTTTACTGTTCTCAAGCTCCATGAACTTCCTGTGCAGCTTCTGGCTCCACTTGTCTCTGACTGGGACTCTGGGCCTAAACCAGCTCCAGTGCGAACAGTCAAACTTCACCATGTTCAAACCCATGAGTCCTGAAGGTGAATTCTGAGCCAAAATGACACACGGTCATTCTCACAGTGAGAAACTGGCTCCAACATAAATGGAAGCATTTATGTTGGAGCCAGTTTCTCACAGTGAGAAACTGAAATGTGCGTGACGCACCTCAAACAGCCCAGCGTTGGCATCGAAGCAGCTGGCATACAGGATGCAGTCCTCCCGCTCATGAAACTCCGCAAGTTTCTGCTCCAGATGTTTGTGAATATCCTGCAAACAGAAACGAACGTAGCTGCTACACAATCTCACGTCGCTCCCCGTGTGTTCACGTGATGTTTCAGCACACTGCTCACCACACCTGAGTCCCACAGATGAATCGGACCGAGCTGAGTCCAGCTCCATGTGTCCTCAGAGCGTCGATCCCTGCCTGCACCACCTCCGGATGGCTGGACAGGCCGAGGTAGTTGTTGGCACAGAAATTCAATATTCCTGAGAGAGAGAGACAGTGAGTCAGTTCAGGTGGAAGCTGAAGCTGCTTCATTGTTTAAGGCTGTTTACTCAGCAAGACAAGAACAGGAAGAGAAAGTCTGACAAAAAGAAACAACAAAGCCAGAAACCAGCCAGAACCACCTGTGGACGTTCAGGATGAAAGTTCTGCCACCTTTGTCTACAGACTGGAATATTTGACTGTATTTTATTGTCACAAGTACTTTGTATACTGCTGGGTAGCTGACGTTAACTACCTTATATACTTCTAATTTGAAGTACTTTATATACTGCTGGGTAGCTGACGTTAACTACCTTATATACTTCTAATTTGAAGTACTTTATATACCGCTGGGTAGCTGACGTTAACTACCTCATATACTTCTAATTTGAAGTACTTTATATACCGCTGGGTAGCTGACGTTAACTACCTCATATACTTCAAATTAGAAGTACTTTATATACCGCTGGGTAGCTGACGTTAACTACCTCATATACTTCTAATTTGAAGTACTTTATATACCGCTGGGTAGCTGACGTTAACTACCTCATATACTTCTAATTTGAAGTACTTTATATACCGCTGGGTAGCTGACGTTAACTACCTCATATACTTCTAATTTGAAGTACTTTATATACCGCTGGGTAGCTGACGTTAACTACCTCATATACTTCTAATTTGAAGTACTTTATATACCGCTGGGTAGCTGACGTTAACTACCTCATATACTTCTAATTTGAAGTACTTTATATACCGCTGGGTAGCTGACGTTAACTACCTCATATACTTCTAATTTGAAGTACTTTATATACCGCTGGGTAGCTGACGTTAACTACCTTATGTACTTCTAATTTGAAGTACTTTATATACCGCTGGGTAGCTGACGTTAACTACCTTATGTACTTCTAATTTGAAGTACTTTATATACCGCTGGGTAGCTGACGTTAACTACCTTATGTACTTCTAATTTGAAGTACTTTATATACCGCTGGGTAGCTGACGTTAACTACCTCATATACTTCTAATTTGAAGTACTTTATATACCGCTGGGTAGCTGACGTTAACTACCTTATGTACTTCTAATTTGAAGTACTTTATATACCGCTGGGTAGCTGACGTTAACTACCTTATGTACTTCTAATTTGAAGTACTTTATATACCGCTGGGTAGCTGACGTTAACTACCTTATATACTTCTAATTTGAAGTACTTCATATAGCACAACACGGAAATACTCAGGTAAAGTACTAATACCTCAGAAAAGTACTTAAGTACCGCCCTTGAGTAAATGTACTTGGTAACCACTCACTGCCACGGCTGCCGTCCACGCGGATCTGGGGACCCTGCTTGGACGTGATGATCCTCTCCCCCTTCCACGTCCCTGCGGCCCGGATTGTGTCCAGCTCCTTCTCCAGAACCGCTTTTGCCCCGGAAGCAGCAGCGGCGTAGGTCCGCCCCGGGGCGCAGGTTGAGGTCCGCAAGGCGGCGCGGACTGGTCTCACCAAGATCCGAGCAGCTTTTCCGACCGACATGACGGTGAAACCGATTGTTACCGATGAGAAACGTGAAGACCGGAGACGAGGCGGAGCTGCGTCATGTTGCTAAGGGGGGCGTGTATGCACGGTGGACCAATAAAATGCCAGGACGCCTGACAGGTGGTTCGTTTTGTCCAATCAGAGTAAAGAAAGTATTTACTGGTTCACAGTACCTCCCTGTGTAAACTCTACAGGTGACATTTTACTGCTATATTTACCTGAGTGGGAAAAGATTAGAGTTCACTGTTATTTGCAGTTGATTGGCTGATCTTTCAAATCAGCTTTTAATTTTTTGAACACATTTCTTTAATTTGCAGTAGTGGAAGGTAAATAATTACTCGTACAAACTGTACAAACTGTACAAACATACAAACTGTACATACATTCAAATACTGCACTGTAAGTGTAACTTTGAGGTACTTGTACTGTATACTTTATCAGCGCTTTTGAAAGGACTTGTATTTACTGTAGTAGTACTTTTTATTTATTAACATAATGTTTCTACTTTTTTTTGTTGTCACTGTTGTTTCTATTATTTTTATCTGATAAAATGTCTAATATCACATCCCAATTGTACTTTATATTGTACTCCAGTTTCAGAAAAGCTGTTTTAAAGGTATTTTTCTTATTCTTATTTAAAACTCCTTCAACTTTCTCTCACATCCATAGTTAAAACTAAACACATTGGCCTTGGACAGAGGAAAGTGACAAACCAGAATCCACAAATATAAGGACCCTTAATGCACTGTTAGGTTAAACAAAAACACACAGACCTTTAGTTAATAGTTTAATTCATGACATGTTTGTCATCAATTTCTGTTAAACTTCATAAGTTAAATGTAAAAAAAACTCATTCACTTTTTTCAAGCATCAGACTTTTCCTTTATGTGACACTGAGCTTGTCTTAGTGTTTGCTACTACAACAGGGTTTTCTGCGACACATATCTGACCCCCCCCTCTATATATATATATATATATATATATATATAACAGCAATACAATACATAAAATAAGTTGCAAAATGTTTTCTGTAACAATATCTTCTCTCTTGTTCAACAGCAGGAATGTAACCATAAAAAAATGTGCAAATATTTGCATTACACACATGAACAAACCCTCATAACAACATCAAGTAAAAACCTCTGTCCTTCAGCAAATAAGATTATTTTTATCAGTTAGAAAACACATTTGCGTTGCAGTAAAGAGCTACACTGTCCCTCCTCACACATGGGCTGTAGTTTCCACCTTAAATGTGCCATTCAACCCTTCATCTAATAGAAATCTCCATTCCCCAGCAGATGGTGCGACAGCTTTGTCAGTAACGTTAGTCTGGCGTGTTTCAGCGAAGCGTCAAGGCTCGGACTGGTTGGCGTCCTGTGATGAAGCTCTCAGGGACGGCAGGCGCTCAGCTGCTTTTGCTCTTTCTGCCAAAAATCTGTCAAATTCTGCCGAGAAAAACAAGCAGGGTCAGATGATTTTTGACTTCACCTAAAGAAAAATGACTGACCAGAATCATGGGATGAAGAAACGGAACAGGAAAACCTCAGGTACAATGAAAAGAGAGGAGACAAAAATGCAAAAAAAAAGCCTTTGGACGTGATATTGATTATGTGAACTGGGTTCAGTTTTTTTATGCCTTTACTTGTAAATAATGTCAGGAGACATTTTGGAGCTGCAGGGTTTCTGTGCAGACTAGATCTAGTGCCATCTGCTGGTCAAACACAAAAATACTGCGCAGCAAATATAAAGAATAAGGTGCATGGAGAAGATTCAGCTGCAGACTTATACACTTAAACTGCCTGATGCTGCAGGTGTACGCATACCCCAAATAAAATGCAGAAGGATGAATGTTGCCTCACCTTCACTGGTCACACCATCAGAGTCCTCAAAGTCGTCATACTGTGCCACAAACAGAATCTTTGATTAAAACATGTTCAGTAATTCAGTTTTTCTGCTGTACACATTTACTTTGGTTTGTGTTTGTGAAGCTCTACTGTGAATTCAAATGTTGAAATTAACCAGAAAGACAAAAGAATACGCATTCAAAACGAGTAACACTGTTTTTACGTTTGCTTATTTATGTAGAGTAAATTCAGGCCACGCACCTCATCATCCAGTTCTAGCCATTTCTCAATATCATCCATTACATTGGACTGGTTGATAGGAATCTAAGAGAGAAATCGAAACATGAACCACTGAAGAGGTGACAAGGCTACCAAACCACCAAGAAACAAACACACATCAAACAACAAGCATGTACTGCAGGTATGACAACAATGAGGTTTATCCAGACAGTGCAAACCAAACAGTGTCATGCTTCGTGCTGGGCGTCAACTCTAAAAATATCTTGGGCTGATAGAAAAGCATGCAAACCACTGTGTTCTCCCACAACAACAACAACACCAGAACCACCAAACCCCAAAAGTAATCCAAACAAAAACAACCCAGATCACAGCAAAGGTGGACTGCAACCTGAAGAGAAAAGCAAGAGACGCAGGGTGTGGAGGGTGGATGGATGTGAACCAGGACACATTTTAGACCCACCATTCCCCTTTTAATCATCCAGTCTAACTTTGGTGAGGAGCTGCGGGTGGAGGCCGGGCTGTCATCCTTCAGACAGAGTTTGTTTAAGAGGAAAACAGTTACTGAAGTAGAGCAACACACACATTTACTCAGACCAGGTCATTCTGGACTAATTCACCACAGAAACCCTCTGAGAGCACAAATATCTGTCCACTAGACCCTTTCACAGTAAATACCAACACCAAGTGCCACCTCTTGAATCTTCAGACTAAACATGAAAACGTCTTCGCTCACCGTTCCAGTGTTTAGTAGTTTGCTGTCCTGAGCTCGAGCCAGGCCGTCCACTTCGCTGCGCTCTCTGAAACACAAGGGTTGGACCTTAGCTAACTGCCCCGTAAACCGATAATTCAGATTAACACAGTGAAATTTCTGGCACATGTCTCGAAAAGGGATTAGACGGAATAAGTCAGAGTTAAGCTCCAAAACAAAGATCAGCGTCTTTGCTGCAGGCTGCTCAGTGAGACTGTCATTGAATTAAACAACATGTGGTTTTTGTTCTTTAGTGGTGCCCAACATCTTCTCTGATGTACAAGGGCACCACTGCAGCCCTTCAGTTAATTATCTAATATTACTGGTTAACATGACTGAAGAGTTCATGCTCAGGGGGGCATTTATACTATTACTGTGTTTTACCCACTGCTCTAAGTTTTCTCACTACTGTCAATCACATCCTGTAGCATTCATGGAGCTGCACATGTTTATGTTACCAAACACACTCTCCTTGCAACTTGTGTTTACTGTGTATGTGTTCAAGGTTATAATAACGATGATATACAGTATTTCTGTACCTTGGTATTTGAGTTATTTTCTGTGATAATGTGTCCTCAGATTCACTTGTACCTGCAAGAATAAAAACAAGTAATTTTAGTTTGTGTCATATTATTGAAAGTGGAAATCCTGGTACACAAACGTTTGAACTATAAAATATTTGAATTTATGAATAGAAATTCACACACTACCCAGCAGTATGGAAAATACTTCAAATTAGAAGTATATAAGTAGTTAACGTCAGCTACCCAGCGGTATATAAAGTACTTCAAATTAGAAGTATATAAGGTAGTTAACGTCAGCTACCCAGCGGTATATAAAGTACTTCAAATTAGAAGTATATAAGGTAGTTAACGTCTGCTACCCAGCGGTATATAAAGTACTTCAAATTAGAAGTATACAAGGTAGTTAACGTCAGCTACCCAGCGGTATATAAAGTACTTCAAATTAGAAGTATACGAGGTAGTTAACGTCAGCTACCCAGCAGTATATAAAGTACTTCAAATTAGAAGTATACGAGGTAGTTAACGTCAGCTACCCAGCGGTATATAAAGTACTTCAAATTAGAAGTATATAAGGTAGTTAACGTCAGCTACCCAGCGGTATATAAAGTACTTCAAATTAGAAGTATACAAGGTAGTTAACGTCAGCTACCCAGCGGTATATAAAGTACTTCAAATTAGAAGTACATAAGGTAGTTAACGTCAGCTACCCAGCGGTATATAAAGTACTTCAAATTAGAAGTATATAAGGTAGTTAACGTCAGCTACCCAGCGGTATATAAAGTACTTCACATTAGAAGTATATAAGGTAGTTAACGTCAGCTACCCAGCAGTATATAAAGTACTTCAAATTAGAAGTATATAAGGTAGTTAACGTCAGCTACCCAGCGGTACATAAAGTACTTCAAATTAGAAGTATATAAGGTAGTTAACGTCAGCTACCCAGCGGTATATAAAGTACTTCAAATTAGAAGTATATAAGGTAGTCAACGTCAGCTACCCAGCGGTATATAAAGTACTTCAAATTAGAAGTATATAAGGTAGTTAACGTCAGCTCCAACATTAAAGTGATCAACACAATAATCATCAATAATTAGAATCTAATAATATCAGATCCATTCGTGACTAAGCAGGTTTTTTACACTGTGGTATTTCTACTGTTACTACAGTAAATACTCTCAGTACTACTTTATTTATACTATTAATAACAACACACATAATAAAACAGTTGTTCTTACTCAGTTTTGCCAACTGACTGGACAGACTCTCAGCTTTTGATTGGCTGAGTGAGCTGTCACTGGCAGCCGATGCGAGCTGTGATTGGCTGGGAGACTCATCGGGGAGATCGAGGTCTGACATGCTGACGAATGAATGGCTCTAAAAAACACAGAGCAAATAACTGAAGGCAGCTGTCCCCCACGTCACACAGTTATGAGTCGTAAACATCAACCAGCTCCTGTTCTCTACCTTCTGTGTCGCGTTCGGACCATTTGTTATTCTCCTTTCAAACCTGTGAATGACAAAAGCACATTAATATCAAACCGAGACAACGAGCCTTGGAGTTTGTTAAATAAATGTTGTTGACCTCTGGTAGCGAGTGAAGGTGGTGTTCATTTCATCGTTTGTCGCCAGTAACTCTTCGATCAGCTTCTCCTCGCTGAGCCTGGGGACGATCCTCACTATCCTGTCCTGCATTTCCTTACAAACTGTGTATAACTGCTAATGACACAATCAGACAAAGCATGTGTGGGTGGGGGGGGGGTCGAGGGGCCAGATGCAACACGACAATACGTACAATGCGAGATCAGTTAAGGGTAACACGGGGGGGGGGGGTCACTCAACATTTCTTGCAAAAAGAAGGAGCCGAGAATACGTCACATTACTGTGGCAGAGCTCAAATCTGATGTTTTTACCTCCAGCAGCTCCATGTCTGCTTGTTTCACCGTGACAGGATCCAGCTGACTCATGATGTCTGACATCATGGTCAGGTTGCTGCGCACCACACCCAGCTCTGTCTTCAGCATTTGTACCTGGAACACCAGAGGCACTTCCTGAATCAACACAGCTGTTGCAGAGGATGAGCAATGAATCACCGATCATACAAGAGACGTTTTTTTTTTTTTCGGCCAACGTCTGGGATTAACAGCAATAACGTGGATTTAAAGGCCGAAACATTGCACTGAAATGCAGCATCACCTGGCTGGGGGTGAAGGCACTGGTTCCCTCTAGGGCCAGTTTTAGCTCAGAGGTCTGGGGTGGGATGAGCGGAGATTTGCAAGAAAGGTGCACAGCAGGCAGAGTAGTGACAGAAGGCCCGTTCCCAGGCAAGGTCTGGCAGACAAAGGTGCAGAAATGAGCCAATAGAAGGAAAGCCAAAGGTGACAGGTAAGCACCCTACTATCAGCAGTAACGTAAAGTTCATCCAGTTGTGTTCGCACCTTTTTTGGAGCTTGCACAGGTGAGTAACCGTGCAGTTCTGTCATGGGGAACTCCAGCCCTTTCCTACGCAGGTCTTCGTACACCGACACCACACCTGTCAGGTCAGGTGAGCTGCGGAACGCATCAGCCCACGCCTTGACGAGACAAAACCACAAATTACTACCAGAAGGTCGAGCAGAACACTTCCATCCACAAACTAATTTAATACAGCTACACCTTGTGCCTCACCTGTATGATGCTGAGCACTCTGTCATGCAGTACTACTGGCGGGTTGTTCTTCGGGATGATGGACCGGACCAGAGCCCCTTCTATAAAATCCCGTGTCGTCACCAGGATGTGAAACCTGTAGCCACAGTTTTTCACGCAGGTCTCCAGGACCTGACATCAGAAGGACATGACAAGTCAAACCAGGTCTGACGTCAGATTACACCTGAACAGAATCAACAGGATGACTCACAGAGAGGGTCAGCATAACCTCCTTGAAGTTCTGGTTCCCCACAATCCTTTTCTTTATGGCCCTGACTGCATCCCTGGGTCTGTAAACAGAGAAGGTCCAACAGTCAGAAGGTGTGTTTGCAAATACCACTGCAATATTGCAAAAAAGGCTTTTACTCTTAGACAGGGTGGAAAAGTAGTTGTCACACAAAACCAGCTGTACCAAGACCCTCGAAGATGAGAAATGAAACCTGGGAAAGAAAACTGATAAACATGGGGGAGAGCACCAGAGGAGGGATCGCTCTTCCAGGACAGACAAACAGGAAAAAGATGTTGTATGTGCAAAATACAGGAACAACAGATTTACAGAATCAGGAGGACAACATTATAACTTTATGAATCGTTACTTCAAATCCTAAGACCCATATATTAATAGTGGATATAAAAAGTGCATTTTTTTCATAATTCAGTAAAATTTGCACTATATTTATAAACTCAGAGGAGTGTAACCCCTGTACAGATAACACACACCCTTCCTCTGAGCTGTTGATTATGTCGCAGATTTCCATGTTGAGGGCCCAGTCTTCTGAAGTCAGGTTAGAACCTGTCGCACGCTCTGTAAAAAACACAAACAAAAATACGACTTACTTAGAAAATAAGAAGTTGTTCTTATATACTTCTAAGTATACTTATTGGCTTATTATACACATAGTGACTGTAACACATCACTGTCATTACACTTTATGATTTCTGGTGTCCCTCAGGGATCAGTCTTAGTCCTGTTTTTTTTTAATCAATAATAGTCTAGATTTAACTGTACATTTCATTTCTATGTATTTGCTGTTTCTAAGCATCAACTGTTTTGTTTATAGGTCTTACAAAGACACTACATTACATATTTCATTACAATGAAACTGATGCTAAGTGCAGCATTTTAGACGTGTCAGGCCGAGGCTTTAAAGGTTCAGTATTTACCCCATACGTCATAAATAAATATCTGAAGCTCTTGAATATTTGATGGTGATTAGTGACATTATCTCTGCTTTCATTAAAGATGCGTATTTGTTTATTTTATTTTTATTTATTATTTTCCATCAGTCAATAAAAACAACCATTACCCTGCAGGCTGATATAAATGTGGGTCAGGTGGGTGTCGTCAGGCTCGAACAGACACAACAACAACCAATCGGTGCGCGCAGCTCAGCCTCTTACTCCCGCCCCCTCACGTCATTGGTTCATGGACGCGTCAGTGCAACCTAAGCGCTTCTGTCAGCCTTAATCAATTTAAGTTGAATTTATTATTTTAGCGCACGAACACCTGCGATACCCGGCGTCATAGTAAAAACACAAATGGGAGCCACAGACATGAGAGTGTGTCTGCAGCGCACAGCCGCAGCCTGCCCACCCCTTTGACCACCTCATTATAATTAATCATCAGTCTTATGAGACAGCTCACCGATCCGCTGTCCCACCGGCGTGCTCAACGGGTTCCCCATTAAAAACTCCATGTTGAGAGCGCAGAGGACCCAGCGAAGCGCCGCAGTCCCCGGGCCGAGCCGTACGCACCGCCAAGCCCCGCTGGCTCCCGCAGGCTGCAGCAGAGCGCACAACAAAGTGGGGCAGCGCCGCAGCTGCGTCAGGCTTTAAAGGGGCAGAGCCTGAACCACCACATGCGCGGTGCAAACATGTTGGAACTGCGCCACATACAGGCGGTTTGCATATCTGCACGTACGGGATCACTCATGTCTGTCTCATGTGTCCACTGAGGCAATAGCACCTGATGTTAGTGCAAGGACAAAAAGAACCAACAGCAGTGTGCAAAATACTGGAATAAGTAAAAGTCCTATTGTGCTTATATCAAAATATTCTTGTAGTACCCACCTCCATGTTCCTCTGTGGTCCTGCTCAGATAATCCTGCTGATCTGAAATAGTGACCTGTGTGTGACGACCACTGCTCCTTCTCTTCCTGCGGCTCCTAACCTCTGTCGCAGCTGCTGATGCTCTGGTTCCATCTTTATCCAGTCTCAGTCTGGTTCCTCCCCATGTGGAGCCACGTTGCATCAGGCACAGACCAGGTCAGAAGAGAGAGACCTGCTGTTTCTGACCTGGAGACCACATCTGGACTCATTTCTGTTCAGTCTGCGTCCTGTTGGTTTTGATGACCCAACATTCACAACCCAGCTCAAAAATACCAGTCATAGTAAGAAGGCATGACTGTGGCT
Source organism: Mastacembelus armatus (assembly GCF_900324485.2). NCBI lineage: Eukaryota > Metazoa > Chordata > Actinopteri > Synbranchiformes > Mastacembelidae > Mastacembelus > Mastacembelus armatus. Next base: position 21,579,978 of record NC_046640.1, read on the forward strand.
GTGCTCAGTTTAATTTCACACTCTAGATCAGGACACGTTAAGGTGAAGTCAGTATTTTTCCCACAAATCCTTGTGCTGGCGTTGACTCTGCCACATGGGTGCACTGTTTGATCTGTTTTCCCACATGAGGCTCTGAATCAGCGGCTCTGTGTCCTCACTCAGCTGCTTTGTGTTGATTTGTTAACGCTCAAACCTAATTCCAGCTTTTTTTTTTTTATTTTCCACTGCACGTTCCTAAATGAACTACGTGCACACGGACGCTGGGGAGGACCAGTCGCTGTTTGCTCATGATGTGAGTGCGTGACTCAGACACAGTGACTCACAGCTGGTGCACAACCCACTCTTCTGTTTACACCAGCAGATATGACACAGTCCAGCCCATTACAAACAGCCCTGTGTGGTTCAAGTGGGTGCTTTCCTTCAAAAAGCATTTGTTCATTTGGTCCTTGAGGTTTTGTCTAATCTGATCGTTTGTTTGCTCTTGCAGAAACAAAGGTGACGCCCATGTGGGGAAAAAAAACATTTTATCACTTCTTATTGTTTGACGCTTTCAGATCTGTGCCTCTTGGTTAATTTACCTAATACCTAATAAAATGGACTCCACCTCAAACAATGCTGTGCTCCCTCTGCCTCACCTGTGCAGAGGTCTGTTCACCTGCAGCCATATAGGTGTGATGAGAGTGGAAGCAGCAAACACCAATACTGAAATAATGACATCTAATGTAGGAAATCAAATATAATTTTCACTTTCCAAGCAAAAACACTAAATATTCACAAATCAGTTGCTATTTTCTGGTTTGTATTTATTAATTCAGATTTTTTGTCACCATCAAACACATTTTACAGACAAAACAATAAATAAATAAATAATCCAAGAATAGAATCATTAAAAATAAGTAGCTGCAGATTTGACACTGTTATTCTAACACTGCTGCTTACTATTGATTACAACATATTTGAGAACTTCAGTTGCTACGGACAACTTATGATTTCTGCATTGAAAACACTTCATTACTTTGCATTGTTGTAGAGAATAATGAGGACTTGCTGCTTTTCCTTATAACTGTGTTTATGGAGAAATACTCATGAGACAAATACTTGCATTCCTGTATAAAACTGTTAAATTGTCAGCACCTCAATAATCAAACACCACAGCAAAATCGAGAACAGGGACTTTTTTTTCCCTGTGTTCAGTATTTTTAATTTGTAGTACTCAAAGTACATATTCAGGAAAATGTACTTTAACTGAAGTCACATTCTCAGTGCATGACTGAGTATTTTTGCAGTGTAGTAGTATTTTTACTGCAGTAAATGATCTGAGTACTTTTGCTACCACTTATGAGCATATTGGCTCAATCCACATACTACAGTATAACTAACACACACACACACACACACACACACACACACACACACACACACACACACACACACACACACAGAGTGCTACATGACGGTGCAGCTGAAGCTGCAGCAGTCTTTCAGCAGCATCAGTCCAGTTTTAGTGAGGACCGGCGCCGTCTGCTGCGATGTGGACGCTACCTTCGAATCTCGTAAAGCACCTGAACGAAAAAGAGAGATGACACTAAACTGTGTGTTCAACCCCCATCAGGGAAAACATGAACCTTCTTGAGTCTGTTTTTAGCCATTTTATGTGAGTTTTTATGTATTTTGCATCTTTTATTTGTCATGAGTGGAGAGAAGTGATGACGACAAGGATAAAATAATTCAGTTTCAGATGACAGACTCATGGTCAGACTCACCTTGTACTGCCAGTGCTTTGGGTATTTTGGACTGTAAGGAGGCAGCCATCTCTCTGTCCTCCTCTCTTTCCCTGTGGAGGAGAAAGTTCCTTTGCTGTTAATTAGCTGTTGATTTCCTGAATCTGAGTCTCGTCTGTTTCCAAAAACCAGCTCCAGTTGTCGCTGTGAGCAGAGAGAAGCTGGTGGATCAGTGGAACCAGAGACCAGTGGACTGGTAAACGGTGACGGCAGGGTCTGGAGCTGGTTTTTGGAAACAGACGGGCCTCCCATTGTTGGTGAGGAAGAACCATGTGAGACAGCTCAGCGGTGTGGCTCCCTGCTGGGTTTTTAATAGTTTTTGGACAACAATGGAGGTCTACGGCTCAGACCCATAAGCTGAACCAGGTTCTGGATTCACACATATTCATTGTTGCTGCCAGTCTCTGGATGGGATCTGGACTCAGTAACACACACACAGAATCACCTGCTGCTTCTTTTATTTATATTTGTGCACATGACAAAGTGAGGTGGCAGAACTATTCCAAAAGCTAACTGTAATCCCCAATCTGAAGATCCAGACCTTCAGATGTGCACGTTCACCACAACAACCTCAAGTTTTCAATACCTTTACCTCAGCCTCTCAAACTCGGCGTCGTCCACGAGGAAGTCCCTGGTCTCCACCAGCTTGTTGATCTGGAGCAGCAGCTCCTCTTCCTGCTCCCTGTCCTCTTTCAGCTTGTCTTTGTCTGTTGAAGAAGAAAACACAGGCGTCACTGAGAGATAACTGAGAAACAACCACGTTATCGGACAGGAAAGACAACACACAGTTACTTTTGGCAGCTATTTTAGTTTCAGACCTTATGGCCTGACCATATACTTTCACAATACCTGTCTAGCAGCCCTGACATTAGCAGGTGTATGTGTGCATACTGCAGTTTCATTTACCTGGAATGGACACAAGTTTCTGCAGCTCCTTCTTCAGCCTGGTGATTTCTTTACAGAGCTGGATGTCGTCCATCCTGAGTAGAAAACAATCACGTGGTGACAAATATTAAACTATGAATAGACATTTTGCAAAGAAACCAACAGGTGTCAGTGTCAAAACTATGGTTAAACTAGTCATGCAGAGCAGCATACACTGACTGAGACGTCTAGTTTTCTCCTTACGGGGCTTAAAAACCAGTTTCCATCCTCACCTTACATAAACAGGGAGCAGTGAATGATGGGAGCATGTCGCTTTAATCAAACAGGCCTCAGGTGTCTCAGGATGAGTCCTCCACTCAGCTCCACATGTATATTCATGAACATGATCCTTTCAGATCAGCAGGTAAGAGCAGATTCTGTTTTGTGCAACATCACGTGATACATGGCACAAACCTCAACCCTCATCAGACTCGTAGGTTCGAAGGTGAAAACATCATTAAATTCTCTGCTTCTCTTAACATCATGCATCAGTCGTCTCTGCTCTCTCCACCCTCACGTGTCACAACACTGAGGAAGGTCTCGGCAGAAAAAGAGTGAAGTCATTAAAATCAGCGACCGGAGACAGATCCGTCAGGGGGGAGGGAGATGCAGAGTGTGTGCTGGCAGTGTAAGACCTGAAATAACACTGCTGTTTGTTCACACACATTTGTTCACACATATTGCTACCGTGCACATGGCTGCTCCTGCTGCTGCATCTTCCTCCTCGGAGACTCCAACCAGCATCTGGCGTATTCAGATCCCTGTGCAGCTTTTACTACACTCTTCACTGAGTCTCAACATAAAGTCCTTTCTTTCAAATTACCGAGGCTGCTCCATTAAAACTTAAAAGTGCATTAACTGAGTTTCTGTACAGACTGGATACGCCTCCTTAATCCAGTTAGACATTAGCATTAGTGTGTGTGTGTGTGTGTGTGTGTCTGAGAGGGATTTAAATGTTTTCACAGAAGAAGAAGAGCTGCTGAAGAAGCAGATCTTACATGTATCTCAGCTCCGACTCTCTCCGGACCAGGACGTCTCGAACCCGCTCGATCCTGCACAGTTCTCCTTCGATGTCCTCCATCGTGATGGTGGAGTCAGCCATCGAAACGACGTCCTCTGAAAGAACAACACAACAGCTGCAAATGAGCAGCAGAGAAACTGAACCAGGGTCACAGAGACACAGATAGGGGACTGATGGAGGTTTGGTTGTTTGTTTGGCCTGTAATGAGCAGAAACAGGCGTACGCACAGTTAAAACAATAAATGATCCTCTGGTTCTTCTTAAACTCCAGGTGAGATGTCTCTAAACGTTAACAATGCACCATTTCACCTCCCCCACAGCTCTGATTTGATCAGCTCTGTAGAAACTCCCCCCGCAGACACAGCCTGCAGCCTCCCACTCTGCACTGGGAGCAATGAGTCATCCAGCAGAGCTTGGATTGGCTTTTAATTACCCGACCCTGTGAGAAAAGACAATCACACACACACACACTACACACACACTACACACGAGAGTCTGAGCCTCCATCTTCAGGTCTTTGTACAGGTGTCCCCTGGGATTTAGGTCTGTACTGTGGCTGGACCCCAGGGACAAAGACTTGTCCTGATGCTGCCCCCACCTTCGTCACTGTTCGGATGGTGTTAGAGGAGATGAGCAGAGTCCGGAGGAGTCCAGCTTGTGACTGATCAGAGACTCAGTTCCTCCTGCTCTCAGATCCTTTAGATGCTGTTTGACAAACCCCCCAGCAGCTCATCTGTCTTTTCCTCAGAGTCTCAGTCTGACTGATGGAGCTACTGCAGCAGGACCTCTGAAGATCTGTCACAGGGACCACTGGGCTCTTGGTCTCCCCCCTGACCGAGGCCCGGCTCCAGGAAGAATCCTGGTGGTTCCAGACTTCTTCCATCTCCTAGTGACTGAGGCCGCTGTGCTCCTGGGAACACTCAGAGCTTTAGACCTGGTTTTATCCCCTGGTCCTGATCTGAGTCTCAGCACAGTCTGTTCAGTATGAGAGACTCATTTTGTCCCATTATCACCAAATGTGACCATGTTAAGCCCAGAACAATAAATGAAATGTCATTTTTTAAGAAAAAACAATTTAACTGTGCAATTAATTCTAGACAATAAGTGTTTTCTTACATAAAGAGTGAAACCTGTTCACCTCATACAGTGACACATTGGTCTTGTTAAATTTAAACCCCAAACTGCATTTTTTCTGAAAACTCACCTGATTTCTCCATCGCTTCGTCCACTTGCATCTGCTCCAAAGTGCCACAGGGTTTAGGTTTTCTCTCTGTGTCCATGGAGCATTAAATCCCACCGCTGTGTTTCCTCTGCAGACACTTAGAGATATCCTTGCAGCCTGACACCGATCAGCAGGACCCGACTGTGTGTGTGCAGCATCGCCGTAACGTGTGTCGGGGATATAACAGGAGCAGATCCGCCGCTCAGTCCTGCACTGCTGGAGCGCTCAGCCTGGGGGAGACAATGATGCTCTGGGGCGCCACCTACTGACAAACACACACTGTGGCACTTCAACACATCACTGCTCTCAGGCAGGTCGGAGAATAAATGACACCTGGATCCATCAGGAGGAAAATGCTGAATTTCAGCTTAGGCCAAAATATTTGGAAAGGTCTGTACATTTAAATCTGATGAACATAAAAAAATACTGCATGACATAAAGATGGTTAAAGTTCTGATTCACTAATTAACACAAAAACATCTGCCAATCATGGCACACAAAAGTTTGAAATATAAAATATTTGAATTTATAAATAGAAATTCACACACACTACCCAGGAGTATATAAAGTACTTCAAATTAGAAGTATATAAGGTAGTTAACGTCAGCTACCCAGGAGTATATAAAGTACTTCAAATTAGAAGTATATAAGGTAGTTAACGTCAGCTACCCAGGAGTATATAAAGTACTTCAAATTAGAAGTATATAAGGTAGTTAACATCAGCTACCCAGGAGTATATAAAGTACTTCAAATTAGAAGTATATAAGGTAGTTAACGTCAGCTACCCAGCGGTATATAAAGTACTTCAAATTAGAAGTATATAAGGTAGTTAACGTCAGCTACCCAGCGGTATATAAAGTACTTCAAATTAGAAGTATATAAGGTAGTTAACGTCAGCTACCCAGCGGTATATAAAGTACTTCAAATTAGAAGTATATAAGGTAGTTAACGTCAGCTACCCAGCGGTATATAAAGTACTTCAAATTAGAAGTACATAAGGTAGTTAACGTCAGCTACCCAGCGGTATATAAAGTACTTCAAATTAGAAGTATATAAGGTAGTTAACGTCAGCTACCCAGCGGTATATAAAGTATTTCAAATTAGAAGTATATAAGGTAGTTAACGTCAGCTACCCAGCGGTATATAAAGTACTTCAAATTAGAAGTACATAAGGTAGTTAACGTCAGCTACCCAGCAGTATATAAAGTACTTCAAATTAGAAGTATATAAGGTAGTTAACATTAGTACAGTGACTGTCACAGGAGGATCGAGTGTTTCATTGCACCTGACTGAGTCCAGCTGTTTCCCACAAACTGGAGGTGATTGATCTCACGAGGCCAGATGTTCGTGGAGTGTGTCCTGCATCTGTCTGCAGGAGCTCAGAGATAAAAACACTAAACTTCCTACTGTACTTTACGTTGACCCGACAGAAGAAGAAGGTGGTTCCCTGTAACTTCATGATTTGGATCTAAAGCAAATGTTTGTTTTGGCTCCTGCTCATCAACATCTTTCACTGTAAATACTCACGAGACGCTGGAGTCACACAGCAAACGACTGAGTGTGATCAGTTTATTCTTCACAGCACTTTGACCTCAACACTTACTGATACAACACACACACACTGATACAACACAAACACACACACACACACACACACACACACACACACACACACACACACACACACACACACACACAGAGGCTTTGGACAAACAAATGACAGTCTCTTTGATATCAGGTTTCATTTGAGCTCGATGCATAAAGCTGCTGCATCTTTAACCCACGTGTAATATTTCTTTGGTTTGAGGGGAAAGTGACTAGTGTCCTCAAATGCAAACTAAAGGTTTTTAATCAAACATGTCCTGACAGATGTTTCTAAAGGCTCTAAACATCTGCAGATGGACAGTGTGTGTGTGGTGAAACAGGATGCCTCACCCTGTGCACACGCCTTGTGTTCACTCTGTCTGTTTTTACTGTGAGACACTGAAGCCGTTTCCAGCCCTTCACACAATCCTACTCCAATGTTTGCCTTTTGAAACAGAAGTTCATTTGTAAAGTGTCAGTCGGCCCGGACATGAAGAGCGTCAGCGCGGCCGACACCTGCAGACTCCAGACGAGAAGCCGCAACACTGAAGACGCCGCAGTAACGAGAGTCAGACTGTAATAAACCTGTCAGCGTAGAAAACGAGTGATCTGTGTCGTCTGTGGTGTCGAGCGATGAGTGAATGTTTTAGATTTGATGTGACGGTGCTGCACTCTGTTCTGTCCTCATTCAGTGGTTCATCCTCCTTCCATAGTTGTTGTTGCTTCTGTCGTCTTCCATCGCTTTCTCCAGCCAGTCTCTCTCCTGCTCCGAGTCCGAGTCACTGGCCTCGCTTCCATCAGCTGCCAGCAGACGGGAATAGTTGATCCTGCGCTGGCGAGGGGCTCTGAGCTGCAGCGGCGGCAGGACCAGGCACCAGGCCAGCAGCCCGACCGCCGCGCCTCTGAACAGCCACGCCAGCCCAAACCTCTGCACCACGAACCCTCCGGCAAGGCTGCCCAGCCCGCCCCCCAGGTGCAGAGAGAGCGCAGCATAGACCCTCCACACACTCCTCTCAGCCCCTGGGGTGGCAACCTCCTCACACTGGACCCTCACAGCCCACCAGAGGGCCCCCCTGCTGAAACAGCTCAACACCTGAGCAGGTAGGACCGCCCAGGGTCCCCACAGGAAGGAGTAATAGAAGCACTGCAAGCTGAGAATCGCAGCCCCCACTGTGAGGACCCGCCCTGGGCTCAGGAGTCTGGACACCCGGCGGGCCAGCAGGGGGAAGGCGGCCTCTGAGAGCAGTGCCAGGGCTAAGGACAGCCCCATGTGCAGCTCGCTGCTCCCCTGATCCTGCATCTGCCACAGGAGGAAGTCCTCCACGGCCGAGCCCGCTACCCCAACCAGCAGGGTGGTAACGGCACAGAGCAGGGCACGGTGGGAGTCACGCACCAGCTGCACGGCCTTCAGGAACCCAGTGGCCCGGTCCCGCTTCTTATTCAGGTAAAGAGGGAGGAAGGTGACCACAGGCAGGGTCAGAGCGGCCAGTCCAGCGTAGCAGTAGAAATGCACGGCAGTCCTGGGCATCTGAGCTCCTATCAGGCAGTTTAACTGGCTGACCAACAGCCCTGCCCCCCCTGCCCCGACCGCTGCTCCCAGTATTCCCCACACCCCGTTGCTGCTGTAGCGGTCCGAGGCGTCCGCAAAATCCAGATACTCATACACACCGTCATCTGCTGTCCACTCCAGGGGGGCTGCCGCAAACTCCCACACCAACACAACGATGAGCACGAAGAAGAAGAGTTGGTCCTGTGGGTCCATCAGCTTCAGGCGGTGCAGGAAGTCAAACTGGATCTCCTCACGCCGCTCCTCCTCCGGCAGCTCCGACTGTGACCTCTTCCTCCTCACTGGAGTCACCAAAGAGCCGCTGATGTTTGGTTCTCCATGGCTGTTGTTGACCACCACAGAGACCTGCTCAGGATGAGACTGATGATGAGGTGACGTTTTGCTCGTGTCAGCAGGACCAGGTTTAGTATCAGGAAGTGTGTTTGCAGGAAATGTGACCCCAGACTGAGCTCGGGCTGGTGATGTGGTTGCTCCAGCGCTACTCGTGAGCAGGTCTCCAGCCACACTCTGGTCTGGACTGGCTCTCAGCTCAGACGTGTTGCAGGTGGTGGTGAGTGTGTGCACACCTGTGGGCGGGACGAGCAGCAGCAGAGCCAGAGCGGCTGCTGCCGAACACACAAGAGATCCGGTTATCACCACTCGCCTCTTGTCGTAGTGCTTGGAGACCAGGCTCGCCACGGGGCTCCACACCAGCACCATGAGGCGTTTGGACCCCATGATGATGCCGATCATCGCGGCGGTCAGGCCCAGCTGTCGCAGGTAGAGTGTGAGGAAGGGCAGCAGGCACGCTCTGGCACAGCAGCACAGGAAGTTGAAGGTGGTGGCCAGAGCGAGGGCTCGCCTGATGTCGATCTGTTTGTTCCTCTTCATGGTCGAGCTCTGCAGCTGAGAGGAACTGGATTCAAACTGAGACAAACAAGAGACAGAAGAATCATCCACTGTTCCTCTGGTACGGAATCAAAAACAGTCCACAGCTTCATCCTGAGGCCACAATTACTTTTTAATTAACTAGTTTATAAAATGTCAGAAACCTTCACATGTCAGAGCAGAAAATAAAGTCATCAGTCATTTCTATCGACTTTGTGGTTCTATCTGTTTATCAGCCCTGTAACTCACCTACTGCACAGAGTTCTCTCAAATCACTAAATAATTACAGACTTTTCCAGGTGTGTGTGTGACCTGTAGAACAAAAGTAGAACAAAGTGCAGCAGCAGCAGCTTTTCAAACAGAAAAGAAACTTATCGCCGCAAAAAGACGCTCGACACAAACACCTGACGCGCAGCTGCGTCGCTGACTGAGAGGATTAAACAAACAAGGAGCATGAAGGTCGGTAACACCTGTCCGGCTCCGTGCACCTGTTCCCCTGCAGCACGTGGAGCCCAAGTCTACGTCACGTTAAACGTGTCAGATAAAAAACAGCGTCAAACATTCACCTGTTCACTCCTGCATCAGCACAAAGCTGCTCACACGTCTCTGCCGGGCCCAGTCCACCTCTGGACTCTGGACTCTGGCTCCCGTCTCCGTCCGATCCCTTCGCTGTTTAAGCTTCATCTGGAAGGTGAACGCGCTCGACTATACCTGAGTTTACACCTGGAGCGGTTTGCACGAGCCCTGCGCCCTCTGCCGGTGTGGAGGCCTCTATCAAAGTGTTACTGCAGTAAAAGTCCAAAAAGTACCATCATCCAGGTGTACTTGAAGTATCTATACTAAAAGTACCTTATATACTTCTAATTTGAAGTACTTTATATACCGCTGGGTAGCTGACGTTAACTACCTTATATACTTCTAATTTGAAGTACTTTATATACCGCTGGGTAGCTGACGTTAACTACCTCATATACTTCTAATTTGAAGTACTTTATATACCGCTGGGTAGCTGACGTTAACTACCTCATATACTTCTAATTTGAAGTACTTTATATACCGCTGGGTAGCTGACGTTAACTACCTCATATACTTCTAATTTGAAGTACTTTATATACCGCTGGGTAGCTGACGTTGACTACCTCATATACTTCTAATTTGAAGTACTTTATATACCGCTGGGTAGCTGACGTTAACTACCTTATATACTTCTAATTTGAAGTACTTTATATACCGCTGGGTAGCTGACGTTAACTACCTTATATACTTCTAATTTGAAGTACTTTATATACCGCTGGGTAGCTGACGTTAACTACCTTATATACTTCTAATTTGAAGTACTTTCCATACTGCTGGGTAGCTGACGTTAACTACCTTATATACTTCTAATTTGAAGTACTTTATATACTGCTGGGTATCTTGGGAATTTCCCACCAGGGATCAATAAAGTTTGATGATCAGTCTGTATTTTGTTGGATCCATCTGATCCTGAAAAGGAACTAAAGTTATCAGATAAATGTAGAGCAGGAAAAAGTCCAAGGTTTGACTCTGACATGTAGTGAAGTCCAAGGATGAAGTAGAACAACATGGAAATACTCAGGTAAAGTACAAAAACCTCAGAATTGTACTCATGCAAAGTACTTTAATAAATATTTGTAGTTATTTTCCACCACTAGGAATAAACGCATCAGACATTTTAAAGAAGCTTCAAGAAAAACCAAAACACCACATCCTGCTGAGTCTCGTCCTAACAAATCATCTTTAAATATTTCAGACTGACTGTAAAATCATTATAGAGGAATTTCACAGTTAGTTTCACATTGTTTTTTCAGTAAAAAACAGAGTAACTGCACAGCACTAGTCAAAAGCGGAACTAGTCATTCAGTGTTCCTAATAAACTGAGCATATATCTTAGAAAAGTCAACAGTGAGCTTGTGTTATCATGTGTTACAGAACAAATACACGATGTACAAACAATAGGCACATACTGTAACACATTTTAATGTTAAGATCGGCAGCCCCCTCAGGGTGCGGCCCCGGTGAACGTGTTGATGGGCAGCGACAGGACTTTGTCCAGGTACCGGCTGAGCGGACGCTCGCTCTGGTTGTTGATGCTGCACCCTGGGTCTGAGCACGGGCAGATTTCTATCCTGTAACAGTGACAGCAGGTCTGTGTCACAGTGTCTGTTGGGTTTTGGGGGAAATTTAGAATAAAAGTGAAAGTTACCTTTGGATGTCAGTGTACGTCCTGCGGGGGTCCTGGTCCAGACACACAGAGAGTGTTCGATGCTCCACGGTCCTGATGCTGATCTTCTGGGTGCGGATTTTCTACAAACAAAAGAGAAAAGCTTCAGAAAACAACAACATGGACATTATTAAATGAACCTTAGGGAGGAGTAAGTAACATCTTACCTTGTTGTGTCCTGGGTTCACGCTGTCAAAACTCACAGTGAGATAATTGTCACCTGGACAAAAACGAAAATGTTATTTTTTCTCTTTGCACTGAGAAACGTAAATACAGATTCACAGGAAATACAAAAACACAAACCTGCCACAGCCGCTGGCTCTGACGTGATCACCACACCACACGCCAACGATGCTTCCCCCTTTTTAACTTCTCGCTCATTAAAAGAGGCCTGATAAGAACAGTCGAACAAGGGCACGACAGTTAGTACTGATGTTCATGTGAGGCCCGTCTGTTTCCAAAAACCAGCTCCAGACATTGCTGGAACCAGAGACCAGTGGACTCTTGGTTCCCTCAGAGACTGTAAACAGTGTCGGTCGTTCTCAGCGTCTGGAGCTGGTTTTTGGAAACAGACAGGCCTCCCATTGTTGGTGAGGAAGAACCATGTGAGCCAGGTCAGCGGTGTGGCTCCCTGCTGGGTTTTTAACAGTTTTTGGACAACAGTGGAGGTCTACGGCTCAGACCGATAAGCTGACCCAGGTTCTGGATTCACACACATTCATTGGTGCTGCCAGTCCCTGGATGGGATCTGGGCTCAGTAACACACACATACACAAACCTTATCTTATCTTATGAATTACAATTACCTTTGTGTAACTGACTGTGATGGCCGCTCCAAAGACTTCCCCTGTTTGTCTCTTTAATCTTCGTAAAGGTTCATCTGTTGATACAACGACCCAGTTAATCGAGCTAAACACACATCCAGAAATCAGGGAAAGAGATTCAGAAACATACTTGTACAGAGCTTTTCTTTAAGGTGCCTGAACTCTGGAATACTGGCCTCCAGATGGGACACAAACACCTCCTTCACCACATCAGAGCTGGAGCGGGTCATCTGGGATTAGTCATACCAGGAAAAGTCACTGACAGCAGCATGGGTTGTAGATTTAAACCACAAACAAACAGCAAAAACTGAGTTCCCTGGGGCTGCTTCCTCTCTGTTTTCATTCTCCTTAAGATGAGACTAAAGAAAAATATCTGACTTTTATTCATCAGCTAGCATCTAACTTGGTCTGTGTGCCCTCTGCTGCTGGCTGGGAAGTAAATCTCCAGGGTTTGTGATGCAAATGACACCCTAATGGGGCCGGGAACGTGGTAATAAAAGTTTGTGGGCCAGAAAATGAAACCAATAAGCTCTAAGTGTAAATACACTCTGCAGAGCTGACAGAGACTTTGAGTTGATTATTATTTCTCCATGGGTTGATCAACCATGTCACATTAAACACGGTCACTTAATCTGTTGTTCAGATAAAGCATTAGTGATTAGTTACAGTGACAGTAGCAACAGCAGAATATAAACTGCATGACTCTTTAATGAAATCCCCTCCCAACATTTGCTTGCAGAGAGATTATAATATGCTCATGACAGCTGTACCTTAACGGAATAAAGCGGTAGGTTAACTGGCTGCGTCCCATAGCGAAGGTAGTAACACAGGTTGTCCAGCAGGAAGAGGCTTTGCTGCGATGAATCGCTGTGATTGGAGCTCTGCAGCAGGTGAACAGAAGGAAGATGCTGCCAGATGAACACACATTCTGCTGCTGTGTTAATAAATGCAACCATGCTAAAATATCACATTAGGAACATGGTAAATATTAAACCTGTCAAACATCAGCATTATAAACACGAGCTATTAGCCTTTAGCTCAAATCCCTCCGGCAGCTAAATAAAGCCTCACAAGCCACAGCTATGGACTACAGGCGTACAGCTGTAGACTTTTGTGAGACTGTATACTACAAGCGTACAGCTGCAGATTACAGGCGAACAGCTGTAGACTACAAGCGTACAGCTGTAAATTTTTGTGAGACTGTAGACTACAAGCGTACAGCTGTAAATTTTTGTGAGACTGTAGACTACAAGCGTACAGCTGCAGACTACAGACGAACAGCTGTAGACTACAAGCGTACAGCTGTAAATTTTTGTGAGACTGTAGACTACAAGCGTACAGCTGTACATTTTTGTGAGACTAGACTACAAGCATACAGCTGTAAATTTTTGTGAGACTGTAGACTACAAGCGTACAGCTGTAAATTTTTGTGAGACTGTAGACTACAAGCGTACAGCTGTAAATTTTGTGAGACTGTAGACTACAAGCGTACAGCTGTAAATTTTTGTGAGACTGTAGACTACAAGCGTACAGCTGTACATTTTTGTGAGACTAGACTACAAGCATACAGCTGTAAATTTTTGTGAGACTGTAGACTACAAGCGTACAGCTGTAAATTTTTGTGAGACTGTAGACTACAAGCGTACAGCTGTAAATTTTGTGAGACTGTAGACTACAAGCGTACAGCTGTACATTTTTGTGAGACTGTAGACTACAAGCGTACAGCTGTAAATTTTTGTGAGACTGTAGACTACAAGCGTACAGCTGCAGACTACAGACGAACAGCTGTAGACTACAAGCGTACAGCTGTAAATTTTTGTGAGACTGTAGACTACAAGCGTACAGCTGTAAATTTTTGTGAGACTGTAGACTACAAGCGTACAGCTGCAGACTACAGACGAACAGCTGTAGACTACAAGCGTACAGCTGTAAATTTTTGTGAGACTGTAGACTACAAGCGTACAGCTGTACATTTTTGTGAGACTAGACTACAAGCATACAGCTGTAAATTTTTGTGAGACTGTAGACTACAAGCGTACAGCTGTAAATTTTTGTGAGACTGTAGACTACAAGCGTACAGCTGTAAATTTTGTGAGACTGTAGACTACAAGCGTACAGCTGTAAATTTTTGTGAGACTGTAGACTACAAGCGTACAGCTGTACATTTTTGTGAGACTAGACTACAAGCATACAGCTGTAAATTTTTGTGAGACTGTAGACTACAAGCGTACAGCTGTAAATTTTTGTGAGACTGTAGACTACAAGCGTACAGCTGTAAATTTTGTGAGACTGTAGACTACAAGCGTACAGCTGTACATTTTTGTGAGACTGTAGACTACAAGCGTACAGCTGTAAATTTTTGTGAGACTGTAGACTACAAGCGTACAGCTGCAGACTACAGACGAACAGCTGTAGACTACAAGCGTACAGCTGTAAATTTTTGTGAGACTGTAGACTACAAGCGTACAGCTGTACATTTTTGTGAGACTAGACTACAAGCGTACAGCTGTAAATTTTTGTGAGACTGTAGACTACAAGCGTACAGCTGCAGACTACGGGCGAACAGCTGTAGACTACAGGCGAACAGCTGTAGACTACAAGCATACAGCTGTAAATTTTGTGAGACTGTAGACTACAAGCGTACAGCTGCGGACTACAGGCGTACAGCTATAGACTACAGGTTTAGACAGGCGTACAGCTGTAGACTCCAGGTGGACAGCTGTAGATTCCAGGTGTAGACTACAGGCGTACAGCTGCAGACCTTGAAAAGTGTTTTCTACCCCAGCGCTGTGCCTGCTGATGTGTTTAGTTTTGCTTTTCTCTTCCTCAGACCCACATTAACAGCTTCATTTCTATCACTGGTTACCATCACAGGAAGTTTGGAGATTGTAGCTCCCAGACTGTTGACGTTGCCGTTGTACCATGGGTCCACTCTTCCCAGTAAGAAGGCGAGAGACAATCTACTGTCGTCCTGACATGGGCTGTCCTATAAGAAACACAAAAAGACATTAAACAAAGTCCATACAGTCGGTCTGTGACGCTTTGGCTGTAACTCACAGGTAAAGTGAGCAAAGGCGTCCAAATGTCCAAGTCTGTGACTGGGACGTAGTAGAACTGTAGGTTCAGCTTCTTGGTCACAATCAGAAGCTTAGCCTCTGTTTCTCTGTTGGAAACATGATGTTGGGAACCATTAGGGACAAGTTGAGATGAATTGAACTGACAGTGCACATTCACAGTGGAAATGCAGTAAAGGTTCAGGGAACAGACTCTGCTGGAGCCAAAACCTGCTGCTCACCGAATGGAGTGATACGCCCTGCTAAGCCTTCCCAGCACACGATCGTCCCCCATGACCAAGACCCGTGCTGTGAGACGCTTCCTGCGTTCGTGAAGGACAGGATAGTGTCCAAGAAACATCTTGTCCTGCATCAGACTCAGTCTATCCGCTGACCTCATGCTCCTGAAGGCATTTCTCCGTGTGATCACAGGCGCAGGATTTTTCGGAGGTGGGTCTGGATGGTCACTGTCCTTTACATCGATCCCACTGTCCTGAGACAGAACCGAGTCCCTTTTGTTCTCTTCTTCATCAACACTACAGGACTGACGCAGGGTGAGATCTGCCAGCAGATTCCCTTCAGGGGACATACATTTAATGTACATTTCTGCTGTTTATTCACTTCTGGATGTTGCATCAAGACAAACAGAAAACAGTGACTCACATAGATCCTCTTCTTCTTCCCACAGGAGGAAACTGATCTGAGGAAAGGGCATGACAGTGCTGTCCAAAGAGCTGTGATCCACTGTGGTTATTCCTGGGAGGGAAAGAACAGCAACCCTGTCAAAATGTTCTAAACACTAATAATAATGTGCTCTAATGGCAGAGTACAGAACACACACACCATCAGGGGCGGTCAGGATGTCTCTGTGTATGTGTTGGAGTTTGTTCATATAAGCTGCAGAACCAGCTTCACCCTGCTTTACACTCTGCTTCATGTCTGCAACCACTCTCTGGAAATATTCCTCCACCGTTTGATCGTCCAGAGCCTGAAAGACACAACAGACAAAAATGGTCTGATGTACAAAAATGAAACATTCATGAGGTGAAAGATAAACTGGCCTCATCTACCAGTGACAGGCAGATTAATGACTAACTAACAGTATTAGCCTGAAATGATGAACAGAAACCTGGGTGAGTCCATTGAGGATTACTAACATAATTAAGATTAATTAGGATTCATCCTCTGAGAACCATGAATTTACTGCACGGACTAAATTTAAAGGCCTCGTCTAAAGTGGCAGACAGACATTGATAAAAACTGCTTTTCTCTTTTGTTGTCCAAAGCGTCTTTACCTCCAGAGCCTGAGCCAGTCTGGGGCCATGGCACTCGGCCCCCAGCCCCGTCCGCAGCACACGAAGCAGCAGGTTTTTCTCCACGGTCGGCGTGTCCCTGAGCGAGCTGGAGGCCTCTAAGTGTGTTTTCAGTGCTGCTTCCAATGGAGCAGAGAACACAGCTGGGTCTGCGAGCACAAACACCCTGGGGACAGCAGAAAACAGGGAATCAGGAGACAGTACGGTGACGGTAAGAGACTTCATTCGGTGTTAATACAAGCAGAAAGTCACTGCTCACTTCTCCTGCGAGGTGAAATGCTTGTTCTTTAGGTTCTGCTCTGCAATGATTCTCCTCTGGTATAAAAAGCCTGTTGAAGGAGCAGCTTGTCTTTATTTTACAACATTACAGCTCACTGACTGAAAATGTGTTCATTGATGCATAAAACCTGGGGTGGTCATTTCCATCTTGATTCTTCCCAGCATGCTCAGGGCCACTGTAGAGTAGGGCACCGGCAATATCAGCAGTTTCATCAAACACTGGCACACAGTCTGGTACAGATTTTGTGGAACCGGGGAACCAGACTGGAATGTAAAAATATAGCAATAGCTTAAATAACAATTAAAATAATACAGCATTTACATTATTTAGATTTTCTACATGAGTCACACAGGTGTGTCTTACCTGAACAACCACATAGCAGAGAGTGTGCAGCATTGGGATGATATGTTTGTAAGGTTGTGTTTTATTTGTCTGCATCAATGACAAAAAAACAAACATAAATCACACGTGCTTTTTGATTTTGCTCTTTCAAATATTCTTTTTCACCATATAAATAAAAACAGAAACACAGAAGCTGCTGGAGATCCACGTGACAGTTTGAAGGCCGGACTGAAAGCAGAGCTCAGGGACAAACCTCACAAATCTTTTTTAGTTTCTTCTCCAGCTCTTTGACCAGCTCCCCGATCAGTGAGACACCACTGGATGGATCCAACTCCACCTTCTTCTCAAGAGTCCATCGTAACAGTCCTGCAGAGCAGATTTACTAATTCAGTGAAATCCTCTTGGTAATATAGAGAAATAAATCTTATGAAAGCCGACAGGCACCAAAGGGTTTAAAGGAAAATATTAGTTTTACTATGTGCTGAGAATTAAATCCTAAAGAAAAGTTTGGAAACATTTTGGGAAACAGCCTTTTGAACTTTCTGAGAATGAAGCTACAGCTAGCAGCATTTAGCATAGCTTAGCATGAAGACTGGAATAGCCTGGCTCTGTGTCAAGCCACCTACATACTTTCCTGTCTATACTTCTGCATAGACAGTCGGTGTGACGCAGGCCTCATTGTTCACATACAAGACTTCACCACAGAGCTGGCGGCAGCCTTGAAGTCAGTCTTTAAGTTTCTCTGAGCGTTTTCTTTCCCTTCTTGTACTACAGGTTGCATGAAACTCGATCTGTGTCAGGCTGCTCCCTCGGCTGTACCTTTCTGGGAGACACTCAGTCTGTTCATCTCTTTGAGAAGAGCCCGGACGTCATCAGACTCCACAGACTGGTCAGCTGAAAATGACCAGTTACATGTTATTGTTATAAAAATTAAAAAAAAAAAAAACACAGTCTGTTCTGCTACGTCCCACAGTCAGTCCAAACAGCGTGAGGACGGGAAAGCACCCACCTGTGGGATCACACATCGTTCCTGGTGCACCTGAAGCTGGTCCCTCCTGTTGGCAGATGTTCAACAGTGACTTGTCTGATTTGTGCCTGAAAACTCAGCTTAAAGCCCCAGAACTGAGGAACCTGAGCCTGATTACGACACAAAGCATCTGCACACATTGAGGACAGACTACAGAAACATTATCTGATGCATCGCTGGGTAAAAACAAACCAATGAAACACAGGAACCACAACTCACCATCGCAGCTTCTGTTGTTTATAACACATGAAAAGAAATGTGTGGATTCTCCACAGCTGCTGCCTGTTAATGTTGGCAGTGAGTAACTGGGTGTGTTTAATACTGAAGAGGAAGTTCAGTCCAAAAAAAAAAAAAAAAACAACAGGGCTGATTGAAGATTGATTTTATTGACATATACACACAAAATAAATCGATTTTCACTGTCTCTGCCTGAAAATAAATAGCTTATTTTATTAAACATGTTTTAAAAAATGTAATGTGTCATGGGTCAACAGTACACACACAGTATTAATCAAGTAATCACTTTTATCCTGCTGACGTGTCGAAACCCTGCTGTGAAATCCTGATGTGACTATAAACACAGTAAGGCTTGTTCTGTGATTAGAAATAAACAATCTCCTAACACACACACACACCTGTTCCTAATATGTGACACACCTTGATGTCAGCCACAAGTCAAACCTGTAATGAAGAGTATGTGGGTCAGCAAACATCACCCTGATTATTAGCTCGATGCAGCTTCTTTCATTTGCTTTCGTTTTGCTCTGATCCTGCTCTGCCTGCAATCCTGTGCAAAGGTTTGGCCCCTCATGAGAAAATTCCTGCGATGGGAGGGGGGGAGTTTATGGACCTCAGAGACTTTTGCACATAAAAACTTACTTTCAAGATTTTAGGTGCACGAAACAAAAAGTCACCACACACAAACATTCGAAGAAAGTCTCATTTTTAAAGTCTGCAGGGGTTAGATTCGCTTTGGGCACGGCGGCTCCGTGGTTCGGGTTGGTTCTGTGCGTCAGGGGTATGACGTAGAGAAGGAGGTGATGGGGAGGCAGAGCAGGGAGCAGTAGGACGGGTGCAGAGGCTGGACTTGGCCTGGCGACGGCTTGTAGGACCTCCAGTCTGACCCGCTCCCAGGTTTACAGCACAGAGACACGTCACACCTGCAGGTACAGAGGCCACAGCTTCACTGTATGACATCAGTAAGATTTTGAAATACACTACAACAAGTCCACGTTATGTTAAACTTCAGATGTCACAGTACGTATCATCAGGAGGAAGGTGAAAAAAGTGAAACGAGTAAAGCTTTGAGGACGTGATTGGTGGTGCTGTGTTGTACCTGGTGACACTTTGGATGAACTTCTTCTCATCCTGATCCAGACACACAGCGAAAGTCGTGCTATCATCCGCACCGTTCACCTGCACCTTGTCCACCGTCACCTCTGACACTGAGATGTGCTGCCACAGGGAAGTGGAGGGAGGGGGAGTGTAAGGAGTCTGAGGCACACTGGGTTTAGTTTTAATGCGTAAAACCACCATTCACCTGGTTGTAGCACTTCTTAGACTTGGAGCTCTGCCTCTTCACGACTTCAGTCAGCGTCAGCTGCAGACTCTCTGTTCTGGAATCTAAACAGACGAGATTTACTTTGCTTAGAGACTGAGATGCAAACAAACAGGAAGCAGGACCGCAGGCCTCACTGTCACACACACCTGACTGCTCAGGCCTCCTGCAGTCTTTGTAAAGATTGATGGATGTGCAGACTGTGTCTGTCTGCATCCACTGACTCCTCCCACTAACAGCCACCTGTAATGGAGTGCAGACGGGCAGGTTTAGAAAGAGCTTCGACATAAAGTGGCCTAAAGTGTTGCTACCTTCTACTTCAATGAAGCACAGCTCTCCTCCTATTTCTCTTTGAGGAAGCAGCTGAATTCTTCTGATTCAACACAAACACATCTGCTGTATTAAAACTCGAAGCTGATTACTAGTTTTTCTATTTAAGTGGAGGGTACCGGCACTTTGAGCCACATCTGCAGCATCTTAGTGTTTGGGCTGCAGGAAATCTGTGGGTGTCAAAGCAGAAACTGCACCTTGTTGTATTCAACGTGCAGAGTCAAAGGCACAGCCTCTCGTTCTTCGTCAATTCCAAACCGTTTGCTGGCAGCACCTACGAACACAACGCAGTACACACACATCAGGTTACATATGTGTGAGTGTGTGTGTGTGTGTGTGTGTTGTCCTGGTCCCCCTGTGTCACTCACCCATGGCTTTAACAGCTCTGGTTCCAGCCGAGTGTCCCAGCTCCAGAGAGTGAATAAACACCTCCCTCCTCCTCTCTCCTCCAGCCAGGGTCAGCTGTGTGGAGGAAACATCACACACTTCCTGTCAGTTCTACTAAACTCTGATTACTGCAACAACAAAAGCTGCGTCCACATCACAGCTGCTGTTTTCTCAGACCAGATGTTCCCACAGTGTGAACAGACCAAACCAGATCTGGGCCACCTGAATAAGTGGACCTAGATCTGATTCCTATCATGTGTGAGTGTGCGAGCGTCGTCAGGACGGTCAGACCAGAATCATTGTGGTCGTTTTAACGTCTCCCTCCTCTGCACATGTCGCCTGTCGTCATCATTCAGTGTGGGAAACATCAACATGGAGGAGGGGGGGCAGTGGAGAGACCAGGACGCTTCACATTGGTTGGACATTTATGGAGAAGCTCCTGATGGAGCCAAACTGGAAGGAACATATGGGAACCCAGCAGCTTTGGAGGAAACTGAGCACAGATGACGTTGTTGTTCTTCACATGTCAGTTCAGTCTGTGCATGGTGGCAGTTTAGGAGCTCAGGGGGTTCACACCTGGTCCATGTCCCTGACACACATGGATCAAACAGCAGGTCTGATGGGAACACTCAGGCCTGGGATGTGGACGCAGCCTGGTGGTGTGTGTGGTGCTCTCTGACCTCAGCCTGGTACAGCTGCACCAGAACCGGCTGCTCCGCGTGTCTGCAGTAATAAAGCACCAGGTCGGCCAGCAGGGGGAGACGCTCCACGCTGCTGTTCTCTGATACGTTCCCCTCCTTACAGGCAGTCTGGGTCAGGAAGAACACACGAGTATTAGAACTTACAGCTGCCTGTCATACAAAACGTTACAGGGAAATAAAACTCTCAGTAGCTTGTTTCTAGTTTCTGAACAGCTTCATAATTCATTTGAGGCTGCTTGGATACGTCGCTACAGGAGACAGAGGCTGCACAATAATCACGTCACATCACTTATGTTGTGTCCTGAGCAGATTGGATCAGGACGGTACCTGACTCAGGACATCAGAGGACAGGCTGAGCAGACTGAGGACGTTCCGTTCATACCAGGGATCCAATGTACCCAACATGTGTGCGATATCAACCGTTCCGTCCTCTGGTGAGACGCCATTTGACTCCTGTTGAAGAAGGATTAAGTCTGGATTAAAACCTCATCCTCCACAAAGATCCCAAACAGCCATGTGTACATTCAGAGGCTGAACCAGCTGAGATGTGACTCTTACCACAGAGGCAGTGGCTCTGGCTGGACTTCCTGTCTGCCCTTCGGGCAGTGCCGGTCCTCCTCCTGAGATGCCTGTAGTTTTCCTTCTGGTCGGAACAAAGTAGAACTGCAGTTTGCAGACCTTGGTGAGTCGAGGACATTTACTCTCTTTCTGCTGCAGGTCGCTGTAAGCTCTGGCCAACCTTCCGGCCTCTCTGTCGCCCCCAAACACCACCACTTTGACCAGGGTCGGCACCTCGGCCACGTCGTCCTCAGAGCAGCTCAGGATAGGCCTCCTGCGGACGCACAGGTGCCTCTGGGGGAACAGAGGATCTAAGGCAGCAGTGGACGTCTGCAGAGGGTGTGTCTTTCTGGACAGGGACTTAGAGTGTTTGAGCGGCGACCTGGTTCTTTGGAAGTCCTTGGTAAAATCGCTGCGATTGGCCATGCTCTGGGCACGGCGGCAAACATTTGGGCTGCGGGGAGACTTAAAAAGCATGGAGAACCGATCGATGGCTAACAGGGACCTGGACTTCTTTTTGGGTTTGTTTCTAGGCTTCGCCTGGCTGTCCTGTCCTTCCTCTGCGTCCTCCTGTGCCGTGTCCTCACTGAAGTCACTCTCCACACCAGATGAGCTGGACGGCACAGACCAGCTGGAGGACAGGGAGTAGCTGGAAAACGTGGAGTCCCTAGAGGAAGAGGAAGCAGTGGAGATGCGATGGTTTTCAAACTCATGGCTGACTTTGTTTCCCTCCAACTCGTCTTCCTCGTCCACGCTGGTGTCGTTGTTATCATCCTCGTCTATTTCTACTTTTAGGAAACAGTCTGAAAATGAATCCAGGTCACTCGTGAGAATGTCGTAAAGAAAATCTGCAGAACAGTCAAACAGAGAGGGTTTTTCAATTAAAGAGGGACCTTTAATAAGTGGTTTGTAAATTGAGTACGGTTCAAACTGAACTAGTTACCAAAGTTGTCATTCTCCCAGGAGCAGGTGTGACATTTGGGGAAGGGCAGCATGAAAGTTTGAACAGCTGCTAAAGACAAGAGGACAGTGTTTGATACCAGGAACAACCTGGATAGATCATATTCAGCTGCATTTTGTTTTTGGATTCTCATCTCACCAGCGTCTGAGCAGCCATCAGCAGCAGCAGGAACAGAAATGCTGCCTCTGAGCTTCTCCATGTTGTTTAGCAGCACCTTTCTGGCTGTGCTCAGATCTGCTGCACCCGCTGCCGCCTCCATGCTCTCGGTCACTGCCTCCAGGAGCCGCTGCAGCTCCTCCGGCTGCTTTGTCTGGAGGAACACAAAGTTTGTTTAGGGTGCATCCTGGATAAAAAAAAAAAACCCTCAACAACAACCCAGAGTGGTAGCAGTGTTGGTCGCCACCTGCAGGGTAGCGTGGAGGGCCTGCAGGTCACGGTTGGGCCCCAGAGCCGCCTGAAAGGCGTGAAGGAGGAGGGTGATGGTGACGTCTCTGTTGCAGTGCTGGGTGCTGCTCAGCTGCTCAGAGACAGACTGGACCTCAGGAGGGACGTCTTCTTCTGGGCTCACCAACAGCACGGTCCTAATAAAGCCACGTGCACACCACGTTTTAAATCCAGCTGAACGTGCATCTTCATATATGAAGTTTAGTTTGTTGTGGTGACATTTCTGATCATCATTAACATGTGGAATAACTTACATAGTTTTGGAGCCGTGAACCTCGGGGGAGATCACCTGCTCCGTCCTCACCAGTCTGTGAAATGAAATACCTGCAGCAAACACATTAAGGTGCTGACTATTTAGCAGGAAAACACTGCCCCCATGTGGTCACAACAAAAATCATTTTTCATGCCAATGTGATCAGGTTGATCCAGTTTGCATCTGCACTAGAGGCTGGAACTTGACATGTCAGATATTTATTTCATTTAAATATTAGATTTTATTTATTTAGCCCATTTATTCATTAGCTCAGGTTAGTATCTGAACCATAACTGATTAGTTTGAACTTTTAGGTGTTAATCCAACACTTTTCTTTTCACTATTGTTTTTAAAAATCACACCTATTACTGCAGCTAATGGTTTCCACACTCTCAGTGGCATCAGGTAAAGTTCAGGTGTTACAGCTGATTCATGGTTAATGTTCTTTTATCTCTAACTGGGAGAGCAGAGCTGTAAAATGCACCGTGGGGCTCGGTGCTACCTGGGGCTCTGAGCTCCTGCTGGATGATGCTCAGGAGGCGTTTACTGGCAGAGCAGCACGGCTCAGGCCAGGACAGAAAACTGTGGAACAACAGGTACGCCTCCTGCAGGACGCCACAGTCCGGAGACACATACGGAGCCTGAAAGAGGCAGAGCAGAAACAACCGATGTGGTAAAAAAATATATGTTATTGTGCAACGTGTATTGTTCCTCATCGTGACGTACACACACTCACTTTTGTGAGAGTGGAAGAGAACAAGAGCGAGAGAGGCACCACAACTTCATACTGACGCTGCTCTCGCACCTGTGAAAGAAAGAAAAACCCAGAAGTGAAAGGTGCTATAGCTCACATCCAACCGAACGCTTTGGGAAATGACGACAGCCTTTAAGCTCTTTGCCTCTTTTGTTTTCCTGAGTATTTTCTGTAGAAGGATGAGGAAGTTGTGTGGATCTCTCTTCACAAGTTCCTCCAAACACCAGCGGTTTATGCACAGTCCAGCTAGACAAAAACACAAAACAAAAGCTTGAAGCAACACTTGTTTCTCCTTTTGGCTTTCATTCTGATGGGTGATAGTAAAAAAATACTGATATTCAGAAACATGCTGTAATATTCAGTTATGCCACGTTTGCTTGTTGCTTATTTCAACAACGAGCCAATATCAGACCCTTTTGTGTCGTCTCTTACTCCTCAGACTGTTTGTCACCACTTTCAGTTCCCATTTGACTCCAAATGATGGACAACATGTTCCCAGTTAGCTGGTGTGTCTTCTGACGACTAATGACCATTATTCAGTTAATATTTTAATAAGTTCAGCATCAGGTCATGGGTCGAGCTACATCTACATTTCATCCCAACATCAGGTTTAACATGTCGTGAACTTTACTAGATGTAGTTTTCTGCTGTGACATAAAAACCCAGGTCACATTAGGTCACGTTATCTGAGTTAATAGTTTCAGCCTTAATAAAAACCTGGTATGGGATGGAGATGGGTCTTACCGTTCCAGAGCTGCTTGTCAGGAGCATTGAGGCCCAGGTCGCAGAGGCAACGCTCGAGGACGTGCTGGATACGGTCCTCGGTGCACGAGCTCTGCTCCATCTTCTGCAGAGGCCTCCACAGACAAATAGAAAAGACAAACCAACAGGAAGTCCCAAAATAAAAACCAGAATTACACACTATTATTGTCTTCCAGGAAAACAATATGTTATGGCTCTTCTGTAATCCAAACTTCCTGTTACTGCCGTCACCAACACCTTGTTCCCTACCAGACCAAGTCCAACCCAACCCAGAGTCAACGGCTCACTCGTACAAACGGAGACGCAAATGTCCAGAGCAAAGACATCAGGGCCGAGAACACAACCTGCCACTTCCTACCAGAACCAGTGAGTCACAGACTGCATGAGTGGACCAGAGATGACTGACTCATAAAGCGGCGGCCTCAACTTCTACTTTTTCATTCTTAAAATCAGCTGCTCACACCAAATTTCATATGACTCAAAGCGGGGACGGAAATAAATCTCACCAAAGGGCAACTTCCCATTTGATCCTCGCTGGTTTAATAACGAGAAGAGATTTAAGGTTATTGCTTTAAATTTTCAAAGAGAAGCATCGTTCAGCTGCATTAAAGCAACAGAATCAGACAAGTTCCTACTGCAGATCACGACAGCTGTGGTTAGCGTGCACATGTTGTTGGTGACAAACAAATACACCGCACACTGAAACTGACAGTTCTGGAAAGAATAAGGTTTGGCCGGGACAGTTAAAGACTTTTCCAGCCTGCCATGAGACGTCCCTCTTGGCGAGAAGAATATTTCCTCTGAGACTCCTCGGCTTGTTTCCAGCATGTAGAAGCTAAACCGCGTCCAGACGTATCACTGTGATTAACCTGATAATGTGTGTAGTGACACACTGGGGTCACCTGGGCCAACCCAAACAGGAAAACGCAGATTTATAGACCATAAACTTATTGAAGAGATTTCTGATCAGACACAAACTGCATCGTAAACAGGTGAAATGCACTTTGTGCAGAGTGTGTGCACAGTAAGAAGTGCTGCCTCAGACCTCCTTCACTTTTAGCTGTTTCACATTTGATTCAATTGGTGATTTATTTGGCCCCTTTATCTTTGCTCAGTAGATTTTGTGCACCTCCTAGACCTGAGCAGATCATACACATTTATTAAGGCCCACATGTTATTAGCTCTGACGACTACAGGAGCATCTGCTCTCTGAGGTGCAGAGACTCCTGGATGGAAATCTCTGCAATGCAGGATGCGAGAGGCGGAGATTAAGGAACGACGTTTAACCAGAAGCTCAAACTCCTAAAGTGCAAAGGCCAAATGACTACAGGCACACACACAACATACTGAAGGTAAAGACAAGAACATGCAGGATATGTTTGTTATTTGCAGCAGAGCAATGCAGGCAGCAGCTTTGTTCTCAGCAGTACCTGATATATCCCGCTTCACAAAGCAGGCCTGTCAATTGTCTACGGAGGAAGCAGGTGTTTCTCCATTGTATGTGGGCAAACCATATCGTGCAGCCCCCCGTGCAAACCTGGCAACCCACGATACTGATCTGCGCTGTGGCATCTTTCAACATTAAGATCATTTAAACACAGTTGCTGGTTCAGTTGCAACCAGAGAGCAAAATGAGTCATGATTCTCAAGGTGAATGAAGTGCAGCTGCCCACTTGACCATCGCTACTGTAAAGCAGAATTAGCCATTCATTCATCCATTCATTCATCCATTCATTCATCCATTCATTCATCCATTCATTCATCCATCCATTCATCCATCCATTCATTCAGAAACTTTATGAAATACCCCAGCAAACATATTCTATGTTGTGTAATTCTGCAATTCTTTAAGCAGCTTTTAAAAGAACGGGAACAGGAAACCACCCGAGCTTGAATAACACAAGTTAGATCAGTTGAAGACAAATTTGTTCATTCTAGTGAAAAGAATGTAGGAAAATATAAAAACGTGTCTCTGAACTGAGCCCGGCTGGAGAAACACAGACATGGAACAACCTGCAAAGACGCTGAAACATAAAAAGAAAAAGAAATAAAGAACTGATTGAACTGGGGGAAGCAGATCTCTTACCGACAGCTGCAGATATCAGTGTCCTAGATCATCCCAGATCGACCACAGATGACACACAGCAGTGGTAGGAAACAACACAGAGACCACATCCTCCTGTAGTGCTGCTTTTCAGACACAGACCCTCCAACTGTAGAGGCAAGAACGCATTTGCTGCAAAACAGGAACTGAATGAGTCTTTATGCTGAGGTGGTTTGTAGGACTCAGCTGGTGATCAGTGTAGGAGGAGTCCTCTGTGTGCCAGACCTCATTTAACACAAGAACTAGTTCAGAGCTGCCTTCTTGAAATAATCTGTTTTCACATTTTAAGGCTTGTTTTCACATTATCTATGTTAAATGTATGAAATTACTCATCATCTGAATTTCCACTGAAGGATTAGTAAAGTTCCTGTCCAGGGTGAACCCCTATCTTCCACCCAAAGAGAGGTGGGAGAGGCTCCAGCAGATCCCTGGGACCCTGGTTAAGGAATAAGGGGGTCTAGATGATGGATGGATGGATTAATAAAGTTAATCATATAAGACAAAGTGAAATATTTAATTTATGTTTTTAATCTCACTGTTTCCTCATCATGGTTTAATTTATCTGATCGCACTGAGCTTATCTGAGAGCATTGCTTATATTTCAGCTCTGAGCCTTCACGTCTTTGCTTCCTGTGCAAACTGTGTTGCATGTTTCGGTCCTCAGGTCTTTCACTGCAGGAAAAGTGGAAATATTCAAAATGTCCTTTGCTGTGTTAGCTCTTCAGTTTGTTGTTCTGACCCCTGCACCAAAACAGACTCTTCATTCACACAACACGAGAACAATGACTTCCTGGAAGCTTCCTGATGTCTGCAGCTGTTTTCCTCTGCACACATCAGTGGATGATGAAGATGTGGCTCAGTGGTTCGTGGTGAGACACGTGATTAATGTGTTGTCTTGACTCTTTCTGGTCAGGTTCATTGTACAAAGTGTAGTTCTAGTTTCGTACCGGAAGATGGCGCTGCCACCCCTCCCTCTGTAGAGACGCTCGAGAGGCTCTGACTCCTCTTAAGAGACTGGACCCCCTTTTTTCTACGGGAAGACGGAGGGAATGGGACAGACAGAGATAGAGGTGGGCAGAGGTGTGACAGGCAGAGGGAGACTCGCAGCCAGCTGGGCATTTGCCATTCTTTGTTTTTATTTGGGAATTTCAGAGAGAGGGGGGACTGAGGTAGCCGCAGTTTGTCGTGCGTAAACGGGAAAAGCTTCTCCAGAATCTCAGGAGTTGTGCCACACTTTGAGCCTGAGCAGTTCATCTGGAGGTAGAGTCCTGGGTGGAGTTTTCTTTGCCTCGTAAGAATATTTCCTACACATTTAGTGTGTTCCATGCTTCACTAGTGTTCTCTCTCTGAGCATCGAGGGTTTATTCCAGTCTTATCCATTCTGATTATTTTGTCTCCATTTCATTTTAGCGCAACAGTCCCTGCGGCGCGCAGATTACGATGCAAAGGGTTTTGGAGCTTTGGGTCACCTTGGTGACAGTTTCTGCGCTGACCAAAGCGGCTTTTGCAGGATACGGGCTGAGCATGTTTGCTGCCCAGTCTTCTCCTCCGGATCCCTGCTACGATGAGAACGGGAACCCGCGGAGATGCATCCCCGACTTCGTGAACTCCGCTTTTGGGAAGGACGTGCGCGTTTCCAGCACCTGCGGCAACCCCGCCGCCAGGTACTGTGTGGTGACCGAGAAGGGCGAGGAGAGGACGAGGGACTGCCACACGTGTGACGCCGGGGATCCGAAGAAGTCCCATCCACCTGCGTACCTGACAGACCTCAACAACCCGCACAACCTCACCTGCTGGCAATCAGAGAACTACGTGCAGTATCCGCAGAACGTCACCCTCACCTTGTCTCTGGGTAAAAAGTTTGAGGTCACCTATGTGAGCCTGCAGTTCTGCTCACCGAGACCTGAATCCATGGCCATCTACAAGTCCATGGACTACGGCAAATCCTGGGTGCCGTTTCAGTTTTATTCCACTCAGTGCAAGAAAATGTACAACAGGCAGAACAAGGCGACAATCACCAAGCAGAACGAGCAGGAGGCCATCTGCACCGACTCCCACACTGACATGCACCCTCTGACCGGTGGCCTCATCGCCTTCAGCACCCTGGACGGCCGACCATCGGCGCACGACTTCGACAACTCCCCGGTGCTGCAGGACTGGGTAACGGCCACCGACATCAAGGTGATCTTCAGTCGGATTCACACTTTCGGGGACGAGAACGAGGACGACTCGGAGCTCGCCCGTGACTCCTACTTTTACGCTGTGTCGGACCTGCAGGTCGGGGGACGGTGCAAATGCAACGGACACGCTTCCAAATGCGTCAAAGACAGAGAGGGGAATCTGGTTTGTGAGTGCAAACACAACACGGCGGGACCGGAGTGCGACAGGTGCAAACCTTTCCACTATGACCGGCCATGGCAGCGCGCCACGGCCAGAGAAGCCAACGAGTGTGTCGGTAAGACCTTTAAAACGACTCTTTACTCAGCTTCATTATCGAATTGATCACGAATGTTGTTTTAAAAAGTCCATGTAATTATCGCCGTGTTCAGCCTTTACGCACAGAAGCTGCTTATTCGTTAACGTGAAGTTTCTATTCACTTTTTTCTCAGTGCAAATGAAAGAAGGTGCAGCTAAGACAGTGTTCTTGATTTCTGTTCACATCTAAAGATGAAATATTTGAGCTGCAGGGATGTGGACACTTTAAATGAAACGGTGTCATTAATAAAGCAGCACCAATGGATCCTGGTTGGGGCGCAGACGCCGGAAGGCCTCAAGGTGAAATCCCACGACGGTAAAATAACAGATTCAGATTTTTAAAAAGAAGTCATTAAACATTATATTTGCATTAAACACAAAAATAATTATTGTGAAATTATCTGTGGTTATTAATGTATTTTTAAAATATCCAAAGTTGAGAAAAACTGACGTGGTTCTGGCTGTAAATGGAAACGGCCTAAATAAACTGCAGATGGTTCAAATCAGTCAAATAATTTAATGAAGAGAAACTGGTCAGTGTTGGTCAAACTCGGATCGGCCCAAATAAAAAAACACATTTAAAAACAAACGCACAGTTTGTCTAAAGAACAATTCGCTCAGATAAAAACAACAATAAATAATAATAAGTTCGATATTTTTTCTCAGGAGATTTGATCTTTATCGACATCCAAGAGAAAACAAAAGAGCAGGAAGTCATTTCAGCGCTCTCAGTGCGCCTGTCCAAATGCGTAATTGCGTTTTGATCCGTTTCCGACCGTAGTAGCGGTTTAAAGGGAAGGAAACGGTGCAGCTGCAGAGATAGACTGCAGGGGCGTGTTGTGTTTCCGTAAGCAGGTGCTGTTACAGATCGGACGGACGATTAGGGCGGTTTTATTGACATTTTTGGCACGTAGAGTATAAACTGCCACTTTAGCGCCAATGAACTATTCAGGGGGGGGGGGGGGGGACAAAGCGCGAGGTAATTTGAAGCCAGATCTGAGATTGTATTGTGGCTGCACAGAGTGAGCGTTATTTGCCTCGCTCCCTATTTTCCACGGAGCAGGGGGCTTATATCAACAGCTCAGCCCCCAGAGCTGCAGCGAACCAAAGCTGGAAAAGTAACAAGTTCCAACAGTGCCATGGTTTGCTCAACCACAGGGAACAAGTGAACAAGTTGTTCCTCTTGGCCTCCGCCTTTGGCCTCCGCAAAGCCAGCATGTGAGTTTATTTTACTGAAACAAAAGCTTGTCACTTGTGGCATCCATCTCGCTGTCAGAGGGAGGCCCCCTTTCACTGTCTGGCTCTTTGTGTGAGCAGTGTCATCAGATAAAACCAGACTGAGCGTGTCTTCCAAAGAGGAAATAATATGGGTGGCCTGACACCTTAGCATGAAAGAAGAGCCTGGGAGGGGGTGTTTCCATTGAGCGGTGGGGATGCAGAGGGGCTGGTGCTAACGATGCCCTCCCTGTAGGATGTTCACAGGCCCGAGAGAAAGAGGTGTGGTTCTGGGAGAGTAGCTGGTTTCAATCACTGGTGGCAGGCGACGAGAAAGTAAGACAAAGTCAATTTCCCATGACTCTACACGCAGGGTCGGCATTTATGTTGGCAGCAGCTTTCACATTCCTGTTAGCTGGAGCTGCAGGAATTAAACGTGTCCATAAAACCAGGACTTCAGCCATGGGGGGCACAACCGCCCCTGGGGAATCCCCCCCCACCAAAGGAGACGGATACTTGGCTGGGTGGTATCATGGGTGGATTACTGGACCAGGGGCCCCTGGACCTGAGTGATTATTAATAGCTTGTCTACACTACAAAGGTCCTACAACTACACTACAAGCAATCATAAAGGGACACACAACAAACTGTGCAAAATTGTACAGAGACAAACAAAAACTGATGCAAAGCAAACAAAAAAAAAAGAAAAACTCCATTAAAAGGGTCACAAAATAAACACAAAGACATGCAAATGAGACAAATGATCAGAAAGTAATGCAAACTGACCAGAAAACAGCAACAAAACAGACAAACATGATGCAAAACAGACACAAAAGAGACACGAAACATAAAACGAACACAAAGGGACTCAGAGAGATGCAAAACAAACACAAACAGATGCAAAATACACAAAAAGATGCAAAATACTCACAAAGAAAACAAACTGTTCTGTCCATGGCTGCAAGTTATGAATTCCTATTTAAATAATGCAGCTAATTAACACCAAGAACCAGAACCATCCAAGATGCTTTAACTAAGCCAAACGTTTCCAGACCTGGTCCTGGGTATAAGACGCAGACAAAAAGCTGCATGACAACGTTTGACAGTAATCGTTTACGTAAAGGAGTGGACAGGGCTGAGAAACACATCAGGTTCTGCTGGCCCAGGCAGCTGCTTCATATTCTCTCCATGTTCAGCGTAGCACTGACCCCTGACAGTCAGGCCCCCGCTCCTCCGCGGCCTGACTGATGGGCTGTGAAGGGAACTGTGGGAAACGTCTGTTTGCCAAGTGGGTTTGGAGGCAAGTTGAAAATGGTAGCCTCAGTCACTCATACATGTAATTTTGCACTTGTTCGGTTTTGTGTTTGCTGTTCCCCTCGCCATGCGTGGATCTGCTTATAAAGGCTCCGAGTCAGCCGGAGGTTCAATCAGACCCGTTTGTTTTGGAGAACACCTCCACGTCTCTTCGTACAGTTGGCAGGCTCTTATCTGGCTTCAGAGGTTTCTAAAGAGAGACCCGTAATTCTGTCTTGCTGGATTGAAATCTTTGGATAAGACAGTCAGATACCATCTTATCCTGCTAGAGACTATTTGGTTTTGTGCACTTGCAGCGTTTAATAAACCTGCACAGAAAGCTTTGTGAGGAAAGGCCGACTTGTTTGCCACCCACCTCGAGGCTGAATCAGGTTATGATTGTACCGGTCGCCCGCTGGCTGTGCTGCACATACTGGTACCATCTCCAACAGCTCTAAAAATAGAGAGAACACGATATTAAACTCGGTCTGATGGTAAATATGGCAGGAGAGACCAGAGAGCGCCTACACCTGAGGGCTTTTGTGTCTGTGGTTGCCAGGCTTTTTTGTCAGAAGTCACTTGAAATGACTCTACATGTTTTCAACACTGCTGCATCGATAAAGGAGGACACAACATTTTTTATTTAAGGTTTGGTGTCCTGTTTTTTTTTTAAAAAAAAATCATTTGAGCTTCTTTCTTTCTTTCTTTCTTTCTTTTTCACTCACCCACATGTGGGGAATCCCTGGTCTAGACCCATTAAATCAAAACCGCCTTAAAAAAAAAACCAAAAAAAAAAACCGCCTCATTTTGTGTTTGGGATACAACGCCTGCATGACAGCAGCTCCGACCCAGAGGAAACCAGATCCTTACGTCTAAAATCAGCTTTAGTACTGAGCCATGATGGCTCGGAGATGATCGCAGCGATGCAGGCTGACAGCGTCTCTGTGCCGCACCAGTCTTGTCCTCTCTGGGTTGCCAGGTTGGGACCAGCCAGGCTTTTTTCCCTTTTTTTTTCACCATGTGGGTCTCATTTCAGCTCCACGGTTGTGAATCACATGATGGGGGAGAAGAATTCCTCTAAAACATGATGTCAGATTTTGCCCGTCCTTTGGTACTCTCTGGTACTCTCTGGTACTCTCTGGTACTCTCTGGTACTCTCTGGTACACTCTGGCCCGGGGGGGGGGCAGACTCGGCCATTTCCACTTAATTGTCAAGCTGAGACATATTTGAGGGTTTTGATTTTTCACATGAGTTTGATCAACAATAGCCAGAGGACGGGATTATATCTGGGCTTGTTTTTGTTTTGGTAACTTCTGTTTTGATGGGTTTCATGTCGAAGTCATTACCGTAACATATTGAATATCACAGGAATGAAAAGAGTCTGTGTTTATGTTAATGTGTCAGAACTCATTTCTAATGTACAACAGCTCCAGTGAAGATACCATCTAAATACAAAACCAGGATTTGTGGTGATGAGACGCATATTGTTCAGTCGCTTTGGTCCTCACCTGCTACGCAGGCTTTGACCTTTGACCTCACCCTCGTAGACAAAGACAAATTTCTCCTTTGGGAGTGAATAAAGCGTGATACAGCAAAATCCAGTAGTGAACATTTAAAACAGACTTTGGTCGTGCAGGAAAAAAAAACCGAAAACCTCAATGTGACTGTGAGCGTTTTGCTCTTGTTGTGGGTTGTTTGCTTGGACCCATTAGCGAATACAGGGGTAACAGCCATTTTCCCCCTGGGCACCCAGAAACCTTAACAACATTACCATCTTCAGACATCCTGTGCAAATAGTCAAAATAAGTCCAAGACCTGAACACGGCTCCACTAACTGCATTTTCATAAAGAATATGTGGAAGCAGGAGTTGAAGAAAAACGAGAATAAACAAAAAAAACAGACTCCTGGGTGAAAATCTGGGGTGTTCAATAGGAAACAGGTGTGTTTGCAGGTTAGGAAACAGTAAAGTCTTTGGTGTTACAGCAGCTTGGAAAGTCAGACTTCCCTGAGAGAAATCCCATCAGGAGCACGGGAGCACTTAGATGGACCGACGAGTCTCAGTCATTCCGCTTCATGTAAATATGTCAGTTTTTTCTTCGACTGAGTGAAGTGCTAAGGGTTGACTCAACCTAAAGAAAGAAAACTAGCCTCATATAGAGTTCACCAGAAACTCGATGAAGACGTCGTCGGTTTTCATACGTTTTAGTTTTTCACGTCATCGCGGTTTCTGAGAATCTGACACTGACTCGTTTTAAAGGGAGCTAGAAAACACCAGGGGGCACAGAACCAAAACTGCAGACAGTAAAACTCTCCCAGACCAAAAAGTGAAATAAGAGACTTTTTCCTTCATTTTTCTGAGCTTAGTTTGGTTGGATCTGCTTTATTTCAAGTTTTATTCAATAAAATTCATTTGTTTTGAATTTTATTTTCATGTTTACACTATTATTCCATTATACCACACAGGAAGGTTAAATAAGTCAAAGAAATAAATGATTTACTATTATGAAAGAATTTAATGTCATTACATAAAAGCTGGCCGACTAACAGTGACAGGGATTCACTGTCTGTCTTATCAATATTTCCACAGATCCAGGTCCAAAAGCTGCGCTCAGTGGGACCAGGTCACGTTATATTAAGTTTGTCCACACACTAAATCTGATAACTGGGTCCTAAAACATCATTTAGCTCCACAAACGCAGAACAATATGTCTAAAACTGGCCCGGCCTCCATCGCCTCCAGTCCTTCTTGCAACATAAGCTTAAGTGACTTCAGTAAGAGGTTCCTCTGTATACAAGCAGACCATAAAACAAAGAGATGTATTTGCTCTGCTACAAACCAGCGTCCTCTGGGTATAGGCTGCATGTTTTGAGGATTTTGTTTTCTTGAGCTCATAATTCGAGACAGGCGTGAGGAGTCGAGCCAGAAAGGTTTCATTCATTCAGGCTCTTGGGAGCAAACTGAAAAATCTTTTTTTTTGTGTTCAGCTGCTTGGAGACAACTTGGTGGTTTGAGGAGAGTATGAAAGTTCTGATTTAGTGTCCTTACCTTTGCAGAATACAGTCGGGTGTATTTGACACATCTCCATCACTTTTCTTTCTTTCATTTTAAGCTTCCACTCTCTGGTTGGAGGCAGCTCTTCCATTTCCTCGCTGATGTGCACTGTAGTTGCCGTTTGTCGTCCCTTTCATGTTTTGCTTTGTCAGATAAACTGATGTGACTCATTACTGCCACCTGCTGCTGTGGAGTGTGAGACTCTTTGCTTTTAAAGTGGAACCTTTGTTTAGTCCTTGTTGCTTCAGGACACACGTGTAACTCGGGCTCATACGCCCGACCACTGCAGAAAGACTCAGGTGTCGTCTTTGGTTTTCTGACTGTGTCTTATGTTGGACGTGATGGCAGCCTCGCATGACTCTTTTACTGATGTGTGAGCTGTGGCATGAATAACGCTTGGCTACGATTTGGGCCTCATCTCTGTCTGTGCACACCCGTCGGTCCAGACTGGGGGCTGCAGCCAGAGAACTTGAAGAAGTTGGGATAGTTCTTATTTTTTGTTTTCTTGGTTGTTTATTTCTGTTTGCAATAGAAGCAGATGTTTGAGCGTCTGTGTGGATCTTCATTTCTCTGTGTCCACCACATGTCTGTCTACATGGGGCAGACCGGGGCTTTCAGGGTGGCATCGGGACCACCTAGTGTGGTCGCATCGAGCCCTTTGAGGAGCTGACGTGGGGCATGCTGGGAATGATTAATGGGCCAGAGGAGTGACACGCTCCGTGGCTCAGCTTCAGACCCTCAGCCAGCTCCCCTGCTGCGCTGCCACCCGACACACCAGCTCGGTGACAGCTCCGTTTGCACACCCACACACAGTGTCACTTACCCGCCTCGCCCCCTGTGCCACCTCCCTCTCTCCCCCCAGAAAGCCTCGGGAAACTGCAGCAGAGGCATAAGCTCCTTTGGCTGGTGCCGTCCTTCCTGCTGCGCTGTCGACACAGGGGTCTTTTTTTTACCAGAAGACAAAGGCAACAACCGACAACTGGATCAATTAATTCTGGATCCTCATTAGAATAACATACACAGTAAGTCTGCAGGGTCTTTCCTACGGCTTCAAGGAAATATGAACTAGTTATGTTGGAAGAAAAAAATGTGTTAAAGCAAAGTTTGATATTTTAGATTCCTTGATGGCAGCTATGCTCCATTTGTGTGTTACTGCAACCATATCCCACTAGAAATCCATATTATGTGTGAACAGACCAAACCAGATCTGGGCCACTTGAATATGTGGTCCTAGATCTGATCCCTGTCCGATGTGTCAGTGGGTGAGCTCCGTCAGGACGGTCAGACCAGAATCCATGTGGTCGTTTTAACGTCTCCCTCCTCTGTACATGTCGCCTGTCGTCATCATCCAGTGTGGGAAACGTCAACATGGAGGAGGGGGGGCAGTGGAGACACCAGGACGCTTCACATTGGTTGGACATTTATGGAGAAGCTCCTGATGGAGCCAAACTGGAAGGAACATATGGGAACCCAGCAGATTTGGAGGAAATGGGATGCGATGTGTCCGGACCTTTAACTTACACTGAAAACGATCCACAAAATAAAACATTTCGCTCATAAACTAAAGTTGTTTTTTAAATGACATGTGACCGCCAACTGATACGCCACCAAGCATCAGAAACGTTCTCCTCCTCCTCTTGTCATTAACTGACTACTTTAAAACAAAGTGTGGACATTATAAGTCTGCCGTGCAGAGGAAAAGGAGCTGTTGGTTCCTGTTTCATATTTATTTTTCCATATAAATTCCTCATGTGCCTCCGTGAAAACTCTCCATGCTCTGTAATGGATTTCTCCATCCTCCTTTGCTGACATACCCCAGCGACCACTTCTTGTCTTACAGAGAATGAGGAACCACTTATTGGATTTGAGAGGATCTCCAGCAGGATAGCTAGAGGAAAGGCCAACTGTGGCTACCAGACATCGTCCCTACAGGACTATAAATATCCCGGGGTTCCACATCTGCTTAAAGGAGGGAAAACCTGGGGATTCATCCATTGCAGTCCTCCCTCTGCACGCTGCGACCGTGACCGAGGCTGATCTCTTAGTCAGACTGGGAGCAGGGAGTCGTGCACAGGCAGAGGATTAAGCTGTCTCAATGTGTTCCATAACTCATCCAGTCTGAGGGGTGTGTAGACGGAGCGGACCGCCTGTTCCCGTCCCCCTCAGCACAGCTACTGTGGAACAGAAAGTGATTTCCTTCCTCTGATCGACATCAGACGGTTTCCTCCCTTCTCTGCTTGCAGGACGACCTCAGCACCGAGAGCGTGAGGCAAACTGCAACATGCACACGTGTGTGTGTGTGTGTGTGTGTGTGTGTGTGCGATGTGTAGTTTATTTACACAGATAGTGAGGCTCAATTTCTCATGGTAGTGAGTCGGAGATAACTCACTGTTCCCACTCAGGCTGGGAAAAAGAGTGACCTCAGAGCACCGAGCCCACAGACCATGTTAGATTACTCTCAGAGCCTGGCCTCTGTCACAGCAGGTTTACCTTCTGCAGGGACAGAAACACATCTGAAAATACCAAAACAACAGATTTATCACACGTAGAAAAAGAAAGTTTAAACATCCAGAAGCTACAAGACATATTTAACGTCCAGATTTCAGTTCTTGTCAGTGCAGCATGTATGTTTTCTGTTGGTTTAATGCTAAAAACCTGTTTGTGAGAAGCTGCTTTGTCTACTACATAAACTACATAAAAAAATAATGAGAAATCTTTGTGTTGATATCAGGAGGGATAAGTCAGTTCGGAGATAAATGTGAGCAGTCGACCATCGAAATCTTCCTCCAGATGTTGATTTAAAAAGCAGAGCAGGCTGAGTAGAAATCTCCATTATCACTTAACTGATCCTGATGTGTAAAATTAGCGACGTGCCCCTTTAAATACTACACAGAACAATGTCTCTTGTGAATGAAGGTGAAATGACTTGGGTTTAACTACTCGTGTCTTCATTAATCGGAGCCATTTGTTTTTGTCATCACTGCTGTAGTTTAAGGTTCACCGGGTTCTTGTCGTGCTTCAGGAAGAACCAAGCCTTTTCCTCTTCAACTCAATGCCATGTCCTGGAAGCCACCTAGCAACCAGAACAAACTTTGGGATAAAAACGAGCGCAGCACTAAGAGCCTTTCCACAAAAACAATTATTATCCCTTAATTCTCTAAGTTTTTTCCTTCCTATCTGGAGAAAATGTGACTCTAATGTTCAGTCTGTGGCTTTTTCCTCTGCATGTTTCCTTATTTCTAACATTATGAGTAGAGCATCTGCTTTGACCTGTGCAGAGAGCACACAGTACTGCAATAAAAGAAGTGGAAAGCACTAAAATTATACAGTCTTAAATGTTTTGATGCAATCTAAAAACACACAGGGGAGATATTCTTGACACGAGGATGTGGCCGGTTATAAATAGACCCTCAGAGAAAAGTGGAGAAAAGTACAATAAACATGCCACAAGAACGATGGATTGTCACCTCAGCTTTATGATTTACAGCCTCGCAGCTTCCTGCCTCCATCTCCCTTATTCCCTCTGCACGGGGGAGCATGGTGGAGGAGCCACATGCCGGGGTATTAAAATAACCTCCCTGCTCTGTGGGGAAGAGTTGGACCGCAGCCTAACACCGGCCTGCACAGCCACCTGGTCCTGTTTAGATGTTTAGTTCAGGTTTAGTCTGGAGAATGTCCCCGATGACCACACGCTCCATTATGCTGCATACATGCAATGTCAGATTTACTGAAAATACAAGCTGCCATCTGGGAAACCCATCCAGGTCGGCCTCAAGTCAGTGATTATAGTTAGAAGAAATCTCAGATGTCTCCCTGTAGTATCAACAAGTCAAACCAAAATGACTCAAAAGACACAAAGAATAAGAAATGGACTGTACAGCAATTTAAGACAATTAGGTTGCAAAGGTGGAATAGGTACAGAAATAATCTGGTGTTTGTGAAGACCACACTAATTCCATGCTGTATCTGTCATTCCATCATTTCCACCTACCAAACAAGATTATCCTCCTGAGAAAAGTTGTAGATCCCGTTTTAGGCTTGTTTATGCCTGACCTCTTGATGATTAGATGATAGAAAATAATAATTGTCTTGCTGATAAAGAGCTAAAATAGGTATAAATAGGCATAAAAACTGTTAACCCTGGTTGTTGGTCTTTCTTTGTCCCACTCTCTCTGGGCTAAAGAACGCCGCCTCTTGGCTCTGGCAACCACTGGTTCCCACTTTGAGCTGCAGAGACTCCTCCATGGCTGCTGTTGGAAACCACTACTGGCTTCTTCTGACCTTGGCCAGGTGGCAGGGGGGGGGGCTCACTGACAGAGTGGACTTTGCCAACACAGGGTAGAGAAGCTGGAATAACAACAGAAGGGCTGTAGGTAGCAGAGAGTCATGGGGGGGGTAGTATAGCTGAGAGACACCGGGGCCTGGATCTGGGCACCTGCAGGTACTAGAAACTTAATGAATGCACTTGTAAATGACCAGCTTAGTAGTTTAAACATGACAGCTGTAACAACTGGCTCCCACATGTTCTGATTGAGAGTCCTTAAATATTCAGGCTCTGGGGGTAATTGTGAATAAAGGTCGCGAACTAGTCCTTTAAACATGTTTAAATCGATGCAGTGCACCTGTCCACATACAGTACAGCTTCCTTTGGCAAAGAGAACAGAATTTTCATCATCTCTCTCAGGAAGGAAAAGAGCCTGTTTCCACCGTCGGAGCGATCCAGTTCATACTATAAGGACCAAACACACATATAATAGAAATCAATAAGCTTTTAATGAGAATATCTTAACAGCGGGGCATGTTTATTTGCTGACACACTTACACGTCTGTGCACATTTAGAGCAAAAAGGAAATATTCTCCAGCCAACACCCCACGCTCTTCCTGTTTCGGCACCAATCCATCAGCTTTACGCTTTAATTGGTCATTTTAAGTCCAGTCTTGTTTCCTCCAGTGGTCGTGCAGGAAACAAACTTCCCATTTGATAAAGTGAATCTATTCAAGATTTGGCTTAATGTCATATTTAAACAATGAGCTGTGATGTGGGGAGGATCGGGTGAGAGAGACGCCCTGACAACAGGCCTGACGTGAGGAGGAGAAGCTGAATTTAAAAAAAAGCTAATGCATGATTTCTTCTTTGTGATTCTCTTTGTCCCATTTGCTGCTGTATCTTCACACGTTTTTAGTGACATTGCTGCTTTAATTAGCAGGTTTACAGTATATAAAGAAAAGACAAATGGGTGATATGCAGGGAAAGATCCCCAGTGAGATTCGTACGTTCCCTCAAAGTGAACCAGCAGCACGCCCACCTCCCCTGGATCTCTCCCAGCTCTGCACGAAGAGGATAAATGGGCTGAGATATACTGGCCTTTATACATTATTATTCATAAGAGAGGGTGTGTTATCATTGGCAGCACCAAGCAGCGGCTGTGTAGAAAGGACAGCGAATAACTTCAGTCATTACTGCACAACTATAAAATGTTGCTGCTAGAAAATGTCAGGCCATTTCTCTTGTAGGTGATGCTTCACATCATACTGTACGTGTTTACAGTATGTGGCAAACTACACATATACTACAAAGTATAATTTTCAGAGCAGTATGGGGACATGTAGCAAGTTGCGGTGGCTAATAGTGCGATGCATGAGCTGATGTCACATCGCATTACTTAATGAGATGCAGTGTGCAGAGACAGAGCCAGAACCAAGAGCAGGCTGACTTTGTTGGGCGGCTGTTTGCGTTGAGGCTTATGAGGCTGATTGCTCAGCTAATTGATCTCCATCAGAGATCAGAGCTGCACTCATGACATCAGCTCATGCTGCATGTGGAGAGACGAGGCCTGCAAGTCTCTGGAAAGACTGAATTTATGAAATGCTGATTACACAGTGTGTAAACCTACTTTAAACAGTAAAAGTGAGCTGAAAGTAATGACTAAGCTGTTAAAAAGGTTAAAACCTGGTTAAAACTGAAAATAGATGAACAGCTGAAACGATTATTGATAGCTAAAAGAAAAACCGCTGAATACACAGGGTGGAATCTGTTAACTAAAGGTTCGGGGGTGAACGATGGAACCGGGTGTTATTATCTGACCATCAGCTGTAACACTGAAGACCAGTCCAAACAGCTAAAGGGAACAGGCTGAGAGGTGGGACACACCATCACACATACAGAACAATCCAATAACACATATAGGATCTGCTTAGCGTGGGAAACATTCGCAGTGCCGAAGTGTTGATTGTCTTTAATACCCAGAGGGAAATTCCTGGGAGGTCACAGGTCAAACTTAGCTGCAGATGCTCCTTTTGAGCTGATGGGTCTTTAGTGCGTGTGGCTGATGTGACCTGGCACGAGAGCTTGAACTCAGGTGGTCCAGTTAACGAGGTCTCTCTAAACCTCGTGACACCTCAATGCATCACTTCTGCTGGAATAAGACTGATCTCTGGTTGGAGCACCATCACGTCATTCAATTCATTTTTAATGGAGCTGACAGAACCTTTAAATAGACTCGAACTAATGAATTACACTTTCATATTACTAAACACATTCACTCAAATAAAGCTAATACATATTCATATCCTGATGTCAGAAGGCTGGTTTATTACGTATTGATTTCAGTCTCTCCAGTCTGGCTAAACCATGATAAGATCAGTTTGTACCTGCACCAGGGCTAAAAGTGGACTAACAGATTTTAGCACAGATACAGGAACATGCTCGGGCTTGGGTGAGGGTGAGAAAAGTGAGATGGTTTTAGACAGCCTTTCATCAGGAGGAGAACTCAATTCATTAGTTCAGCTTATACCTTTTCATCTCTTATCTGTTCTCGGGGCACAGAGTGTTCTCTTGTGTGGTTTGGCAGCTCCTCAGAGGTGAAAGGTGAGCTGAGCGATGCCTCATTATGTTTCTGTGTGTGCTGTTATGGAAGCAGAGCAGACTCATCTCCCCGCAGGGTACAGAGGTGCTGCTGCCAAATTGGCCATGATGGCATCATTAGACTGATAGCATCTGTCCCGGTACAGCCAGGTGGCAACGGATCCCGTCAGCCTCGCTTTGCTGTCACTGTAGGAATTCAGTGCGATGTCACAATATTTATTTGGGTTTACCACTTGCAGCAGGCTGAGATCAAGATGATTGTGCCACAGTTACACGTGATCCGGGCTCTAAAGTAACACTAAGGGCTGCTAACCGCACTGCCAAAGCTTAGTTAGATCTGGCAACCACATTTAAAATGTACTTTTGTAAAGTCAAACTGTCCAAACAGTGTTTAGACTATGACAGAGGGAGTTAACCAGCTGCAGAGCAGAGGTTGTAGCTGTTTAGTAGATTCATTTGGTCCAGCCTTAGCATACTGAGAGGACTAGCTCCAACATCTTTGAGTGGAAACTAGTTATCCTACTTTGCTAGCTTTCACTTTTGGTGTGCAGTGCAGACTTCACAGCACTATGGGCCCTCCAGATGTTCAGTACAGTGTAAGGGACAGATGTGTTGAATGTTAGAAACAGAACATACACATACGTACATTCAAAACTTTGATTGACGGAAAAGAAAGTTGCTGTTTTTGTATTTCAGTGGGAAAATCTTTTCCTAATCACTTCAGCACATTTTGATACAGGTGTTTTGGAAGGCACCCTCTAGTGGCCATTATAAGAACTGCACGTTTAGGCACCAGCTTTAATCTTCACACAGTAAAAGTCTGGTTAAAAACTGGAGATTCAAGCTGTAAACTCTTCTCCAGTTTAGCCCACGAACATGAACAGGCAGCCATAGCAGCCGTGTGCAGTTGCAGGTTTTCACTTCAGTCAAACGCAGCAGCCCAGAGAAGAGAAACCTTTATTTGAGGTTGTCCTTGGTTGGCACACTATTCCTGCCCTGATGGGATGATGTGATATGAATGTGCACAAAGCCCTGGCATCAGCATTTGGCTCGCTCAGCAGGTGCAGCGTGTGAACCGAGGACTCTCGATTTTTAAACAGCCTCCTGTCGCTAATATGTGTCTCATTAAAACCACGTTAGACCGACTCAGCCGTTTGTCTCAGCCATGCCAGTTTGTTTTCGACTTGCTTTAAATCATTTCCCCTCTGGCACACGGTTTTGATCCATGATGCGTTTATGTGACACCAAAGTGACGGGGTCATTACTTTCCTCAGAGGTCGCTGCGTAAACCTGCTGTGTGCCACGTACAGATCTCCCTGCAGCAGCACCAGTTGTTTTTCTTTACCCTTTTCACGTCTAGTGAAATCATCAATAGCAGCCCGG
Organism: Mastacembelus armatus; assembly: GCF_900324485.2. Lineage (NCBI taxonomy): Eukaryota > Metazoa > Chordata > Actinopteri > Synbranchiformes > Mastacembelidae > Mastacembelus > Mastacembelus armatus. Next base: position 21,623,122 of record NC_046640.1, read on the forward strand.
AAACTTGTAAACGGAGTCATCATCTGGAGAGCTTTGTTGTTGTGCTCGCCCTCATCAAAATCACAGCTGCTGCAGTGATGTGTGATCGAAATATTTATTGTGCGTCTGGGGGGGAAGTAGGTGGGCAGCTGAGGGTGACGGATCGAGGAGCTGGCTTTTTATGTTTTTGCATTACCGAGTCAAATGTGCTTCCCCAGAGAAAGAACACGAACGCAGTGTGACAGCACCGCGTTCGTGTTCGAATACTGGCTTCAATAAGGATTAGTCTCAGTGGCAGCTGATATGGCGTTTTTATGACCGTATTTATGACAGTGATTTACTGACCTCCACAGCAGAAAGCTTTAATGATTTAGCTCCAGCACTTGATCATCTGTTTTTATGCAACATGCTCAGTAACTCTCAGTGATGTCTTTATAATCCCAACAAGTAATTACTACCATAAAATAAAACATAACCATGTTCACTGCTTTAATGGCGAGGCAGGCAGCATTTTCCATTTCAAACAGAAGATCAAGTATGTGTCCGGTTTTTGGTGTCTAGTCATTTAACATATATAGAGCGTATTCATGTAGTACTAGGAAAACAATGTACGGAAAAAAATATGTGGGAACTGTGACATTAGGTTGTAAAATAAAGAATCACTTCATTTGTTGTTTAGAAAATACTGGCACTGTGATTTCTGAGCTATTATCTAAAGGGTTTTTTTTTTTTAATTCTGCAAAGGAAAAAGTAGATGGATGTGAACAAACCCTTGTGGTTCTTCTGAAACATCACCCACATATGCAGCTCAGGTGTTAAAAAGCCTCGTATAATCTCCACACGCTTTAGAGCGAGACCCTACAATCGAGTGTATTTGCTGTAACGTCAACATGAGAGAGAGCACGATGCCCTTGAATAAACACGGGATGCTGTCTGACTCTCAGAAACTGTTTCTGCATGTGCTCATGTGTGAAACATCCAGCCACTAAACCAACTGTTGTCAGAAAAATATGTTGCCGTAATCTGCAAAACGTCTCTTCCTCACAGACGGTGATGAGACCTGAACCCTGTTTGATTTGGCGCACGGTCGCCGCTCGTGATATGAGTGACTGCACAGGATTAAACACAGTGAGAGAGTAATTGGGTCTTGGATAAACAACAATGGTGCAGGAATTCCATCTTTCCCTGTCTCCAAAGAAGCAATGCATTCTTTCTTTTCAGTGCAGATCACGCAGACAAAACACACCTCAGGTCTCTGTGTGGTTAAACATCTGACGCCTGCTGACAGGCTTGGTAAATTCCTGCTGCTGCAGCGCTGACTTCTTCAAACCGTCCGTAACCAAATTTCATTCCAGATCATCACGCACAGACATTTGATTGTTTCTGAAGTGTGCGAAAAACCACCTCCATCCTGTGGGATGCGTATGCGCGACCCACCACGAGCGCTTCCTTCACTGAGCCTGATAGATGGCACTTCAACACAAATAGATTGGAATAGCATGGCTTCGAGTAGGCTCTCGAAACCAAATCAAAGCAGACCCAGAAGAGACACCTTGCTACTCTGGATGTCCAATACAAAATTACAGTTAAGCAGATGGTTTGCAGGTTTACATGAGTTTATTTTAGTCTTCAAACAGTCTAATAAATATTCTGACACATATTTTTACTTCATTTGTCTGTTCGCTTTCAATTCAATATCGTTGTAGAAATTAGACTCGGACAATCCTTCATTTAGTGATTCCATGTTTGTATGTTCGGTAACTGCAGACTGTCTTCGTGAAGGGACGTTTACCTGTGATCTGACCTTTCATTGTTGCTCAGGTATTTGGTAAATGTGTGACAGATGATGCAAAGGACATTTACAGCCTGTTGCTCTAACGCAGCTTATCAGCACTCAAGCTATTGTCACTGGAGAACTACTGGCCGGACACAAGTACTGCACGGCCATGTGTGCAGACAGGCCATGTGTGGATGAGATAGCACAGTGCTCATTGCAAGGGCCTGGGGACAGCTATGTAGATAGCACTTATTATTCTTATATATAAAGAAAAGCATTATATCTGTTTCAGATGATTGACAGCTACAGAAGCCTCTGTATTGATACGCATATCAGCAAGGAATGTGCCACAATATACAGTATTGATGTTTTGAGCACAACCTTGTTTAAAGCCTTGTTCCAGGTGCCCCCTTTTATACTTTGAGCACCTGCCCCTTTAAAGGTCTCTGCACGGCCCTGTAAGATGGCGATGATTTGGCTTCACTTTTACGCAGCAGCAGGAAGTGGTGACATGTGCTCCATCTTTACGTTCAGTAAATCAACCGGTCTTAGAAAAACTAAGACGACAAACAAATCGTTGTCGAGCACACCTGTGTGAATGATAGTAATTGAAGTAGCAGCTGCAGCGTTACAACAAGCACAAATGTGTGTTGTGTTTTGGAAGATGAAAGTACAGTACCAGCATGAGCTTTCTTAAGCGCTAAACACTAAAAGCATTCCACTTCCTACACATGAAAAAAAAACGCCCTGTTGTATTTTTGCTCACACTCCAGAGCAGATAACATCTGGGATTAGAAAGCAGTAAAGAAAGGAGGGATCAGGCTGTGAGGGAAGTGTTGGAGATAAGCCTCTGACAGCTGCCAAACACCTCTGTTTGTGCACTTGTATGGCTATCTTTGTGAGGACCGGGTGGAGTTTTGGACCTCGTGAGGACATTTTGGGAAAGTGAGGACATTTTGGGAAAGTGAGTACATTTTGGCCTGTTTTCATTTAGTGACACCCCTTTCAAGAGATGTTTGATATTTAGGAGTTAGCGTTAGAATTAGGGTCCTTTACTGAAGTAACAGCAGAAATAGTAAAAATCCTCTGTTCCACGTAAAAGTCCTGCATTCCAAATAATACTGCAGTAAAAGTATCATCATCCAAATGTACTTGAAGTAAAGGTAAAGGTGGAGCTAATGTTAACTACCTTATATACTTCTTATTTGAAGTACTTTCCACACTGCTGGGTAGCTGACATTAACTACCTTATATACTTCTAATTTGAAGTACTTTATATACCGCTGGGTAGCTGACATTAACTACCTTATATACTTCTAATTTGAAGTACTTTATATACCGCTGGGTAGCTGACGTTAACTACCTTATATACTTCTAATTTGAAGTACTTTATATACCGCTGGGTAGCTGACATTAACTACCTTATATACTTCTAATTTGAAGTACTTTATATACTGCTGGGTATCTTGGGAATTTCCCCCCAGGGATCAATAAAGTTTGATGATCAGACTGTATTTTGTTGGATCCATCTGATTTTGAAAAGGAACTAAAGTTATCAGATAAATGTGGTGAAGTCTAAGGATGAAGTAGAACAACATGAGCAAACTACTTATATAGTAACTACTTATATTTTGGATCCTGTATTTTCCAGCTAATTTCCTGGAAACATCCCTCCATTATCATCTGACCTTAAACAGCCTCAAATCCTCCACACCCATTCACTGCATCTATATAGCAGCTGCTAACTTATCTCCTCAGTGAAGTGGCACAAAATGCAAAGACTCGAAGTACCTCAAATTACAGTACTTGAGTAAATGTACTTAGCTACTTCAAACTGCAGTTTTGGGCTTTGGTATGTGGTAGTGATGGTTAGGGTCAGGGTTCAGGAATGAATTCTGTAAATGTGAGTCCTCACAAAGATAGACGTTAAAGCGTGTGTTAAACTGAATCCCAGCCACCTGCCAGCTCTGGTCCCTTCTGGCAGGTGTGATCCGGTTTGTACGTGATGCAGGCCTCAGCTGACGGTGGAGCATATGTGACCGTCTTATCGCCTGGATCTGTCTGCAATAACACTAAGACCAGCACAGCGACTGGGGGGGATTATTGAAATGGGAGGAGATTCAGCCTAATAAAGAAAAACCTGACGTAAAAGGCAAAACATCCCCAAGAAACATGTTCAAGCTGTTTTATGTTCTCTAACAACATAACGAATAAGCAGTTAGTTTAAAAATGTTAAAAAATCTTTAAAAATTGTATATAAATAAAACAATATTTGATTATGAGTTATCGTCATAACAGCATTTTGCAGGGTTGACTTTTTATTTTAATCGTTGATTTACTGAAGCTTTACATTTGTCACAATGCATTAGATGACTTTTACTCCATTTAATGTCGAACACGTCCATAAAAGTAAAGGCAGTGTGAGCTCACGGCCCTTAGGGACGACATTAAACGGCAAAGACAATAAATCATAAACTACAGCAGTGTGTGGGAGAGCGGAAGAAAGTTGTCCTGCCTGACATCAGCAGAGGTCAGAGGCCAAATTCACATCCAGGTGTCCGAGTGAAAAAGAGGCCGAACCAACCGGACGTTTGTTTCAGAGCCAGACCAAAGCAGGCCAAGACAGGCCAAGCCAGGCCATCTGTTTCAATAACCTGCTTGCGTAATATGACGAAGTCAGACCAGAAGATCGAGACTCCGTGATGTCTTTCAAGTAAATACGTTTTCTCAGGATTGCAGCTGACTGCATTTGGCTCATGACCACAATTGCAGATTGGAAGGTCTGTAAACACAGAATTCATCGCTGTCAGATCACGAGCTCGTGTTTCCAAAATGTCAACTTTTCAGGAGCTAAGAACAACAGTGCAGTTTTTCAGCTCGATGACTTGGTTTCATGAGGCCCAGTGGTTTGGGTTTCCTCAGCCGATAGGGGAGCACAGTATGTGGTCCTGCAACTTGAGGGAAAACTGCAAAACTGGAGTTTCACGGTTTTCAAATACCGCTAACAGCACCACATGTTTTGCTTCAAATCTGAGTAGTGGATGTTTTATTTCACTTAAAGTTGCTGTACAGGTTTTCAATGTCTCCTCTTGTCTCTGCCCAGCCTGTCACTGCAATCTGCACGCCCGCCGCTGCCGCTTCAACATGGAGCTGTACAAGCTGTCCGGCCGGAGGAGCGGCGGAGTCTGTCTCAACTGTCGCCACAACACGGCAGGACGCCACTGTCACTACTGCAAGGAGGGTTACTACAGGGACATGACCAAGTCCATCTCTCACCGCAGAGCTTGCAAAGGTTGGATGCAAAGACATTGTGTTTGTTTGTTTTTATTATTATGTTAAAGCCATTAATGTTGTTAAAACCAAACAGACTGAACATTATCACCTCTAGGACTGTGGTATTAGACTGATCAGTCCGACACAGGGTTCCTGATAAACCGACTGGGTCCGACACAGGGTTCCCATTGTTGGTGAGGAAGAACCATGTGAGCCAGGTCAGCGGTGTGGCTCCCTGCTGGGTTTTTAATAGTTTTTGGACAACAATGGAGGTCTACGGCTCAGACCCATAAGCTGAACCAGGTTCTGGATTCACACACATTACGCTGACGACACCACATTCATTGGTGCTGTCAGTCTTGGATCTGTGCAGAGTAACACAAACAGAAAATCACGGGCCTTATTCTTTCAGGGAATATTTTTTAAAGTTTGAAGAAAAGCTCCCACCTGTCTTGGTGTCAGGGAACTGACCCGTGCAGCTCCCAGGTGTTTTGAGGCGTGAGCTGATCCACTGAACAGAGCAGTGAAAACAACTCGCTAATCGTCCGTTCCCTATTCAAGTCCACAGCACAGAAGAGCCGACACACGTCCAGGTGTGAGCACATACATCAGGTTTGAGACCAGGCTGCCAGGGATTAATGTGCGAGCAGACAAAGCTGAGCTCCTTCTGTCTCGACACTCCTCTGAGAGCAGACAGACTCCTGTCACTCCTGTCCAAACACTCACCGCACCGGAAACTTATCCCCATACCTGGACATATCTGTGCCTGTCTCTGGCTGTGGTATGTCTTTAGACGGTCCTATTGTGCACTCAGGAAGGTGCTAATGTTCAGGTCTGTACCGATGTGACAGCTCTGAGTTTGTGTTCAACTGTACTGCATCCTTCTCTTATTAAGCCTCAGTGATATAAACAGGGGGTGGAAAAAAATAAAAGAGCTTGGTGTTCCTAATAAACTGGCCCTCTAGCAAATAGTAGAAGATTAACTTGTAAAATAGAATTAAAGGAGAATGAGTGCAGATAAAACACTGTCAGTTGTCGTGTGCTGAGCTAAAAAGAAAAGTTTTGATGCTGAGTAAAACTTCAAAACACAAAAAACTGCATTTAAACACTGTACTTGAGTACTGTTATTTTCTTTTAACAAAACCCTTTAAAGGGGACTCATTTTACTGCAGTACTTGCTGTTTTACTGTTGTACATTTATGTCCCGCTAACTTTCCACGTGCTAGCACCCAATGACACCCATCTGGGCAGATGCCATATCACGGTCTTCAGCCACATCCGCCGCTGAGCTGTGATTGGCTGGTGACGGGCTCTCAGGATGCCTCTCCTCTCCTGCTGGACCAGCAACGTGATATTTCCCAGAGCAGGCCGCAACAGTTCTTTCTGAGTCCAGTCTGACTGGCCCAGCTCACGTGAAATAAAAGCCACGATCGACGGGGCCTACAAAAATGTTTTCGCTCACTTCACATGAGAGAGCGTCAGAGATCAGTGTCAGACCGAGCGCCGGGATCGATTTTCTGCATGTGTTGTTCTGAACACGAGCCTGATGGATCGTCTGCACCGGGGTTCCAAGATGACAAATGGTTTCTTAGCCGTGTTGGTTCACCCTGCCAGCCCAAACATTTTCACAGGCTGTGTTTGGGGAACAGTTGAGGTGAGGGGGTGGTGCTGGGTGCAGGTTGGTGTAACACTGGTTCTCACTTTGCCTAATGATGTAGCAACATCCATAGATCTTAGCCCGTTCTTTCCAAACAGCTGGATCAGTAATCCGAACACTTTGAGCCATCGCTCCACGGACCCGCTCAGAGCTGTGGGATCAAACCCAAACAGCCTGATTGCTGCTTTTCTCCTCAGGTGACAAAAACAGGGCGACGTGACATCAGTTACAAACTGCTGTATTTATTGTTCAAATCAGCCAACCATCCCGCTCTGCTGTTGTTGGACCGAAAGCACAGAGCGGAGCCAACACAGCCAGGAGGAAGCCTGCTTTCATTCCCCGTTCCTCTTTCCTTACCCCCGTCCTCTCACTCCACATCCAACACGATAGTCTCAAACCTTTGAGTTGGAGGTTTGATAAAAAACCACTGAGCACTGTCTCCAGTGGCAGTGTGGAATACCTCATGCTTTATTTCCCAGATTAACAACTTCACCCCTCATCAAGTGCAGTGTAAACATGGCTCATGGAGAACCACAGCACACCCCCCCCTCCCATCAGGTTTGGCAGTCGGAGCCTTTAACTCGGCACAGCGAGGCCACTGAGACGAAGCCGGTACATGGTTCACTGCACTGAACGCCTTAGCTCCACAGCCCCCCCCCCCCCCCAGGAAGAAATTAATTAATGTTTCCAGTTTAAAGCCCCCCCTGGTACGTGAGGCCCATCGTTTTCCAAAAACCAGCTCCAGTTGTTGCTGTGAGCAGAGAGAAGCTGGTGGATCCGTGGAACCAGAGACCAGTGGAATCTTTGTTCCTGTAAACAGTGTCGGTCGTTCTCAGCGTCTGGAGCAGGTTTTTGGAAACAGACGGGCCTCCCATTGTTGGTGAGGAAGAACCATGTGAGCCAGGTCAGCGGTGTGGCTCCCTGCTGGGTTTTTAATAGTCTTTGGACAACAATGGAGGTCTACGGCTCAGACCCACTGACACCTTTAGTCTGGGATTTGTGGAGAATCACTGGACTTATCCTCCAGTAAAACATCTTTCTGTGATGCCAGTGTTGATATTTATTGCATCTGTGTCATATGAGCCTTGTTTTTTTTTTTAGCATTTGTAGTTTTCATTAAAAAATCCTCCTTCATTTTTTGTAAAAACACAGTGTTGATAAATTCCCAGAGGAAATTAACCGAATCCCTGAAAATTTCCCAGTTTGATTTCATTTCAACAAATACACTTGGCTGAAGCTTTTACGATGCAAACCAAGTTGAAGAAAAACAAAGATCTTTTTTTAACATTTAATAAGCATTATGCACATGGAGCTTCATAAATTCCAACTAAAAGCAACTCCAACCTCTACTGGACCACTTCAAGCAAATGTCAAATGAGTCTGCTGGTACATATAACACATGCAGGGCTAATGGGGAGGCTGGGCTTCCACTTCAAACACTGGCTTTATGGTAAACGTTTGGCAGAGCACACACACACACACACACACACACAGAGAACAAATTTCTCACATTTAAAGTGCGATCCTCCCAACTAACAGCTTAAACAGACTTTGAAGTGCGTTCCACTCGTCCATTAATGGGAAACATTATTCAGGCACTATTTGCAGGGAACTGTTTGCCAAAAAGCTTCAATCTGAAGAGCACACAGTGCGGCCGATCACGACGCTGTGGAGGACACAAAGCCCAGCTCTCAAGAAGCTCGAACGCACACATACACGTTCATTTCGTAATCAAACACGAAGCCCTGATACTGCAAGGACAGAGGAAAGTACTACAAGTTATTTACTGTTCTCGTGCCTTCCAGAGCAGGCCTAATGAGGAATCCTACGTTCATTATGGGTGGAGGGAAGGAGTGGAATTTGATTGAGGTTTTACGCTGGTGCGAGGCCCAGTTCAACATCTGGAAGAAAATCACAGCCTGCTCTAATGTGAATGATTGTATGGAATATGTAGAGTCAGCAGAGGCTCATTTAAAGGCTGATATCTGTTGTCTAATGAAAACCAGCCATGTTTTCATTTTTCAGACCACAAGTTTATCTGCTTGGGTTCAATCTGGTTTATGTTGCTTCGTCCTCCACAGCTTGCGACTGCCATCCTGTCGGAGCAGCGGGGAAGACGTGTAACCAGACGACAGGCCAATGCCCCTGCAAGGACGGAGTGACGGGAATCACCTGTAACCGCTGTGCGAAGGGTTACCAGCAGAGCCGCTCGCCCATCGCTCCCTGCATCAGTAAGGCCTGCAAAAGTTACACGTTACACTGCTCCTTATTTTACTGTCGTCGCCAGATCCTTTACTGCGGTGGAAATACCACTCCATTCAAAATGTTATTGCAGTAAAAGTACAAAAGTATCAGTGTCCAAATGTACTCGAAGTAGCCCAATCATGTCTGCAGACATCACACGTCCTCAAAAACTGCACATGCTTCATGACATTTAAATTAGACGAAGCTTGAATTGGTGGAAAATTTGGTAATTGCAGTGATTTTATTGGACCGAATTGATTACAAAACGCTGTTGTGACCAGGCCTGCAGTCAGGTTATTTTAGCCAAATCCTTCAGCACAGGTTGGAGGCCCAGACTCCATGAGTGATAACAAATCCTGATCCTAAGTACCTCAGGACAAGCCCTGAAAAGGAGAGGACATGCTTCTGTATGAATTCATGGCTCATGCTCATTGTCTTATTTTTATACCCCTGTTCCATTATGTTAGATAGATATTTGGCTGTTTAAAGCGGAGCCTGGATAAACACACCATTATTGCTCGCCTAACATGGCCTTGTGTGCCTTCAACAGCGTTAACGGTCCATCTCACGATAAATCCCCAGGACCGGTCCAAGGGAATGACGGCTGATATGTTTATTGGCTGTATCTGCTGCCTGCAGATTCCAGGCCCTCGGCTATAAACGCCAAGCTCTCACAGAGCCCGAGATGGGTCGCTAGTAGCTGCTGTAGCTAGGAGCATCAAGTAGCTGGCTGGCATGAGCAGATAAGATAAGACTGATGTCTGGGAGGACATGTAGACACCTACAATTGTCCACTATGTTACTGGGGTTGACATTTCTGATAAAGTTGTGTGTGGAAATTGGACGTGGTCTGTGTGGACTAGAAGTCAGAGTGATATGTTTGGCCACGGTCCACAAGCATAATTTAAAACCTGCGAACCTGCTGGAACAGGGTAACAAATGTGGTGTAAAGGTTGGAGGAAGTGAGGGGCCTTTAAAGCTGAATATATTTGGTTTCTCATATATATGTTTTTTGGGGGATAATGTCCTATATTCAATTTTTGCGATATCAAACTTCCTGCCAGCTCAGCCTTCAACAAGATCACCAGGAAGGAGCAGGTTCCAGTTCGTCCCATCCCTTAGTGTACGCTCAAAAAGGAGCCGTCGTATACAGTGATTCATATTCTGCTTCATTGTGATATGACATGTGACATACTGTATGAATCTGTTCCTCTCTGTCGCAGAAATCCCTGTGGTATCTCCAACAGCAACTTACAGCAGCTATGAGGAGCCGTCAGGTGAGGAACACAGAACGCAGAACGTGTTGTGCACAGTTTAGCGTGCTCCTCTCTTTGAGTGTGTTCTATCACGATGTGAGCTGTCCCTTTAAATGATGTGTATTTCTAAACCACATGCATGTTTTTCCACCCATTCATCATCTCACTCTTCAGCTAAACACACGTCAGCGAGGTCCGACTGCTGCTGATCTAAACTCCAGATATTTTGCCAGTGCTCCCTGTGGCCACATTGCTGGTATTCCCAGTCTGTCCAGCAGCCTCCCCACTGCTTCAGCCCTAATCTGATTACATGCTTCATTTGCACCAGTTTGTATTTCAATCAGAGCTGCTGCACCGACAGTGAAGTCCTGCCTGACCCGACTGTATCACGCTGGAGTGCTGACATTAAACCATGTGCTGCAGGGCTGTTTACCTGCAGGATTACAGTCAATTTCAGGGTCTGGCTTTAAGTGACCATGACTGTTCATAAATGTAATGGACCAGGAGCAGGAGCAGAGTGTGAAACTCTGAACCTGCTCAAGTATCAGGATCTGATTTATTAATCAAGTGTGTTTGGGATTTGACTCTGGCACCATGAGTAACAATAACAATGTTCAGGAGCGAACACATACAAGAATGACTATTATGTACAAGCAAGTTGTTATATACAGAGCTGGAATGTAACTAAGTACACTGATCCAAGTACTTTACTTATTGTATTGAGGTTTGAGGTTCTTTACCATTATATACTGCTGGGCAGCTGATGTTAACTACCCTATGTACTTCTAATTTGAAGTACTTTATATACCGCTGGGTAGCTGACGTTAACTACCTTATATACTTCTAATTTGAAGTACTTTATATACTGCTGGGCAGCTGATGTTAACTACCCTATGTACTTCTAATTTGAAGTACTTTATATACCGCTGGGCAGCTGATGTTAACTACCCTATGTACTTCTAATTTGAAGTACTTTATATACTGCTGGGCAGCTGATGTTAACTACCTTATGTACTTCTAATTTGAAGTACTTTATATACCGCTGGGTAGCTGACGTTAACTACCTTATATACTTCTAATTTGAAGTACTTTATATACCGCTGGGTAGCTGACGTTAACTACCTTATATACTTCTAATTTGAAGTACTTTATATACCGCTGGGCAGCTGATGTTAACTACCCTATGTACTTCTAATTTGAAGTACTTTATATACTGCTGGGCAGCTGATGTTAACTACCTTATATACTTCTAATTTGAAGTACTTTATATACTGCTGGGCAGCTGACGTTAACTACCTTATGTACTTCTAATTTGAAGTACTTTATATACCGCTGGGCAGCTGATGTTAACTACCCTATGTACTTCTAATTTGAAGTACTTTATATACCGCTGGGCAGCTGATGTTAACTACCTTATGTACTTCTAATTTGAAGTACTTTATATACTGCTGGGCAGCTGACGTTAACTACCTTATGTACTTCTAATTTGAAGTACTTTATATACCGCTGGGTAGCTGACGTTAACTACCTTATGTACTTCTAATTTGAAGTACTTTATATACCGCTGGGTAGCTGACGTTAACTACCTTATGTACTTCTAATTTGAAGTACTTTATATACCGCTGGGTAGCTGATGTTAACTACCTTAAATACGAGTCAAGTACAAATACCTCAGAATTGGAGGCTACTCAGGTCAAGTACTTGAGTAAATGTACTTCGTTTCTTTCTGCCACTGGATATTAAGTGTGGGCACAGAAGTTTTGCTCCATGTTAGTATGAACGGGCTGAGTCACTCCTGATCATCGATCAGTGTCTGGTGAAACTGGCGCCACCGACTACACTGAGCTTTGTTGTGAGTCCCACTTCCTACTGTGGTGACTGGGCGGCTGTGAAGAGTTTGGATTCCTGTCAGAAACTCCACACAGACACCACCCTCCAAATTAGGAGCAGTGTGGTCCCCAGGGACCCCGCAGAATGAACGTGCCACTGCTGCAGGGACACACAAAGGGGGCGTTTGTCCTCGCAGCAGGAGACTGGGCGGTAATGAGAGCAGTGGGTGTAATGGCCCACTGTGGAGATTGCGCTAAGGGGCTAATGGGTAAGTCGGCTATCAAAGAGAGGTATGATGAAGGCCCCCAGGGGCCAGTGAGAGATAAAGAGCCCTCCCCACCCTCTCCAGTTCATTTACATGGAAATCAGGCATGCTCGATATGGACTCGTCAAATTCATTTACTTTGGGATTTCCTCTTTTCTCATTTCTCCCGCCACCCCAGAAAACAGCCAGGCATTCCAGCAGAAATGCTTTCTCTACATACATGAATTCGATCCTCAGCCCACATCCCAAACCGCTCTTTTTTTTTTTTTTTTTTTTTTGAGAGGGAGGAGAGGGGCGTTTTTTTCTTCCTCCATCATTACCCAGGCAACCTCATTCACACGGAGTATAATGGGGAAGAAAGGGGAAGACTGGACAGAGGGCTGGAAGAAATAATGAAGTTTGTCCATATTCAGGCAAGCTGAAAGGTCCCCTCTCTCTCTCAACTGCCCCCTCCTTTCTCTCCAGGCTGCCCAGCCCAGCTTTCCCACCCCCCCAAGAAAAGAGCACAAGGCTTATTGCTCTGGGAGAGGTGGAGCGGGAGGCAGAGGGTGGGGGGGCGACACTCTAAGATGATCTGGTTCCAATTTGTGTCAGTCGGTGGAAAGTGGAGGGAACAAATGATTTCAATTTCCACTTTGGCCTCTGGTCCCACCACCAGCTCCTTCATTACAAAAGGTAGCTGCTCCAGTGACAGCGTGACACCCCCGGCCATCGATAAAGCCCTTTGGCACGCTAACCCAGGTGCACCGATGTAACGGGGATATCACCGAGACATTAATCATCGGCCTCTGGGCTCCTTTCTCAGGGGGGAACAGAACATTCAGCCTCAGCCCGTGTCAGAGACTTCACTTTCTCGCCTCTTGTGGCCGAGATGCCGCTCAGGGCTCCTGCTAATTTTTGGTGGGTCACTAGCTAATTTCCCCCCTCGACCTTCTTTTGTGCAGACTCTAACCTCTGGAGCCCTCAGAGATTACACAATGCATGCCAGGACAGTGACGAGGGAGCAGACTGAAGTGGAAAAGTTGGGAGGATCTATTTCACAGTGGCACTTTAAGGCACCTTTAAGCTCCTCAGGGCACAAATAGTGTGACACAAGGGGCCACATGTGAAGCTCATCCAGCTGGAGCCTGGTGTCACCACACTGACAGCTCACGTAGCACTTGTTTGGTGCCTTATTACGTATTTTTACGTTGCAGAATGAAATCTGCTGCTTGACTCTGACTCTTTCTTTTCTGCTTTTCCCCAGACTGTGACTCTCACTGTAAAGCCTCCAAGGGAAAGATGAAGATCACCATGAAGAAGTACTGTAAAAAAGACTACGGTGAGTGAGTCCAAATTCAGCAGTGTGGGCTGCACGGCGTCTGCCAGCAGTCAAGAGGTCAGATGGCTCAATTAATCAGATGCTGAGCAGGGCCAGTCCTCATTGTGGTTCAGCCTCAGATCATGTTCGCTAACACAGATTAATCTAAGCACATATCGCTTCGCTCTGATGTGGGTTTTCATGCACGCTAGGCTGATAAATCACACCCATGAAAACGAGATTCTGGGAGAAAAGGCGTTTTCCAGAGAAGTTGGTTAAGTGGTCAGATATAACTGATCTGGGGGTGCACACTACTTCGCGTTTTCATTCCCATATTTCCCTTTTTCTCCTGCCAAACAACTGCCCGAGAATCAGACTCAGTTGCACAAATGCAAAGAAATTAGCATTAGCACAGGTCATCTGATCGTATTTAACCTTGAGCAAATCATTAACTAGCTAACACTATTTGTGCAGCTGTGTGAAATATAAAAGTTGGCCTATTATTAGATGTAGACACACTCCTTACTCCTTAGCAAGAAAAACATATTGTTACCCTTAAACCATGTCTGCATTTAATTTAAACTGGTGCTGAATTCGTTGACATTTACTGTCCTCCGAGCTAATGGCTAACTCTGGTTTCTGAGCTAACGGCTAAGTGTCCTCTGAGCTAACGGATAACTCTGGTTTCTGAGCTAACGGCTAACTGTCCTAAGAGCTAACGGATAACTCTGGTTTCTGAGCTAAAGGCTAACTGTCCTAAGAGCTAACGGATAACTCTAGGTTTTGCGCTAGAGGCTAACTTTGGTTGCTGAGCTAAAGGCTAACTGTCCTAAGAGCTAACGGATAACTCTAGGTTTTGCGCTAGATTCTTAACTGTCCTCTGAGCTAACGGCTAACTCTGGTTGCTGAGTTAAAGGCTAACTGTCCTAAGAGCTAATGGATAACTCTAGGTTTTGCACTAAAGGCTAACTCTGGTTGCTGAGCTAAAGGCTAACTGTCCTAAGAGCTAATGGATAACTCTAGGTTTTGCGCTAACGGATAACTCTGGTTTCTGAGCTAACGGCTAAGTGTCCTCTGAGCTAACGGATAACTCTGGTTTCTGAGCTAACGGCTAACTGTCCTAAGAGCTAACGGATAACTCTGGTTTCTGAGCTAAAGGCTAACTGTCCTAAGAGCTAACGGATAACTCTAGGTTTTGCGCTAGATTCTTAACTGTCCTCTGAGCTAACGGCTAACTCTGGTTGCTGAGTTAAAGGCTAACTGTCCTAAGAGCTAACGGATAACTCTGGTTTCTGAGCTAACGGCTAAGTGTCCTCTGAGCTAACGGATAACTCTGGTTTCTGAGCTAACGGCTAACTGTCCTAAGAGCTAATGGATAACTCTAGGTTTTGCACTAAAGGCTAACTCTGGTTGCTGAGCTAAAGGCTAACTGTCCTAAGAGCTAATGGATAACTCTAGGTTTTGCGCTAAAGGCTAACTCTGGTTGCTGAGCTAACGGCTAACTGTCCTCCGAGCTAACAGCTTTCTTTACTTTACTCCCACTGCTTTGTGATGATGTGAGTTTAGGCACAAGAACAACTTTTCATTTTGATTCCTTGATCATTTCTCAACCGGTCTGGATTGTTTTCTGCCCTGAATCTGAGCTGGATCTGACACAGCTGGGAAAGTTAGCCTGATGCACTTTGGCAGAAGTACGAAGCGAATCACAACATGTGGTGAATGAATTCTCAGAACAAGTGGAGCAGCTGCAATAAATCTGTCAATGTGGTGCCAGCTAAATAAATCTCACATTACAGGGACTGAAATGAGAGATTAAACTGTTGTGTCAAACGAACAGCTTGGACCAAGAAGGTCATTTCATGTTTTAATGATTAATGATACAAAGTCCATTATGTGACACCAATAATCAAACCAAGTGAGAATATCTCACCTGCCAATCCAACACAGGAGGATAAGACGCAGGTGGTATGATGTATTTTCTCATTTTATTATTCTGTCGTTTAGCTCATAAGCTAAAAGTTTTTCGTCGCCATTGATCTCCATCGTAATTCTGTTATCGGTGGATCCACATCTGTAAAGCACAGAGACAGAAACGGATCTGGTTCTGGTTTACTCTTTGCAACTAACATATCCACTACATATCCATGTACTTCTGGACATGCAACATACGGTCGTCGATGTTAAAATCTGCCTGGTGTTTTTCAGAGCTGCATCTTTATTCCAGTTACTGACACCAGCTACAGGCCCTTCAGCTGGACTAAAGCTGGCGTCTTTCAGAGCTGACTAACTTGTCTCTCATTCAAAATCCTCTTTAACAGATTTAGTTACTTTAAACAGCCTCCAACTGAAAATTGGCCAAATATGCTCTAATTTATTCCCTCTTACAGTAGAAAGTAACTCAGGCCATTTGTTGCACTTTGCGAGAAAGCCAAACGCAGCCATCATTCATATTTCCTTGACTTAAATCCTAATCACCAGAGCTGAGACAGGCGCTGCGTCCATAAATCAGTCAGGCTGATTCAGGCAAAGTGGGCGTTTCCACCGAAGTTCCCCTGAAAAGTCTGGAAGCAGACGGTCCTGCCTGAACCTCAGTGAGGCCGAATCGCCGACATCATTGCTTAGCATGCACTCCCCTTTGCCTCGGCCGGGTTCATTTCTCAGGCCTGTCGCCTCGGTTTTGTGGGGCTTCAGACACTCTTCTCTGTTCTCTGGGGGCCAGACCCCCATGTGTGAGTGGTGGTGCACTCGGGCCCCGGGGGTCACGGGAAGGGGCCCTCTGTTTAAACACAGTTGTGCACCAAGCATTCCTCAGGACACAAACAGGTGGTAAATCAGGCAGACGGTGACGGATTGCCACCACGGAGAGAAAGAAATATGTTTCGTTTATTCAATTTTTGTTTTTCATCGCTGCCGTAGCTACGGAGACGGGGGACACAAAGGGATTATATTCTTGCCCGACTCCCTCCTCTGCACACACGTACCCTCCCTCTCTCCGCCGCCAGGAGGACAATGAATCAAAGGGCTGCGTGTTTACCGACGCTCCGGGATAGGGCTCAAAGGCAGGGCCCCCCAGCCTCCCCGGCCACCCTTCTGTGCTCACCCGGGGGTAGCAGGTCACTGATCATTCACTCAGCTGATAACTGGGGGGACAGGGGCCTCAGTGCGGTAATTAAGCGAACTCTAATTTCATTAGCCCTCGCTTGTTGGTGGCATGCTGTGTCAAGCTGCAGCACACCGCCCAAAGACGATAAACCCAGTGGGGAGTCTGGCTGTGAGCGGCAGCCGTTGTGCGAGTGCAGGATCATCTCGCACTCATCTCTGCCTGTCCCACCAAACCCTGGGCACCGTTGTGTAATAGACTGTTTGACCCCGCTCTCCCATGCTCTCTCTCGGCCGTCTATTCAAAGCGTCAGGGGGTCTGTGTGTTTAAATACAGACTGAGAACATACTTGAGGCAGAGAAAACGGGGCAGACACTGAAACACAGAACAGGCCTGGGCGCTGTAACCGAGCCTCCTCGGCCCAGGCAGCGCTATCTCTGCTGGATTCTCACGCTGTGAAGTTGGATGGAGCTCTGGGAGCAGAACCCGGATAGCTCATGAGGTCGGAAACACATCCCGATTCTCCTGGAACTTTTTCTGTGGCTGGGAAGACAAACAGTGGCCCCTCCTCCCCCCTTCTCGCACACCCTTTATGTGTGAGGATGAAGGAGAGGGCTGCGATGAATGGCAGGCCTGTGAGAGCTCGCTCCTACTCAGCCCAACAAACCTTCTTTCTTTTGAAATTGTGTGCAATTTGCTCACACCGTGCACCGACACAGACTCAACCGCCCCCCCCCCCCATGGTTCTCTTCATCCCTGGCAGCAAACGGGGACGACTGATGAGCATAGAAAGTGATCATGTTCAGACAGAATTAGCATAGAAAAGGCTAATAAGAAATCTTATTATTGTTGTTATACCAGCATATTGCAACTTCCCCATACTGTGACAATTTATTATCTGTGTGTGTAAAAGAAAAACCACAGGAACTGGTGGAGCAATAAGTGAAAAGGCATGAAAATGGGCTGTGCATAGAAGATAAACAGATAAATATAAAAATCTGTCACGTCTCAGATCAAGTCAGATTTACTGTCCCACAGGACAAACAGTTTCTGCAGCAAAAACACTTAAAAATGTCAAAAACAAGAAAGTGCAAAGAACAACAGACACAGCTGCAACATGATAATGTTTGATAAAAACAAAGGCGACAACAACAGAAGCAAAAAGCAGGTTGTTTACTACAATTAACACAGTCGCTCCACATGGGATAAATAAAAAGATGTAATTTCTGGAAACATCTATCTCTGAGAGTTTCCCATCATCTAACCCAAGCTTCTCCACATTAGATTCCTCCTCACAATTGTAAGTCAACCCCCCCCCCCCCGCACACACACACACACACACACACACACACACACTTAAACGTTAACACCACATTCCTAGCTGAAACCACTTCACTTCAAGCACAGATTAGCGCCGGCGCTCGATCAGTGTGATGCATTCGGACAGAGAATCCATGCAGGGGAGCTTTACTCACGCCTGGAATGAAAATGTCGCCTACAAGTGGTGCTCCAATAGTTGCCAGGTTTGGTTTGAGTCAGCCGGAGGTTGTTTGGACTCCAGCTCACTGATCCTGATCGACCAATTGGAGAGGATTAGATTCAAAGGTTATACTGTTAGCAGATGTTTCTATAAAGTCTATATGGTCTGCAGTCTGTATATATGTATACGTATATGTTGGCAGGGTTTGTGGCAACTCAGGAGCACAACAAGGAAAGGTCAAAGGTCAGAGAGGAGGTGAGGGATCAGTGACAAGCAGCAAAGTCTGGCTGGTTTTTTAAAAAGCAGCTTTTAGAGGACGATTCACACCAATGTTGAATAAAAGTGTTGCCCTCTTTGAATAACAAGCTGTGGGAGCTTCAGTGGTCACCATCCTTTTCATCGCCACATCATCCTGTTTATATTCCAAAGCTGCATGTTTGTATTTATATGGATTAGATAAACAGAGATTGTTCCAATATTTAATAATCAACTACTGGAGTTGCAAAATGTGGAAGTTTTAGCTCTTTATCTAGAAGATTTTAGCTGATTCGACTGTTTCCATAACTATTTCAACCATTTAGCAGCTCCTTTTGATTTGACTTGATGTTTCAGCTGTTCATCCACTGCATATTTGAACTATTTGCCCAATACTGAAGAAGTTACTTTGTTTAGTCCTCTCCACTCACTCTCTGTGCAGCAGGTGGAGTCCACCCTAGGGTGCATGTGGAAATCACTGACTTTGACTGTGCAAGTGATTCAACCTCTGCTTCTCTCTGCTCCTAACCAGCTGTCCAAGTGCACGTCCTGAAAGGAGACAAAGCAGGCGAGTGGTGGAAGTTCACCGTCAACATCATTTCTGTGTACAAACAAGGTGAGCACCGCATCCGCCGCGGGGACCAGCTGCTGTGGGTCCGCGCAAAGGACGTGGCCTGCAAATGCCCTAAGATCAAGCCCGGGAAGAAGTACCTGCTCCTGGGTACGGACGACGACTCCCCCGGGCAGAGCGGCGTGGTGGCGGACAAGGGGAGCCTGCTCATCCCCTGGAAGGACATGTGGGGCCGCAGGCTGAGGAAGTTCCAGCAGCGCGACAAGAGGGGGAAGTGCTAAAAGTAGCTGGAGAGGAAAGAGAAAGAGAATGAGTGAGAGGTGGAGGCGACATAACATCTCTACATTGGATGAATGCAGGGAGGAGGAGAGGATGAATGGGGAAAAATAAACTGGAAGAATAAAGAGATGCAGGTTGAAAAGTAGGAGAGAAGTGGGGATGACTGAGTGCTGCTGCTCTGAGCTGGAGCTGATTAGTGTTTTTTAGAAACTTTTGTGAAGGAGCTCACTCGACACTTGTTCTGTTTCCGTTTGTCTTTCAAGGTTTGTTTTGTTGTGTAATTGCAGAGTTTGCACCTAATGTTCCAGATTTGTCACATCATGACTGTTTTACCCAGGATGCCGTTGTTTTTTTTAAGGTCCGTGGCTCAGTTGTTTTAAAGAACAATGCATCTACTGTATCACCGTTTTGTATGTCCAGAGGATCTGTTTCCACTGTGCTGTGTAAAGGTGGTCAAAATAAGAGTTAGTGACAAGTTGCTCTTGCAACCTGCCAAACTCTGGAAAAACGTTTCCAGCAGCCGAAGTGAAAAATGGTGAATTTGTTCGTAACCGTGGTCTCTGAGCGCCATGTTCCCGGAGAGCCTCCTGTTACCTCAGCGTTGTAGGAACGAAATGCCATAATGATCTTCTCCTCATTCTGTACAATGAACTCATTCCAGGTCTGTGCTCAGCGCTTATCGATGTCAACAGTATGTCGTGGTTGTGACCTCTGCAATGTAACGTAAGCATACGTGCATACATAGGCGTTATTTTTACTAGACGTAGAGTAGACATGTCAACCATGCACTTATTTTACTAGTCAGAAGTTTTAGAACATATGAGATATGTTCAGACGTTTTTAGAGTTGCATCCAAAAAGAAAAAAAAAAAAAAAAAGTCACACTTTTCCACATTATGATGCAAAAAAGCTGTAAAGTTCACGCCCCGCTTGTCGCAGCTGCATGGCTCAGAGTTTAGTGTTTAATGTCTAATACAGGACTAAATGTAAGCTGGACGTCCCAAACAGGTGAAGTGTCGTTCCATTGGAAACTGAGAATATCAGCCACTGAACCCCCTGCATGCTCGCTGTGTGTCCTGTGTCTGACTGATAGCTAACAATGATTGTGAATTATGTACACATTTAATTTGTATTCAGTGTTGTGGGAAATTAACCTGTGGAGTGATAGAATATCACGTTTTTGGTTTTTTTGGTTTTTTTGTACAGTGCGTTCAGCACACTGCGTCAAACGTTCGTCACCTCTGAGCGACTTTTTCTTCGAGGACTGGATTTTCACTATAAAGACTTGGTACTCGACAAAAAAGGCCTGACGATTGTCTACGTGTTAGAGCTGTATAGAATGACTTTTATTTTGTTTTTCTTAAACATTAACTAGATCTATCTCCATGTGAACGTAACCAGAGTTTTAAATAGTAGAGGCTTAATAAACAGAAAGTAAAACAAATGAATGTCAGACAGATTTCTCATGTTTACCTGCACCTGGAGGATCACACACACACACACACACACACACACACACACACACACACACTCACATTAACACACAGCTACACCTCAGTGCTCTGTGCATCATACTGTATGTGTTTGCAACTTACAACGTGCTAATAAAGTCCCTGCCAACACACCTGTCCTGACACATCTCCACTTGTTTTGCAGGCGTTTGCAGGAAGGTACCAGACTTCTGCTCTCCAGGAATATTATATCAGATGAATATCTGCTCATGTTTATACGTTGGCTTGTAAATGTTGTGTAGCAGTGTCATTTGCAAAATGGTTGTGTAATGTCCTGTAATACTAATATATTATGTTTATCACAAATGAAAATATTTAATGACACATGAACAATGTGGCTTTTGTGGTTTTTATTTTCAACCTTTATTTTTTTTACTTTTTGCATTGAATTGTAGACGCCTGTAAGGAGAAGTATTGATACGTGATTGGTTATTGAGCAGCCTGAGAGCGTAATCCCAGCTGGAATGACAGTTTTAGTTCGTTTCTCTTCCTGTAATAAAACAATGTGATCTCTTCTCAGACCGACAGATATTGAAGCTGATTTAGACAATGTGCTTCACAGTAACTAGGAGTCACTGGTACTTCTCATGGCTGCTTCTGTTAGTCGTCATTGCCAGCTGCTTTATGCAGTGAGAAGAACATGAGAAGCAGCTGCACATGAAAAAAAAAAAAACAAAAGCTGGATCCTCGTCAGGAACTGAACCCACATAATGAGCTTTTCAACAGCCTGTCGATGTTTTTAGGGGCATTTTAGAAGCTGATGTGTTTTAGTGGTTTAGATTCATCTATTTTTGATCACGAAAAATAGCTGTGTGAAAAATCTTAATCACACTTTAGCACTGCAGTATTTTCCTTCTGAGAAGTATTTACTGGTGTTGTTTGATTTTTCTGCCCAGGATGAGTTTTAAATAAAAGTAGGGAGGTTAAACAAAGTACTGATATACTTGATATACTCAATATTTTAGGTACATTTTTCTCTTAATGTTTAAATAGGCGTTTGCATGTGTTGTGATATTTCTACGTTGACTTAAGAAAAAGATCTAAATGTTTCATGCACTTCATGTGTGGGTGTAGTCGCAGGATATGTTAAAGGTAAAAAGCTGCACAGTTTTGACGTCTCCTCATGAAAAACATGCCGACATGAGCCAGTTAGTCTCCAGTGTGTATTAATTTATTATTTACTGGATTTACCTACAGGATCATTTCTGCTAATTTGTTACTGTCTCGTACCCTGTGAGTGTTTTATTGCATAGAAAGATATTTGAAGTGTAATTTATGGGCTGTAATCTACAGCATCACCACCTTTTCTCTGCTGCAGGTGCAGGAGTGTGAATGATAAATGCAGCTCAGCAGGCTCAGTGAGCATTTCTACTCTGCACCACGCAGCAGTAATGAAACCCCATGAAAAAACGTTATCTGTGAACACTAAAGAAAAACAACGCAGCACTTTTCATTTGAATTGTTGTAATGTCAACATTTACATGAGTAAAGGACCTGAGAACTTATTCACACTCAGAAAATATGGGGATTCTCCAAAGGGAAGTTGTCACTGTGACATCAAAATGTGAAGCCCGTAGTAGAAAACAGTGAATTCAATCATCAGCTGCTGCCAGGCCCTGCAGCGCAGACCATCATTTGTGTTGGATCCTGCGCCTCCATAACCTTCAGAGACAATAAAGACTGGCTGTAAGGCTGCGATAGTGCAGGCATATTACTAACAGGGTGATATCACCAACGTGTCTAATCCAAACCGCAGATGTTATTGTTGTAGCTGGGAGGTTTTGGCATCAGTGGAAACTCTTAACTTAATCCTGTGGGAGTTTTACGCACAAACACATGATTCTGAACCTGCTCCAAACAAGAATCCATCTGTCCTGGCTCGTGGACAGGGTCCTGATATACTGCTCCTGCCATGCCCAGCGCACAATAGTCCACAGGGGCCAAACAATTAAGAGAGTCACTGCTGAAGTTTGAGTTGTGTTCTCCATTAAGGCCAGGAGGATTATTAGCTGTAAAGCACCTCGACAGAGCGAGGGACGAGGAGGTCAGCGGATGAGTGCAGGATTACTTATGTTTTGCTGTGGTAGATGTTTTCAGGAACCTGCAACTCATGAATAATCTCCCTTCACCTAATGAAGGCTGAGGGTTGCACGAGATCACAATGAGACAATGAGGTTCCTGTCGTGATACTGGCGGGGCGGCGGTGCTGAAAAGAGATCCGGGCATGTGCGGACGTCCCTCAGTGTGACAGAGATGATGCTGGAAGAACAAACACACAGACGAGATGTGAGCAAAGATTTCTGGCACTTGGACGGAACAAAGCGGGCTGGATGCCGGGGTCGGGTTTCCATGAGGGGCACCGGCGTGGAACTTTCCATCACGCTGCTGCCACTGGGTCCCCGTTAACAGAGGGACCCCTCCTCGGAAAACACAGTCTGGGCAGGTCAGTGCTGCAGATGCACCACGCTGAGGTCGCCCTGGCTTGGGTGGCAGGGTGGCACCCTGTGTTGGCAGCTGCCAGGAAGTGGAAACCACAAGTGGTTGAGTGAAAGGCCTTAAACTCCCATGATATATATTCTATATGTCTGATGGAGAAGAAGCTGATTTCTTTGTCAGACTGAGCCCATAAAAAACATTTGGAGGGTCTGAATTTACTGCCTCTTCCTTATTGTTTCGTTTTTCCCTCAGAGGGAGCTGGAGCGTTACGAGGCCGCTGCGACTGCCTGCCATGTTGAAACAACATCACATCAGGGATCGTGTGACCTCCATGCGTTCGGCTGTGTTTTATAATCCTGCGGGGACGTTCACAGTGCGAAACAAAACCTCTAATCACCAAAACCAACTCAGAAAGAAAGTATGAAGGAAAACAGTCTCGGTGCTGGAGACCACAGTTCATGTTCCTACATGGAATTTTCTTTTGTCAGCAGTAAAATAGAAAAGCGCAGTGTTTGGACTGTGCAATAACAATCGAATTAGAGAGTAATTACAGTGCAATGAGAAGACATTCATTAGCTGCAGTGTGTTTTTACACTGAGCTGAGGGGCCTGGGGGAGGTGGATTAGTTGTTCTCAGCAGCTTTGGACTGTTTGAGCCACAGTTTCTGTTCACGGACAAAACCTCAGGGGGGAAGTGACTTCATTTCACGTCGTCACCACATTTCACACAGAGCAAGTCCGGGAAAGAGCTTCAATCTTTTCAATCAGCCGGATTTAATGTCAGATTTTATGCATGAGATTTCTGCTGCCACCAGCCCGAGCTGCAAAATTGCACAAAATTACACTCAATCACAGTTTTGTTTTTCTGAAACCCGCTTGGCCTCGTGCTGCTTCTTCTTAACCTTCTGCAAATCCAGAGCTGCACCACATGTGCTGTTTTGTTTGCCGCTCAGCGCCCGACTGAGCAGAGAACAATACAACGCTGTGTTTCCTCAGATGACCAGATGTATTTCCAGGCCGTGTTTGCTTTGCTTCTCTCGGGGATGGGGAAACAATCATATCATATACAAATGCAAAGTGAATTTCAATTTAAAGGTGAGAACATATCAAATAAACAATGTTATCAGAATAAACCGAGACATTTGACTGGACACCAACACGACCCCCTCCCTCCCGAACGCCTTTCACTTATCACCTATTTGCCTGCTCCTACATACACGCCCAGGTGGTGCGTTGTGTTTTCCGCTCCCCTTTTCCGCCTCCTGTCCGTCGACGGCCGCTCGTTTGCTTCCCAGCTTCCTTTCAGATCGGGGCTCCGCCAAACAAAGACTGAAGCACCTTTGGAGACGGAAGGAGGGTTTAAAGAGGCACTTGATACCAGCCCAGTGTGTGACTGGCACACACACACACACACACACACACACACAACAGTAAAGGATATATGTGCACAGACACACAACTCAGACACCCTGTCCTTTTGACACTAACACCTTTAGAGCCGCTCCCAGCCCCCCCCTCCCCACCACAAACTGCCTCTTCAGTTTTCTCTTTCTTTCAATGCACATGGTTCAAAAGCTGAATTTCTGGCTTACTACGCCGCGGCACAAAGGCTCTCCTTATGCATCCTGCAAAAGCCACTGGAGAGGCCTCGATCCTTCCCGGGCAGGAGAGTCAGTCGCTTTTTTCTCATTTCCATTTCCATACAGGATTAAGCCACTTGGCGTTTGGATGGTGTGTAGTATATTTCTCACTCACCCCCCCACAGCTCCATTCTCAAGGCCTGTGTTAAATAATTGGGAAGACAACCAGCTCATAAACTCGCTCTTTTTAATGTCAAGCTGCACCACAAGGAGAGTCCTGGTTCACCCCCCCAGGCTTCAACAGGGACACAGGTCAACTGACACTAAGAGCAAATTAATTACACAGGACATTAATCAGTCATTAACCATCAACCACCGTCACTCACCTGGCTCCCGTTCACACCTACGGCCAGTTTAAAGTCACCGACCAACCTGAGCTGCATGTGTTTGGACTGTGGGAGGAGAAAACCTTCAATAACCTCTTGACACACACAGAGGCTTTTATTGTGAAGCAGTCACAGGAAACACAAGGATTATGACTTTTTTGTTTTTAATGTTGATGTGATTTTTAAAAAATTGGCCTGGAGGAAAAACAGGGTGAAGTTTATTGCGTATATACTGATATCTGTATAAATGTCACCCAGTAAATACCAAAAGACTGCTAAACTGGATCAATAAAATAATAAATCAGGAATGGTCTCAACGGTGATGGTTCTGTTTACATGGAAAAGTTTTATTCTGGTGGAAATACAGAGCAGAGACAGAGGTGGGAGTCTGCTCGGCCGTATCCCCCTCGGCCTCTCTCCACCACCCTCCCTTCCTTCTCGTCCGAATACATTAATATCTGAAAGTGTTGGCTCAGGCCAAAAATACTCAGGCACTAAACAAAGTGCAGAGTGACTGCAGGGTCTGGGATCTTCAAATAAACCCTGCCTGGGTGTCATGGGGACCAGGAAGTGGAATTAACTGCTATATTAGCTGACCTTCATCTTGTTGTTTGTCCCAACCTGCCTGGCTGGGCCCCGGGCTGGCCCGTAACCACGGTCTCCCGGCCCAACAATGCCGGCATTTCCCTCAGCGAAGAAACACAGGCCTCGGGGGTTTACTGAGCAAACAAGACGAGTCCTGCCAAACGCTTCTCGCTCCCACATTTCACAATCACTTTCTCTATCGCCATTTTTCTCCCTGTGCTCCTGTCCGTCCGTGGAGCTCTGAGAAGGTACCAGACAGTTCTGGGTCGGGTTTGAGACAGGAAGGTGGGAAACCAGAGGCCTACGATGAGATTTAGTGTCAGACCTCAGGATGTGTGGCTTTAGTTTCCAGAGCGGCTGCAATTTAAACCTTTTCTCTCACAAACTCCAACCTCAGAAGGCTCCACCTCCACAACTTACAGACGTCTCTCTGCTCAGAGCATCAGAAAAATCAATCCATCCATATTCCCATTTTCCAGAACAGTAAGTTCTGGTCAATGAAAAGGTCTTCACATATTGTATTGTTGAATTTCATCTCAACCAGCTGCGTGTTGTGCTCCTGTGCTGCCAGTAAATCAGGCTCTGGAACAGACCAGAAACTTTATTATTCCCTCAAATGCTGCATCTTCAAAAACAGAAGAGAAACTAAATATATAGGGCTCAAACTCTAATACAGGACTATAAAGGAAACAGCTGCTGACGTTTGTTTTTACCTGGAAAGGCTCATGTTTTATGTACAACAGTTATAAGAAAATATCGTGAGGTCTGAGGGTTATGGTCTGAATCCCTCCTCAGGGCGCGAACACAGAAATATGAGAAATATCTGTGTTTAAGACGGACGGACGGATACGAGGTCTGATATGGTGTCAGCTCTGTGTGTGTGTGTGTGTGTGTGTGTGTTTCGCATCAAAGCGGGGCGGCCATCAAAAGCCCAGCGTCAGTCTCAGTCACAGTAATCATCCTCAGGGTCACAGGACCAGGGCCAGGTCAGACCACCAGCTGAGAGGAAATCCATTCACAGACACCCGCACATGCAGCAAGCACACACTCACCTTCGGGAGTCCGACCCTGGGCCGCCTGTGTGTTTATTTTATTTTAGTTTGACTCCTAAAAAACTTCTTCTCTTTGGATCATCTGTCAGTTTGTGCTGTGAAGCAAGAATCGTTTTTCTGAAATATAATGGGACAACAGGAGCGGTCGGTTTATTAGGAACCCCTGTGACAAATGTTCCTGCATATTCTTAGAATTTCCATCTGTCAGTGCAACAGAGTCCAGTCCAACAGCAGCACAGACACTTTTATCACTTTCATTACTAATAAAATTAAAAACATATAGATTTTAATATCCATAGGTGCCCCTGGCCCGGTTCTGTTTGTAGGTGGCTATTGTTGCTGCTGTGCTCGATTCTGTTCTGTTTCTGCTCTCGCTCCATTTCTCCCTTCGTGTTTTCTGGAAATTTCCCTGAAATTTCTGCATCCACTCACCAAAAGACTCCAGACTTTCGCTCCATTTCCTGGTCACCTGACCATGTGTGTCATGTGGTGATGAACATGAAGCAGAGACTCTTATTTTGGTGGGTGCACTGTTTGTGTATTTCCACTGGAGTAAGTTTGATGTGAAGCCTGGAAGGTGTCTTCCTGTGTCACAGCAGGAGGCTCTACCTGTCACCTGTCTGGGAGCTTTACTTCCTCCTGGACCTTCACTCTGTGTTTGTGCTGCTAATTGCCTGAAACAGGTGAGAAACCTTATCAATATTTACATGTTCACATGTTTTATTTGTTTTCCTGCATAAATGTGTTCATTAGTGGAGATGTTGGTGGAGGCCTGAGTGCTGCTGTGTTTCCTGCTGATGTTGGAGCTAAAGAGAAAATTTATGCTACAATCTTCTGTCTCACTAAACCAGATAGTTTCACTTTCGTCTGTTACTGGTTCTGGTTTTTGTCCTGTTTTCCTCCCAGTCGGGCCTGTGCTCTTTTTCTTTTTCACCAGAAAAAGATGCCAGATCTTGAGCAGAGGATGCTCGAGCCGCTTTGTGCTCACATAACGAACCATGCCTGCAAATCAACAGGTCCCAAATTAGTTGTGCTTGGGAAAACAAGCACTCCACATTCAGACCAATCTGACAACTGAGCCGTCCTCGTGCGGCAGAAGGAAACCCTGATAGACCGAGTAACTCTAATGACACGAACCCATTAGCCGAGTGTGTCAGTGCATCTCAATGCGTGTGCGTCTCACAGGGGGGATGTGGATCTTTCAGCACCTTAACCAGACGTGCCTGGACCCATTTGTCCTGCAAATTAGCCACAATTAACGAATGAATTCTCTGCAAATAAAGAAGCTTTGGTTAATACCACTGAAGCGGTGCAGCAGAGTGTTTGATGCAGATTCGACTCTCGCTTGATCCTTCCACCTCTGGGGTTTAAAGTTACGAGTTAGGAGCTTGACGTTGTGACACAAAAGAGGAAACAGCTACAGAGAGATACAGAGGTGCGGAAAGCAAAACGTGCTACAGAGCTGCAAGTCAGCTAGAGACACAAAACGAGTACAAACAATTATTAATGCAACTGTTGATACTCTCTGGTTAATTGGTGCCAGAAACCTTTAAATGTGTGTGTGTCTTTTATTTCCCTGACTCGTTCCCTCCATCGTTGCTGAGGCCTCTTCCTTCACCTGTTCTCGTCTTCCTGCGTCCTCGGAGTCTCAGCCTCCAAGGGTCTCCCCCACGCTCAGAGACTTGATCCCGAGGTGGCCTCCAGACAGACACTCTCTGAGGATGTGTGCGACCCATCTCCGCTTTGTTCCACACTGAACCTGAGGAAGTTGTACACAGGCAAGGAAGCGGCTGGCAGCACATTATCTCTGTTCTCGGGACTGGACCAGTCTTCCGGTTTGGACTGGGCCGGGCAGCGTGGGGACTGGTGACAGACACGTTTAGTTCCACATGCACTTTTCTCACAACATCACCACTGAAGACTGCAGAGTGGGATGAGACACTTTCACTGCCTGGCCTCTCACGGTATCAGCGTACGTGTTCACTTTGTTATGACAACAGCAAAAGAAGGAAAACAGTCAGAACGGTGCAGTAAGCCAGAAGCCTGATCGTCCTGTGTCCACCCAGAGGAACAGATGAGGTCAAAATGAAGTCCAGACCTTGACATGCTCAGAAAAAAATCCTTAGAGTGGGGGGAGTGGGAGGTGTTACTGGTACGACAGCTGAAACACACTGAAAGATGGAAATCGTTAAGGACATTGAATAAGACGTCAGATCAGAGAGTTCAAGCCTGAACTGCTGAGGCAGGTCATATGGGATAGATAGACCTGAGTCCTGAATTCCTTCTGTGGACCATTTCATCTTGCGTGCTGCATCAACCAGAGGGAGAGGAAACAGTCTCCACGTAGACTCAACAAACTAAAACTGTGCACTCTGTGTGATGCTGAGAGGTGGTCTGTGCATCTACATGCTGGGTTCTGTGTCCCCCTTTCTTCTCTCCAGAGGAGGTGTTGTGTTCCCGGAATCTGGCTCTTAGAAGTGTCTGCAAACACATTGGGCCCATTAGTTCCACCTCCGGGTGGACTCCTGCCTGATCCATGCTGATGTGATCTCACAGGGGCCCGGGCCAGCCCTCCCCGAGGACCCATAACCACCCAGGCACCAGAACAAATAGCTCAGCGCTTACACACACATCTTTATGGCAGGTGATTCCTTGCCCCGTTTCCACAACACACGGGAACTTCAAAGTCTCACAGTCAGACCGATGTTCTCACCCTTGGCTTCCTCATCGCTAACCTGCCACGTAGCCGCGCCGCACGCAGGGTGAGGTCACCGCGGTGGGTGTCTAGGTGTGCTTTGATGCCAGAGCGCAGCCCTGGGTAAGGAAAGTGTGTTCAGACATACTGCTGGAAACAAATGGACAATAGTTCCTCCTCTGCTTTGATCCTGTCACGTCAAACCAACAGCTTCACGTTAAAGTTGTGCTGCACAGCGACCAGGCAGAGACGCAAATAACCACAGACGCAATTACAGACACACAAAGATCAAAACAGTGAATAGAGTGTTTTAGTGCTTCCTGTCACTGTATAACAATGATTCCTTAGGAGGCTGCAGGGAGTGACTGTATATGCAACAGGACTGGATGGATGGATTCAAACATATTTCATTTTATTTAGCAACAATTAGTTAATTGATTAGTTCATTGATCATTGATTTATTGTTTCAGTCATTTTTCAAGTTAAAAGCGTCAAATATTTGATGGTTGTAGCTATAAAATGTCTCATTTTTATCTAGTCCTAATTGAATAATTAGGTGGCAAACAGTTTTTCTGATAAGCTGAACCGACTGATTAGTTAGAAATACATTTTTCTGGTTCAGTTTTGGTTGGTGGCAGGTCAGCAGGGGGATTGGATCCACCAGGAAACGTGGCGGCGTTCAGCTTTTTCTGGGCCAATGAAAATGTTTGTTTAGAGAAGTTTCAAACATCCGTGAAGGAAATAAGAGGACTGCCCCTCACTGACAGGAAGCGTGCATCCCCTCATGCTCTCCACAGACACGTTCTTCCTGACACTGTGGGTCGGACTCAGCTGCAAATGTGCTGGATTTCCATCACAGGAACTAAATGTCAGAGCGGCAGAGCCAGCTGCTGAAATCTTTACACGCTGCACCGAACGAAGAACCAGCCAGAGACGATCTTCCTGTAAAGGAGTGTTTTCTTCTCGTCTGGGTGTGATTTCATCTGGTGGCCACTGGCTTCACATCAGCCCAGAACTATAAAAATCCACATGTGGGTGGAGGCCTGTCAGGAGAGTTGTGAGGTTTCCAGAGAGGCAGATCTGATTCCAGGTAACTGCCTGGTTCACCTGTTGGTAATAAGTTGACTGACTATCTCGGTGATTTTGGGTGATTGGACCTTGTTGACATCTCATTGTGAGGGGGATATGAATGTCCAGCACCAAATTTCAAGGCTCTGCATCCAGCAGTTAATAATATTCAGTCTGGACTGACACTGGATGCTGCTGACTTGGCTAAATGTTTCACCACTATGAGCCTGCAGGTCACCAGTCATTCATTTTCTCTAAGTCACCACTTGTTGTGTTTTCTTTCTGCCCAACCTGCTGAGGGAGAAAGGCATGTCATTTTATTTATTGGGTAATAAACGTGTCAGGATTGGGACGACAATTCCAAAATTCCCGAGGCATGAATGGCATTGCTGCTGACGCCTTTACAGAAAGATGTTAGAGGGAGTGATGAAGTTTGTGTCTGCTCTGTTTTTCTTCCTTCGGATCAGGTTTAGAGCCTTGTAAGGCTGGGGCTGTCATGTAATGGAGGTGAAACAAACAGAAACTGTGGACCTGGAGATGACATCACCGGCCGCAAATCCGCTGCCAGACGCTCAATGTGGGGAAGATCTTTTTTCCAACTCTTGGCAAGAGAAGCAGGTACGCTCCAATCCCCTTTTATTGCTGTTTACCTCTTTGCCAAGCACATAGTTTCTCAAGATGAATGTGGAAGTGAAAAAAGAGTGTACAGCACGGCCTCTGCAGTCGCCCAGGCCTCTGACAGCCTTCAGCTCTGCATGTCTCTGTGCTTCCAGTCGTCCTGAACCCAAGACTCTCACTGTTGATTCTTCCCACCTATAAAGGACGCCTGCAGGGGATGCACACTCTAATTTTAGTGCTGCATCTCATTAAGCAGCCAGAGAGGCGCAGCAGCATCACAACAGATGTGACCCACAAGTGAACAGCACTCAGCCGCCCCACACTTTTTCTAAATATGTACACGAGTGCACAGGAGAGCCCAGAGAGACGCTGCCGGCGCTCGCTGTTACACCCGCGGGTCATAAATCCAGCATCGGACAGGCAGGAGCGTTTGGACACCGTGGGCCCTGTGATTTATGGATGGATGTAACCTCTGGAGTTTAAAAATAACAAGAGCAACTCTCGCTGGGGATGGAATACCTCTGCACTGCACCGACACTGTAAAACCACTTTAAAGACATTTCATCCACTCCACTGGAAACACGGCTGTGAAAAATCTGATGAGTTATGTGATAGAGAGTGTTACGTGTTAAAAAGACCCCCAGCTTTATTATTTTAATGAAACACTGAGGTGGGGGGGGGGGGGGGGGGGGGGGGGGGGGGGTGTAATGCAGGGAGCCTGAAGCCTGTATGTGAAACCAGAGGGAGTTTAATGAGATGTACTTAATGGAAATATTATTGGAGCATACCGTTAACAGCCTCTTTCCTCAGCGCTCACGCCAGAACCATTTCCTCCTGACTTCTTTCTACATGCTGTTTAGATGGAACATCAGTCACTCCCTGCAGCACAGCCCAGCACCTGCAGGACTGGGGGGGGGGGTGCCAGAAACTCACAGGGTGGCAGGTCCCAGCTCAGGCCTTTTCTGGGTGAAGGCCTGCAGCACATCACCACCTCCTCACCGGGCCTCCTGTTTAATGGAGTGCAAAGTTCCCTTTAATGTTTCCACAGGTGCCAGGGAAAAGGATAGTGTGGGACTAGGGTCCTCTTTTAATGGATTCCCTCATAAAATCGTCCATAAAAGCTCCTTTTTTGAGGACAGAAGCTATAAAATATAGAGCAAAGTATAATTACGAGCGCTTGACTTTTTGACAGAGGTGCAACACTAATTATTACATTTCAGCAGGTTTGCTTAAAGACTTTGGACTCAGATATTTATCAGGTGTTTTACTTCTTTGAACTGTTTTTCTTGCAGAAAGAGTAAATGCTGTCCTGTCAGTCTTATGATAAATGTTCGTTATGCTGTGTGAGGCAAAGATACCCCTCTCACCCCTCTCACCCCTCTCACCCCTGCACACAATTTGTTTTCATTTGCCCCTAAACATCATGTACCCTTTGACAGCACAAAGTCAACGTCATAATGAGGGAACGCAGACAGATTGCTGAAGCCTTCGCTGCGGTGGGTGGTGTTTGTGTTTAAGGCACCGAGGAACAATCTAACGCTGTTTCCCCAGGCCACATACAGCTGTCATCGTCCCCACTCGCGAGGCCTAGATGAGCGGGAAAGCACTAATCATGTCATCGCTGTTCTGCATTGGAGCGAGAGCCCCATTTAGCGAGATAGCAGCTTGTAATTACGGCGTCCTGCGGGGCCGTGGCGTTGCGGTGGCCAGCGCCGAGAGAAGCGGCAAGGAGCTGATTAGTCTGGACTTACATTCTCGTGTCTTGCGGCGCAGGGCGGCCGACGCCGTCGTCACTAATGGAGTTCATTAATGACAAGTTTATGTTCCTGAAATACCTCAAAGGCCTGCGCACACACACACACACACACACACACACACACACAGCATAAACACACAGATGGAAACATGGTGCCACACACAGATTTTTATGTCTGCACTTTGTTAGTACATACTGAAAACACAAACAAAGACACAGGCGCACGGACTGTAGCCTGAAAACCTTTCTGGATGTTTTACATCCAACAGGCCTGTTGCCTGGATGAAAACACGGTCTGTCTAATGATTTTGTGTACACAGTGGGGACCAGCTCCATTGGAAACCTGAACAACAGCTGGATCTGGTTCAGCTTTTCTGCAGATGCAGGTGCAGCTCCTCCTTGTTACGACCAAAGGTGAAGCACGGTTGTTATTTGTACGAGTTATTTCAGACTTTTGGTGTTGGACTGTGTATTGTTTGAGCCTCCTGTGGGTTTTTGGAAATGAAGGACTCGCTGAGTGTCGAGGCCTGCGGTGCTGGTGTGTATCAGCTCGTTGTATCTGCTTCATCTTGATTTGTTCAGGGTGATGATCCTGGTCACTGTGGGTTGAGGCTGGAACAGCAGTGGAGGTTTCAGAGCCAACCAACAACCGAAGGACCAACAGAGGGGAGTCAGGAGCAGGTTGGCATGAGAAGCTTGAAACAGGAGAAACATTTATCACTGAGCATTTTACCTCAGGCCTAAACATAACTGAGTTGTTTGAGGTTATTTATCTGAGCTAAATTTATATAAATCCATCTGCTTATTGTAAGTGCATTAAAAAAAACACCAGATAAAACCTCAGAGGACCAGATTCACTAGGATACATCATCTGGAGACACTGAGCATCTGTACAAGTATCTGAGTAAATCCAGCAGGAGGTGTTGGATATTTCCTGACACTGACACTAATATACAGTCACTTCACCAGCATGGACAGATTTATTTATTTATTTGTTTGTTTCCCTCCACCTGTGCTCCTCCTCCTCCTCCTCCTCATCCTCCTCCTCCTCCTCCTCCTCCACACAGTTTACAACCTGCCAATCAGAGGATGATCTGGGGCTGTGGGCCTCCTCACTGAGCTCCTTGTGATGCTTCCGAATAGTTTCCATGGGCAGTGATGCTCCTGCACCGTTCCCTGCTGAACACTGCCCTCTCCAGGCCAGAGGCGGTTTGTCTCCACACATGGGAACAGACCACTTTTGAATCGATGTGCATAAAGGGAGACAGTGTTTTATGGTCACGCTTCCTACTCGGAGATTAAAGTTACACCCAGGGAGCTCTAACGACACGGCGAGATGCAGTTTTGGGCCTTTCATGTTTGGCATAATTCACCCTGCTGACAATCCGCCCTGGAGGTCCCTGCGGAGGGAAACTGGACACTCTTTGAGCGAAGGTGCCACAGGTCATTTTCGTCTAAAGGAGAATTATGACTATTTCTTGCCTCATGTGTCATCACGGCAGAGCGTGGGGTACCAGTCATGAATGGGCCCCCGCCCACACAGCTGGGTGGTCTGCCAAGCTGAATGTGACCTCTGAACTCTGCCTGCTCTGCGTGAACCTCACTTTTGTTGGGTGTCGGGGGGTCACAGATTCACCACACATTATGCAAAACACAAAGGAACAAGCAGGCGGCTTGTTTGCTGTCGGATGTATCACCAAGGCATCAGCCGGCTTTCGCCGCTTTAAATGAAACGTCTCAGCCTGAGCTTTTTTGGATCCGTCTGTGTGCTCGGATCCAGCCAAACGCATCAGAACTCACTGGTTGACATTTGGTCATTTCAAAGCAACAGTCAGAGCTTTTCATGGTGAAGAGGTGGAACATATCTCATCTGATCTCAGCACAACTGGTCTACACTTCCACCTGAAGATCAGACCGTAGGGAGGATCAGGGACCAGTACTGATGCCTGGAACTCTGGTCGCAAGTTAAACTATCTGTCAGTTACTTTCAGACCCTTTGACCTTTAACACGGTTGTAAAAGGCCTTTTTCTCCCTCACAGTTCTTTCTGTATTGTCGCATTAAAGTTGCGACTTGGCTCCTGCTTCATCTTCACTTCCTCTGGCTCCTGTTTTTCCATCCAGATACTCCCGGACGTCCCCTGGTTTTCCTTTACCTGCTCACCTGCTACTCATCCTCTAGTCACTTTTTAGTTTTTATGCTGACTGGTGTCCACACACTTTTGGACAGATTGCCTGCAGGTTTTGCAGCTGTACTGGCCTGTTTTTGCCTGCCTGATTCCCTTTGTCTGCCCGCTGCTTGTGTTTACAGCCTGTTCTCTGACTGCACCTACTTTTACATTTCCATGTGTTTTTAGTGGATTCATTATTTATTCATTAGTTGTTTTGTCCCATTGGCACTTCAAAATAAAAACACCGACGTGTCATCTTCAACCTGCCCGGTAGATGGCGCCATAACACAATTCATGTTGAGTTGCAGCCTATGTCCTGTGCACTCTAATTCCATCTGCAGGCTGTGTGTGCTTATTTTGCAGCAGGGTTAGGAAAGTGATGTTGCAGTGGTGCTGTGGAGGATTGAAGTGCTTTACATTCTCCACACAACAAAAACCTGCAGGTTGAGCTGGACGTTTTGTTTGATTGCTGACTGTACCTCCCTCAGTGTTACACAGTGTTTCTGCAGCTGCCGACATGTTTTATGTCTTTAAGAATCGCGTTAATCACCACTCAACCTCTCCAAAACTGATTTCTACAAACAGCCAGCACCGGTCCTGCTTGCAGCCAGGAATGATGGGAAATTCACGTGTTTACTCCTAGACGTGGATAGAAGATGCTTCAGCCTGAGACTGACAGTTGCTGCCTCCACTGGAGATAGGAGGAGAATAATGATGGAGAGGAGCAGAGATAAACCCAACCAGGGGTTTCAACTATGAATTTAATATTCATGATGAGACTACAGCACCGTGTGACAGGAATAGAAAGCGTTTAGTGCTAAATGTGAGTTGGTTTGGTTTCTGGTTCTGTGTGTGTGTGTGTGTGTGTGTGTGTGTGTGTGTGTGTCTCTCTCTCTCTCTCTACTTTCCTGATAACAGTTCAGATACAGTGAAAATAGACCTGGTTGTGGATGAAATAGGCCATGAATAGAAATAGCTGCTCTGTAGCCTGCACTCCACAGGCTCTGCAGGGAGAGCAGTGTCAGTTGTCTCATGTGTGCTGTCTATTCTCCGTCCAGGTGTGTGTGTGTGTGTGTGGGTGTGTGTGTGTGTGTGTGTGTGTGTGTGTGTGTGTGTGCATACGGCCTCTGCCAAATGCATTAAGATTAAAGGCATTGACAAGGAATGTGTTATTGCCAGCTCAGATGGGGCCTGAATAATCTGGGACCTGGTGGAAGCCAGAACTCGCCCACTCAACCCCTTCTGTTTTCCTTCTGCCGAAACTATTTCACATCACAGGGACGGCTGAATCAGTCCGATGGAGGCGATCGTCTTGTTCGACCACAGAAAAGTTTTGTACAACACAGGATTTAGTCAGCGCTGTGAAAATACCTGGAGCAGTATTGATTTTCTCCTGGGCCAGATGTTTCCTCACTCTGTGTAGGCGTTTACTGAGGAGTCAGGTGGTCCTGGATTAGACCAATCAGCACAGAAAACGGAACCGTTCAGAACATAAATAAAAAGAAACTTTAATGGCACCACATTACATCAACAGTCTGGTGGGTCCAAATCTGAGTTTATTTCAGTGCTGAGTCTTTGTGATGCAGAGAAGGTGAACGGATGGTTTCTGCATGGAGCAGGTGTGATGGGGCGCCGTTGTCTCCTGCAGAGAGATGGTGTCCCATCAGTCCGACCCAGACCCAGATTGCACTTCCAGGTTCTGTGATTACCTGACCTCCACAACCACCTGACCCCAAACCCTCTCCTGCAGGAGAGAGGAAGGTCTTTCTTCAAAGCAAACAGTGGCTCCTTTTTAAAGATCTCAAATTTAAGACATGGTTTGCTTTTTCCTCAGTACACGTGTGTAATTTTATAGTTTTGATGTCTAATGTAACGATCTAGACTGTTTTCTGCTGTACTTCACTGTATCAAAGCAGGAAACGTGACAGTGATGGTGCATTGTTCCTTCAGCTGAAGGAGCGTTTGTTCCCTGAGCAGGCGGCACATATGACTCAGGCCACCAGATGGTCCCTGTTGCCTCGTTCAGCTGACGTTTCTTCCTCTGCAGAGACGAGTGTCACAGAGGCAAATGACTTAGCTGTACTCCTGACTGTGTCTTTGCTTTGTGTTGTCATGGTTTGAACCGGTGCCACACACTGATGATGCTATATAGGCCACGCACGGAGGAGAACGTCAATAGATTTCAGTCTCAGCTGTGACAGAAATCATCTTTACAAGAGACAGTACCTGCTTTTTCAACGAGAACTGGGGGATTTCTCTAAAAATACCTTCAAAGAACAACAGAAACAGGCCAAAGCGCGAAGGCACCTGCCAAACCACAAACGGCTCAGCTCTGTGTGATACATGGCAACAGCTCAAAGGTGCCCGGGGTCATCACTGCAGAAGGTAAAGAGTTCAGCCACGCTAGTCTTTGGAAACAGAATTATGAAAATACTCCGGTTCATGGTGTTTCACTAGTTTCATCACTTCTGCCTCGAGCCAAATAAATACACAGGCTCAGAAAGTATTTGTGAATTTATTAAAAATCGGCTTTACTCTCTACAAACTTTGCACATCTGGATTTGGGCAGTTTATCCTGTTATTCCTGCAGATCCTCTGAGGCTCACTTTGTCTCCAGCAGGAGTCCTGCTGAGGCCACTGTGCTCCTGGGAAGAGCTTTGGACCAGAGGGAAATGCACATGGTTTTCTATTGATGTGATCCCACCTCCTGCAGCCTGCAGGCATAGCTTTGGTCTGCAGGGTTTGTTCAGGTGAACGGTGCAAGATTATTGTTGGTTTCTCTCTGACTCGGTCTGCGTGCGCTCCCAGCTCTTTCTAGCCTTCAGCTCAGACTGTTCGATGAGGATTGATGAGTTCGCTCGTTGGTCTCGTCTCTTGAAATCGAGCCTGCTGGTGGGATCATTGCTTTCCGGCAACAACAACAACAACAACAACAACAACAACAGCTCGTGCTTCATCCCATCCCTGGCGTCACTCTGAAGGGAAGCAGAGTAGGAGGCTTCTCTTCTGAGCAAACACTTGGCTCACTGTTGAGGCTGCATTAGCAGAAGAGGACAGTCAGTCCTAATGTTTTTGTCAGTGCTGTGTGATTAAACATGTCTGTGTAGTGAACAAAGGAGATAAGCGGTGCTCTCCTGTACTTCATGGTTTAGGAATGAGAGCAACAACCCAGGGCAGCGTGACCTGTGATTAATGCCTTCCCAGGCTGAGCTAATGAAGCTTCTCTGTAGGCTGCTGGGGTCACTAACGCACAACTAATGCTCTCGTTTTATCCTGAGCTGGCAGGACTCACTAAATTAGACAGTCGACTCAATTAGGTCCCATTTCTCTACGGGAGAAGAGCAAAACCACAGTGACGAGAAGGTCCCGGGTGACGCCTGGTGCACGAGGACGACCTCACAGTGACCTTTGTGATCATTAACGTGATTCCTGCTTCAGACGTCCTGTGACTCAACATATTGACTCATATACTTTATTTATAGTTTATCATATAAAACATTGTTCTTTTCATTTGTTTGACATATTAAAACATAAGAAGCGTTTATGATTCAGTGTTAAGTTGGTTTGGCTTCTGACCTTTGACACCTTTGAAACATTATGCGGTGGCCCTAAAGTGTAACAACATTTCACAAAACTACATTTGAAGGTGAAAATGTTGGTTCTCGTTTGTGATTGGACAGAACCCAGAGTCATTTTGTGAAAGTTTGTGTTTCTCACCTTACGGCCACCGTAGATCTACAAACCTACGGTGTTGATTAAATGTCTGAAAGTAAAATTAAAGTATCGCGTAAAGTGGAAAAAAAAAACAATCCAATATTTCACCAAACAATTGGAGTCAAGTCCTAAATAGAACAGAACAACTGCAGAACACGGTTATGGATCAGTATAATGAATCTAATAATGTGATATTGGAGCCGTTTGGACCATTTTCCCGTACTGGAGTCCGCCCCTCCTGCCTCCGTGAGTGGGGAGTGGGAGGGCGCAGTCCTCCAGCAGGCGAAGCTGGGAGCGATGGGAGGGAGCGCGCAGTGCTGCGGCCGGAGCGGCTCAGCGGAGCGGGGCATGACGGGATGCTGCTTGTGACAGCGGCGTCGGGCTGATGATGAACGGGTCGAGTAAGTGCTGGATGGACGAGGAAGGTGTTCTGTCAGCGCAGGGCGGGATAACAGTGTGCTGTTGTTGTGCCTCCTGGCTCCACGATGGTGTCACCGTGCGCTCTCCCCTCTGCTCCCCGGACAGAGGACACTGGCAAAGAAGTGACGGGCCGGCGTCGGAATTCACACAGTTATCAGTCTGAGAATAGACCTGCGAGGGAGTAGAGCCATGGAGAAGCGCAGCAGAGCCAAGGAGGAAATGCCGACATCGAAGGAGGAGACGCGCAGGGGGGAGAAGAAGCCGAAATCTGGGAAGCTTTTCCGAAAGAAATCGCTGAAGTCTGTGGGGAGTTTTATGAACAGAATCATCAGAACTTTGGGCACTTTCACCCACTTTGGAGACCCTGACGCGCAGGACGCGGAAGACGACGACGGGGGTTTTCGGAATGGCGCACCTTGCACCCTCAGCGCCAGCTCAGGAATCCACAGGGAGGATGTACAGGTGTCATGGGAGCGAGTGGCGAAAAACACTTGGAGCACGGGCAGAGAAAAACTACTGTGCCAATACGGAGACAAAATCCCAGGCGTTCTGGGGCTGAAAAACCACGGGAACACCTGCTTCATGAACGCCGTGGTCCAGTGCCTGAGCAACACCGACCTGCTCGCAGAGTACCTGGGGCTGGAGCGGTACAAGCTGGACCTGAGTCAGTCCGGAATAAACGGGGTGGTGGACGGTGGGGAGACGAGGGGTGACCGGGGAGAAGTGACGGAGCAGTTGGCTTCGCTCGTCAGAGCTCTGTGGACTCTGGACTACACCCCGCAGCTGTCTGTGGACTTTAAGGTACCCTGAGACCACCACACAGTTCCAGTGCTTGTCATTCACTTTAACACCTACTTTAAAATGGTTAGTTCCTTAATCTGCAGTCAGACGTAATCACAGCCGCTGCGCCATAAACACCACCACAGACCAGAGGTGTCACAGATCTTACCGGTCTGTTCCCAGAGACCAGGCCCAGCACTCAGAGCTGTCACTCCAGGCCTGTGAGGTGACAGTGAGGCTGCTGCTGCTGCTGCAGGTCCCCATTACTGTGCCCTGACATTAAACCCTAAAATCAAAGCTTCACTCCACAGTGGCTGTGATGAGTTTAAGCTCATCATCATGCAGCTCATTGGCTGATTGCTGTGCACCTGTCACAGGCTGAGTGGTCCAGGTGGATGCTCCGCTGTGCGTTATTCTGCACAGGAAGGAGATGAGTTAAGAAATGGTGGCTGTGACAGAGTCCTATCAGGAGACCCTCAGGCTTCCCTGCTCTGCCCATGCCAAAGAAAGAATGGGGCCATACTTTATCTGCATTTAGCTCTTTGCTGTGGATTTCTCTGAGCCGTAGTCCAAGGCAAGAACAGATAATATAGAGCAGTGAACAAAGAAACTCCAACAATGGATCTATTCTTGGATGTGCTAATTACTCTGCAGGAAAATGGTGCGAGTTTGGCTGCTGGAACATCTTGACCCAAACTGCAGAGGCACAAATGTAACAGCGCAGCCAAGAGCCTGTTGTTTGCTGAGTATGAAATCCAGTCTGAATCAGTTTAACATCGATTCACCTGTTTCTGATAAACCAGCCTGTTAAAATAAATTCTGTCAGCTGCACCTCTTCCTGCCAATAAAACCCCCCGACTCCACACTCCGATTTCCCTCGTCTCTCGTGGGAGTCTGGTGTTTTCCAGACAACAATCAGAGCGTGGAAACATTATGCCAAGATTAAAAGAAAAACACTAAACACTCCCTGTTGTATGTGATGAGATGTTTCCTGTCTGAAAACACGCACACACACACGCCGCTGTGCTGCTTCGCTGCGGTTTGTGGCCGTACAAGGTCCAGGGTTCATGCACACTAGACCTTCTGAAATTG
Source organism: Mastacembelus armatus (assembly GCF_900324485.2). Classification (NCBI taxonomy): domain Eukaryota; kingdom Metazoa; phylum Chordata; class Actinopteri; order Synbranchiformes; family Mastacembelidae; genus Mastacembelus; species Mastacembelus armatus. Next base: position 21,664,248 of record NC_046640.1, read on the forward strand.
CCTGTTGAGTAATACCGCAGCTGCCTGGAGGGAGGCATTATAAAATAATCAGATCGCTCCGAGGCTCGGGCCTCTGAGGCTAAATTAGCTCCCAGTTCCGGGAAGTCCAAACAGAAAAGGTTTGGTCTTTGTTTAAATGGCTCGATTAATCTGTTATTTTGGGAGCTGCTTATCAGTCTTTGCAGGCGTCGGCAGCCGGATTGACAGGTACTTTAAAGACACTGCCTATCTTCATGTCTGACAGATGTACCAGCGTTTTTATTCTAAAGCTGTTCATGTGCAGCTCCCCTGTAAATGTAGAATCATCGTGGTTGGATTCAGCAGCGGCCTCCTGGCAGGTCTGTCGGCTGCAGAGTCCCAGTCGGGAGAAAAAACAGAACACGGTCCTGCTGAATACCTGGCTCTCCGCCACATTCCTGTACCACCTGGCCTGTGGGACGGCAAAGGTGAAAGGAAGGAGGCAGCTTTTATAGATGTTCTCTAAAGATGAAGCGTCTCGTGCTGCTTTCTGATATTTCTCACTGTCAGCGGTTCCTGAGCTTCCACCCTCACAGATGTGACTCTGCCTCTGCAGCTGAAGGCTTTTGATCCGGGCCGTTCTCGTGTGTTTTCTGATTCCCCCCTGGAAGGATGGTGTGTTTGCACAGAGAGGCCTGGTCAGGGACAAAGCCTGAAACTCAAACAGTTACTCAACAGCTAATTTAGTGGTTTCCAGAACATGAGACGCCTGAGAAAGAAGGGGAGTGAGGGAGAGCACGACAGGAATTTATCCTCCTCCATATCAGTGGACCTGTTCAGCTGAAATACATGTTGTGACGACACTGGGCCTCTCGGGTATGTGTCAATATTTACCATCCCTGGTTATTTCCAATGATTATCTAAGTTGCTGTTTGGGGGAATTCAGATGTGTTGTTAGAGAACTAAAAGTAAACATCTGGAATAATACGGAGTAAACCAACTGAGATGGTGTCTGAATAAAAATAAAACCAGCAGGCAGATGAAGCTAAACAGTCCTGAAGAAGAAGTAACAGAGTTAAATGCTGTTGGAGCAAGAGTTGAAATAGTTTTTTAACAACATGTTGCAGTATTTCAAACCAGCTGATCAGTGTAAGGGGCAGATGGATGTCGCGTTTTCCTGTTTTGTCTTGAAGTTGGATGGTTACACACTTTCCTGCAGCCCTGATGTCACCGAGAGACAATTGGCACCTTCAGAGAGCAGCAGGTAATTACTGCTCCGCTGTAATGGGCGGCTGCACGGCAGCTCTGGCTCGTTGCGTGTCCACGGCTGTCGATCGCGTTTCTTCAAAACAAGCCTGAGGGTTTTAACAAACACCGGATTGTCTCCAACCAGCGTGATGTAGAAACACTTGGCGTCGTGTCAGATATGACAGCTCTTCAGTCTCACAGTGCAGAGGCCAAAGCTGTTCAGTATTTAAATCATACGTGTGAGTGGAAACACGTCCAACGCAGCCACTAAATGCTTGTTTATCTTATCTTCAAGTAGTTATTTAGTTTTCTCAGCTAATCAGCAGCAACAGCAGCTCAGACTCTGACATGCTGGTGGTTCAGTCAGGTCTGCTTCAGTCTCAGCCTCCTAGTTTCAAAGTGTCCTACGTCACGTTAAGGTGTAGCAGCCGTATGACATGCTGGTGGATTATGAAGCAGCGGTTACGGTCGTCTATTCCCTCTAATCTCTTATCGCCGCCTGTTTCTCCAGGCTGCCGCTGCATGTAGTTAATTCCTGCCTGATAGAGTCAAGTGCCATTCCCATTAAAGTCACATTATAGTGTGTGAGAGTCAAAGTAGTCTGCAGCTGAGCTTTAGGGAAAAACCTTCAGATGAAGAGGGAAACTCTTATTATTAACACGCGTGTTGATTCAGGCCTTAGACAAAGGCAGATTTTGCACATCCACACTCTGAAATGACTCTGCATCTGTCGACTCGAGGGCCGGGTGCAGACGAGGGGAGCATGAAGAGTGCAAATTTGCAATATCAGGATTCCTCTGATCAGCACTGTGTGGAGAAGGCCCGGGCCGAGCTGCCCATCCAGGAGCCCCGGTGCTGCCAACAATCACAGTCGGACTGTCAAACCCTGCTTGACGTTCGCATTTTGTGTGACAGGGATGTGTTTTTATTTTACAGTGAAGTAACATAGGGGATCATCTGGACGGGCAAATATATTCTTGGGTTTCCAAAGGTTTCTAACAGCCACACACATCATCACGTCTGTTTTCCCTCTGCAGACTGTAGTGTCCAAGTATGGATCACAGTTTCGTGGTAATTCCCAACACGACGCCCTGGAGTTCCTCCTGTGGCTGCTGGACCACGTCCATGAAGACATCGGCCTGGCCTCGCACAATAACAACAACAAGCCCAAAGCTCCAGGAAAGGTAAGAATCAGGCCGACTATCATTTTTATGACTTAGCTCACACTCAAGACGCGTTTACTAACGTGAAACTAAATTCTTTTTGAACAGGTTAGTGTCTCAGACCAGTCGATCCCCTTTTCCTGCTGTTTGGAGAAGCTTCTCCTCTACATGTTTTTAAACACATTTTCATTTTACATTTGACAGTAGTTGTTCATGGTTGCACCTTAAGGTTTTTGTAGATTATCCGGTCTGGTCTGGTCTGGTCTGGTCTGGTCTGGTCTGTCGTCTTATGAATTTTTCTAAAGGGATTTTATTCTTCAACTTCAGTTTTTGGTTGATGCATTTTCAGGCCGTATATTCATGAGGCTGTGATAACATCCATCACATGCAGCAGTGCAGTTACCAATGGAGCTAACACACACACACACACACACACACACACACACACAACATCAGGTGATTTCCTTTGCCAGTGGTACGTTTCTGTGTTTGTGCTGTTTCTTATCAAGGCTGAAGGTGTGAACCGGGCTGATAAGGGTGTCCAGAGGTTTTCTGATAATCCCACAGACAGCACCGTTAGCTCTTCACTTCAACCTCCAGCTCTCAGAATCTGCTCTGCAGTTCTCACAGCAGTGTGAGGCGTGCAGCCTCGCTCTGCGTCTAATGCATTGCCTTTGGCCAAAGCGGTGATTTGGTCTTTGACTTTGTCTCAGAGCGTCTCGTCCTCGGGGCAGGCCTGCGGGCAACGGTGCATCCCGATACTCCTCGAATGGAACTTTGAACTGCTCTGCCGTGAGCCATTAACACAGAGTTTTCATGTATTATTAAAACCAGGTTTTCACTTTTGAAATAGACGTCCGTCTTTTTAAGAGATTTATCAGGGTGATAACCAGTGGCATAATTTATGAGACATGCTGCACTTGTGTTGGTGAGTCATTCCAAATAAATCCTGTCAGACTCAGTGACCCTGGTTTCCTGAGGCCCAGCCTGCGGCCATTTATTCTGTTGGATCATCATCGGGAGAATTGGGAGACGCCGGGATCAGGGAGTCTTGCACCCTGATGTCTTGAATGTATTTTACATAATTTCACGCTTTTTCTGTGAAACAGTTGTTACTGACGTGTAGCTTTCTCTCGTATTCAGTGTTTCAGGCAGTGCACTGTCAGCACAGAATAGCATTACAAACCAAGGTCAGGCTGAAAGTGCTTGTGAGTCTGTGGATGTAATCCCATCTCCTTTGCAGTTCTTCTGCTCAATCCTCCCATTAGCATGTGAGAGATTCAACGAGACAGAAATCACTGTGTGTCTGACCTGAGAGGGGGAAAAAACTCCAGCGACACCTGCTGTGCTCAGGACAACTTTATGTGGTTCACATAAAAGGAGTTTTTCTTTCTCACTCTGCTGAGCCTGATTCGACCAAGGACTCCATGTCCCCGTATCAGTTACAGCTCCACCAAATGTACCGTTCTTCAAACATAACTCTCTGATACAACCTGAACTAAATGTCCATGTCCTGACGTTTAATTCAAGTTGGGGTGAGGATGGGGAGGGGAGGGCTGTCCTGGTCTGGACTGTGTCTCTGGGTGCACATATGTCTGCAGAGGACATGACAGGAGGTCAGGACTGCAGAGCTGCTGATAAGGTCTGTCATGGTGAGTCTGCAGCACCTCAGGGAGAATGTCGCTGCACCTCGTTAACACCCGAGCTGAGGTGAAAAACAGCCCCCTGATTCCCAGTGGTGGAAAGTAACTACATTTTATTCAAGTACTGCACTTCAGTCCAGTTCTGAGGTATTTGTACTTCGTCTGAGTATTTCCATGTTGTACTACTTCATCCTTGGACTTCACTACATGTCAGAGTCAAACCTTGGACTTTTTCCTGCTCTACATTTATCTGATAACTTTAGTTCCTGGATCCAACAAAATACAGACTGATCATCAAACTTTATTGATCCCCGGTGGGCTCATAGCTCCACCTTCACCAGCTCCAACATTAAAGTGATCAACACAATAATCATCAATAATTAGAATCCAATAATATCAGATCCATTCATGTGAAACGGGCCATTCTGCACAATGAGTACTTTTACTTTGGATACTTCAAGTACATTTGGATGAGGGTGCTTTTGGACGTCACTTCATTCTCTCGTTTAATGGGGTAGTGAAAACTTTAATTAGGGATTGTTCCAGAAGAACATGCTGCTGTAATATAATAATAATATGCTGCTGTAATAAAATAATAATATGCTGCTGTAATATAAACTGCTGCATGTGAATAAATATCCACTGGAGACAGAGAGAGGTGGAGGGAGCAGCACTGTGGCCTCTGTCCAGAGCAGAAAATCTCTGCTGACAGTCGTCTCTTATGTTTGTCCAGACCTTCTTCCTCGTCATGGTTTTCAGTTTTATCAGTGAGGAAACATGCAGTCAGACATGCTCTGCTCTGTATTTGAAATAGGAGCGAAGGAATTCTGCTGGCCCATGAATCACAGCGCCTTTTTCTCTGCTCCGTCCTCTAAGTACCTCGGTGAAGTGGTGGTATGCAGGCTGCTATCGCTGCTCCACCCAGAAAGGAGGCTCGTGAAGGGCAGAGGGGGCCTGTCTGCTGGCAGGAGGAGGGCAAGCGAGAGAAAAGTGTCTAAATCAAGAAGCCGTCCGGCCTCATCGCTTTCTGTTTGCTTGTGTGTTTGTTGGTTCACCTCGGTGTTAATCTCTGCTGCCGCTGCCCGACTGGAGCTCTGATGGTGCTGGCTGGCAGAGTCATCCAGGGTCACAGCCAGGCTGATGGGAGGCGTCTGCCCCGTTTACCAGTCCACACACGTCCCCTCGCACAGCAAAGGAGTCAGCAAGCTCCTTCCTCTCCTGCTGCTAATTCAGGAGCCTGTGCACATTGTTTTGTTGGTTACCACTTAGCACAGGGGAGCCAGGGACCTGCCCCCCTCCGTCCACAGTCCCCTCGGGCTGGATGTGCAGTCGCAACCACTGAGCATCAGAGTAGCTGGAGCCGAAGTATTTAGTATTTGTAATGGAGGGCGACAGCTCGCAATCCTGCAGACACACACTACACACTCAACATTTAGCTTTGCCTCCCATGGCTCTGACTGTGGCGTCGTACATTCTCTCTTTGGGTGTTGATGGTTTGTCACTTAGGAGACACAGTGCAAGTGTGAAGCTCCCTCTCCCTCTCCCTCTCCCTCTCCCTCTCCCTCTCCCTCTCCTGCCGCTGCATGAATGTGTCTCTTTGTAAGCTCCAGGAATAAAGAGACACTTGTTGTGCAGCCCGAGCACAGAGCAGGAGAGGTGGGGAACAGTGAGCAGCAGTGACAGTCAGAGAGGAGAAATCACTGTAGAAACGCTGGAACGAGGCTGTTTGCAAAATGTGTCTGGACAAGCAGGGACCTGTTTTTATAAAACAAGGCCAAACTCAGACTGGACATAGTGAGAAATGTCTGTCACAGTTACTCAGAGCCCAAGGTGACACTTTCACACTCCAGTAGATTATAAAACAATTATAATTATTTACATATTTTAAAGCAAAAGCGGAGAATCCTTATATTTGAGATAGAAATATAGGAAATATTTGTCTTCTAAACATGAAAAATGATCACAATCACTTAATAAATCCACTAGTTGTTTTGCTGTACTGGAAATCACTGTTTCTGTAGTAAGCAGGTCTGTACCGTTTGGTCTCGGTCCTGATCCTCCTCCAAGATTTCTCATGTCCCCGCAGGACACGCCTGGAAGTGCAGGTCTGAAACCACGGCCGGGTGCTGCTGCTGCTGCTGCTGCTCCTGTCGGGCCTGGTTTTTGTGTACTTCCTGTTCTGTGGTGTTCCTCTCTTCTCTGTCTTTCGTTCTGTCTGTGCTGCCAAGCTGAAAGCTTCCTGTGGCTCAGAGTCACCCAGCTGGAAAAGCAGCTTGGAGGGACCGTCCCGAACGTGACCGCTCTGTGTCCGAGGTCCTCCCTCACCTCCGACCCAGGTCTGTGTTGGCTGGCTGAAAGCCTTAAGCCGCCCACAGATGTAAGTCAGAAATTAACTTAAATATAGTTTAGGCCGTTCTTGAGAAAAGGTTCCTACTGCTCCAGACAACATTATGCATCACCAGCGGCTTAAAGAGCCGTTAAAGGTCTAACCTGTGCTCACGCTCTGCAGGGAACCCAGCCCAGGAAACATTTGCTCATTATGGAGAGCTCTCACATTAAGACAAACAAGGTTGCCACGTGCTTTTGTGTGTGTTTGGAGTTCCCAGAGACACAACATGGGGGTAATTACTTAAAAAGTTAAACATTCACCAGTTAAAAGTCTCAGCAGCACAAATCAAAGCGAGAAGAGTCTTTGTCTGAGAAGATGGAGGCGCTGAAATGCTGTAGTATTGACTCCTCGCCCTGCTGGGCCCCCTACAGGCGAAGTGGACGGGAGAGATTTGAACAGTTTGTAGAGATAATTTGAGCAGACTTCTCTTGAGTTAATTTGAGTCTGCCTGAGGAGACGCAGCAGTAATTATCAATCCATAATGCCAGTTTAGAGGACCAATGGGAACAACAGGAACAATGTTCAGTTTTCCAACTTGGGAATGTTCCCACATGATTCCTGAATGTGAGGCTGCAGAGCAGGTAACCAGCCTCAATCAGCTTCACAGAGAGCAGAAACCAAACGAGTCATAATATTGTTCTCGTGCAAGTTACTACATTAAAGGGAGATTATGCTGATTTTTCAAGCAGATTCCTGATTTTAAATGTCTATGTTTATGATCTATGTGCAGAGCTCTTTGGAACCCCAGTGGAACCATGACACTAAAACCTCCCTCAATGATCAGCAGCGTCTCAAACTATAAATTTCACGCTCACGCATTAATGTGACTATTAGCACAGGTGAAGCTGAACATGTAGACGTACACCCACCCACAGATGGACTTGTTCATACTGACAAACAAAGATGGGTTCTCCACAGAACATTACACGTTCATTTCCCCCTAAATATCAAAGTGAATATGAAAACCAGGACCACACTCATTAAATTAGAGCGGTGAAAACAAATGCTTGTGCTGTTATCCACCAAGAAATCATTTTATTTTGCTCGGAGGACTTTCGTGCGGTGAGAGTGATGTTATTAAACAGAGATTTGGCAGCAGTGGAAACGGCTCTGCGTTTACTCGGGATCCGTTTCAGCAGAGAGGATGCAGATGCACAGATGAGCGGCTCACTGCCGAGTCTCTGTCAAAACCGAGACTGTTGACTCGCGGTCATCCATACTTCAGCATGAAAGCCTGAAATCACACAGATTTACGGTGCACTCCGTCCCCTCGGGGAGGCTTTCAATAATTCACCCAAAAGATGTAGCTGGAAGTGATTCTCTGCAAGCAGATCCAGTGTAAAGGAACTCAGGCACTCTCACTCCTCTGTGTCCCCCCTCCAAATCCCCTTCCTCACTAGACCACCTGCCTCATCCTGATGGGCTTTTAGGGCTGAGGGGGAGGTCGATCATAAAGGGGGGGAGTATTCTCAGTAATGGCCCTGATGTGAATAATTTAAACAAGCCGTGGAAACACACACGGGGGATGGACACGCTGCTGCTGGAGGAAGCACTAAAGCAGAGTGACTGAGAACCAGCCCCAACAGCAGATAAACCCCCGTAGCAAAGGAAGCACCACGGCAGGAGAGGCAGCGCGATCCCAGGTGGGCGGAGAGACGCCGCATGTGTGTCTTTATCGATTAACATGCAGGAGACTGAGTGTTACTGGGTAATGTAGTAGACACAGCTGACATACAGAGAGCTGATGAATAATGGACAGTTTCCCTCCACGTCTATAAATAGTCCCAGTAACACAGCCCATTATCCCCCCCCCCCATGGCTGGTCCCTCAGGCTGGGGTGCACTTGTGTGGACCTGCTAAGTGCCCAGACATGGGAGCATGGACTCAGCCTGACCCGAGGGCTGTAAGTGAATGCTGTGTGGACAGAAGCTGTACACTGTGCTGGACGGGGGGGGCAGAGGGTCAGTACACCTGGTGAGAACGTACCTGTGAGGGTAGAGATGTTACACAGCTGGTTCCTGGTGCTTTTATATGAGTACCACTAAAATATGAAGTCACTTCAAATCCTGCCCCTTCAGCATGATGTGTTTTGATGCCAAAGCCCAAAGAGAACAAAAACACAAATGTTTGAAAAATGAAGCCACGCGACCTTTACGCAACCTCGCACTGAAAACCAGAAGGTCAGACCAGGTGAGACGCTGCACCAGGATTATCTGTAGAAACTGCTGGTCCACCATGTGGAGCCACGTTGCATCGGCCCAGGTCAGAACTCAGGAAGCTGCTGTTATCCCTTTAAAGTTTTGACTCCCACCAGTCTGGACCCCTGGTGCATTTCCATCAAATACGCTGGTATCACTGGTTTTTCTCCGCTGTGTAAAGAAAATGGTCCTTTTGAAGCAGCTGATTTTCTAGTCCCCCTGCGGACTGTGCTGCTCACTATTCAGCCTCATGCTGTATCTTTGTCATTTATCTAAATCTCACAAGTCAATTACAGAACACTGAGGTGGCGGCGTGATAGGATTGGACTTTTAATTGTCCCCGTGGCACCGACACACTCCCCCTGTGATATGCAACAGAACCTCGCTGCAGAACATATTACGTTTTTCTCCTTTTATTGTGGAACTGCAGAGAGTACTGCTGCCTTTGCCCATGTGCCTGACTGATTAGGCCTGGATCCAGTCTGCTGGTCCTGTTTATTGTCAGTGTAATGAAAATCAACAGCAGCACAACCTCCAACCTGATCTCCCAGCTGAACGAACAGATTTACTGCAGCGCTGTAGGGTTTCAGCTGGGTGTACCTAATAAACTGAGCACTCTGTGGAAGAATACTGCAGCACAGGTGTAAAAAAGACATTTCACACTCTGGTGAGAGCTGTGTCCTAGTCAGACCTGACTCTGAAATAGCTCCTCACATGTTTTCTCTCTCTGAGCTGCCTGTTTAGTTGCGTTTTATCGGTTTGATGGTGGCAGATTTTTCTGACAACCAATTTCAAAGATAGCATCTCAATTTCAAACTGGCGCACGGCACCTCTCGAGACGGACCCCCTATTATGTCGGGGGGTCACTTAACAGCCTGTGAAACAATCTGTCAGCCCAGCGGCAGTCGCAGCTCACGCCGTGGGAATTTCTATCTGGCCCTGATCATTTGATGACTGAGGCCTTATCAGGACCACATGTCAGCACCCATGTAACCTGCCCCCCCCCCCCGCCTCTCTCACTGTGCTTAAACATCCACATCAGCAGCAGCAGCAGCAGCAGCTACTGTTAACTCCCAGCTGACGCCTTGCAGTCTGGTGACATGGCAGTGCTGGGCATGGGTTTCTGAGACCTGATAAGACCAACTGAGTCTGCACTCTGTGGCCTGAATGTTGCTTTGTTATCTCTGCATGAAGATAGCAAAGGAATTCATTAGCAAGTATGTGGGAGGAAAGTGGAGTGAGATGCAGAGCCTGTTGGCAGTGCATTTTAACTACAAAGAGAAAAACCTCATGCACTACATTTCTGACTTCACCTTGGATGGTTTAGCTGAGCGGGAACAAGCGGATCAGCTGGGTTGCACGTCCCCGTGTGCTGGTTCTGAGGTGTTTTCTGGAGCGAGAGAGGAGGAGGTTTTGTCATTGTGCCTGTCTGCTGAAGCACAGTGCAGCAGGAAGGTCAGGTTTCAGTCTCTGCAAAGCTCCAGTGCCTTTCGAAGAATAGACTGAGCATTTGAAGTGGTGGTGAACTGTGAAGGGCTCTCCTGTCTCTCGCTGATTTCTCTGACACTGATCCCCCCCCCCCCCCCCCCCCCCCCCCAAACCACAACCACCTCATCCTTTCAGGCCTGTTTGTCAGCGCAGGTCATGGTCGAGCTGTCGGCCTGGGAGCACTGGCAGCCAGTACGGGATGACGAGCTGGAAATGGGAGGAAGAGTAAACGCAGAGATAGAGCTCAGAGTGCGTTTTCGTTCGGTGCGGTCGGCCTCGGGTGAAAGCACAGCTGAAATCATACGATGACTTAATGCATCCTCAAGTACCCGACTTCTACCCCGGGCTGTGCACTGATAGTGTGCGAGCAGAGAAATGCTAACAAGGAGCTTGTCTGCAGCCTGATGGCCTTTTAAGCAGAAGCACTTGGTAACTGAAAGAATATTTTTCTGGCTGCTGAGCTGCTGATACAGTCCAGAGAAGGCTGTGACCCCTTATTAGGACTTTTAGCACTTTCAGACTTTAATTCTCTGCACAAAGAAATGGTTTGGACACTTGACTTGATTGTTTATAATCTCATATTTAAGATTAACTTAGTCTTACTAATTAGCAGGTTTATTCTTTTGTCTTGCTGAACTGTAGATTTTGTTATTATTAATAATAATAATAATAATAGTGATAAATACAGATTTAGATTTTCTCAAGAACACATTAAAGTTTAAGATCAACTGCAATGAGGTTTATTGCGTTTTTGAATCAAACTTATGCTGCAGCCGTGTTTGTCGGACGCTCCCTGTGTGTTTCGTGACCTGGTTTCACTGATCACACTCAGTTTTTTATCTTCTGCTTTTATCTTCATCCGAGGCCACTTTGTGGATGAGCTCATGAAAGAATAAAGACATGGGCCTCCCACAGGATCATGTTTAGGTTCATGTGATCACCAAAAAAAGCAAAAATGTGCTAAAGGTTCATTCCACCGATTTTGAGGGGATGGGGATGAGTCTCCAGTGCAATATGTGATGAATCTGTGCAGAGCACGGTGTTTATGAGTCCCTCCTCTGTGCTGCAGGGTCCCGGTGGAGCCGAGGAGGTGCTGTCTCCGGACGCGTACCAGTCCCAGCAGCCCAGAGTCCAGCACAGCTTTGTGCAGGAACATTTCCAGGCCCAGTACAAGTGAGTCTCCTTTCCTAACGCACCACACTCACACCTGCCACAGACGAGATCTGCAGAGAACTGTCACCATGTGAAGGTGTTGTAGAATAGAAACTGAAGGGTGGTTTGTTTTTTTTTTTAACCTCACCAAAACCAAAAAAAAAAAAACCACAAGAATTAAACAGTTGGACTTTCTGCTCAAACACAAACTTTGTTAAATTTGTTAAATTAAACCTTTGATTTGTTCCCACGAATGTCAGAAAACCCAGTGCTCCTTCATTACAGCTCATCTCTCGCTAAGTTAGTGTTAATTAGCATAATGGACGGGGCACTGGGATGCACCGGGCCCAGTGCATCCTGGGTGTTGTAGGAGTGTTCAGCTTGGGAATAAGATGTTGTTCTCACAGTTTTCTCCAGTCGCAGGGCATTTACAACATTATTTACTGTTTGACACATAAAGGGCTGAGCTGGATTAAAGGATCATCTGTGGATTGTTCATTTAATGTATTTTCTCAGTGCAAAGCAGAAAAGCTCTTCATGTTTTGTGTAAGCGTGTTTAAGTATAATCTGTGCTTCACGCCGTACTGTACCTGCTCTGTGCCGAAAACAATTATCTACCATATCATTATAAATTCAGTTTACTGCAAAACACCTCAGATTACTACATAACCCAGCAAGGATCTGAAGGAAAACTAATACTTATACCTCATAGAGCAAAAGTAAAAGTGAATTAAGTGTTGATATATCATCTAGGACCGACACAGAGAGGGGGGAGCATGGGATCCCCAAGCCAAACAGCAGACCAGAGCGACACTCCCAAACCACCTTGCATATATTGTTGACATCTTTACAGTCCCGGTGCATGTGCATGTACGTGCCTTTAAGAGGATCAGGGCAGAGTACATACAGAGGAAGGGAAGGGCTTCATTAACAGGATAATTCACTGATACAGATAATGATTTAATACATCTCTGGCCTTTATGTGCACAGAGAGCGAGGGCTGATTCCCACACTGTGCTGCTCCGGAGAAGTGATATAAAACCTAATTGTTTAACACCTGTGCAGCGAGGTCATCTCACCACCCACCCGCATTTATATGGTGTTTACGCGTCACTGATCAGAGTGTAGCAGATGTAATGAGATGTCATTATTGGTCCTCGGAGACACAGATGGCTGGAAGCAGTAAATCTTCACCTGCCAACTAGTAATTACCAAACAAAGCAAAAGGACTAGTAGTGAAGGAGTCACTAACCTCTGTCTCGAGTCGGGAACAACAAATCCCTGTGGTTTTTACGCTGCCGAGATTCTGTGCCGGATGAAATAATTGGGGTTGTTAGTTAACTCGTGAATTAACTTGTGAATTTCTCAGGTGTGTTTTGGATTTTTTTCTTTGCTGATCTGATTTTGTGCAGCAAAACCTCACAAGCAGGATTTTTTTTTTTGTAGTATTAACAAATCTCACGCAGCTGGATGTCCTCACGACTCCCATCAGTCAGTCATCCAGGAGATAAACAGGCAGTTCGTTTTTTTACATAATGTAAACATCTGTCAGCTGTGGGCTGCAGAGACTGGAGCATCATTCACAAGTCGAGTCTATCTGCCAAACTCATCCATGTCCAACTGGAAACATTTTTGATGCAGTCAGTCATTTTTTTGGGTCCAGTCAGGAGCTGGAAGAGCAGCTTTGTGTAAAAATTGGAAAAGACATTTATACTGTGGTTGTTTCCTCACAGCTTTTTGCAGGAAAGATTTCTTGGTTTTCCTACCTTTTATATATTTTCCTGCTCCAGTTTTATCCACGTGGTTTGAAACGGTCCATCGAAAGTAAAATGGTCAAAGTGAGACTGTGTGTGAGAGACTGCAGGGTGGTCGGGGCCATCATGGAGGCTGAACAGTGTTTGCAGTGTCCCAGTACGCCCCTCCTGTTTACCAGGCGCCATATAAACCCAATAATATCAATACATTTACATGTCCGTGCCCCAGTCACTCACCTGTCATCTGATGTTCAGGCAGCACTGTCTGTCAGTTTCTGTATCCAGCTCCTGACGCAAACCTCTGACCAAACTGACCGATTATTGCAGCACAACCTAAATAACCCAGTTTTAGTAAAATCATCTGTTGTCAAGTGTCAAACCTCAAATGAACCTGCACACACGTACGAGGAAACACGAAGCAGTGAGCGCCACAACAGATGACAACAACAGACAGAGCTTACCCACAACGAGGGTCAGGGTCAGCCGCTCGCTGCAAGGCCGCACTTTTATGTTAGACAATGGCGAAGTTACTGCGTTTTGATTGGTGGCTCACACAGGCACTGGTCCAATCTGTCAGCATCACCTGAGGATGGGCAGGTGCAGCTGCACAGGTGAATTTACACGCAGAACACTTGAAGAGTTAGACGCACACTCCCAGGGAGGAGGGCGGGAGGTTCTAGATTCATCACCAAAGTCCGATCTATGTTTAATTAATAAAACTCTTTAAAAACCGGTCTATATCGCTAACGTGTTGTTTGTCGGTGCCGTCCTCCATCTGCCAGTTCCTCGGAAAATTGGCATCTCTGTGTGACTGCCAGTAATACATCTGCCAGAGCGCGTCTCTTAATTGCTACCCTCGCTGTCAAATGTTTCAGCTGTGACACCTTGGGTGTGTCTAGTCAGGAAGCAGCAGTCTCAGCAGCCTGGCAGGCAAAGTTTGTTCCTCTCACCCACTCAAACGCTGTGGCAGCCAGGGAGAGTGGGTGAGGTGGTGCAGAGGGAATATATTTACATGGCCGGGCTGACTTAGCACAAACTTTACAAAGCAGCTCTAACAGATACAGTAAGTGTTGACAATACAAAGCCAATGCAAAAAAGCAAAAGACACCATGGGGCTGCGGACTTGGCACTAATATTTCGTGAGGGCCTTCCCTCTGGTTTCCTCTGACGGGAGCCGTCTCATTTTGCAACACGGTGTCTGATGGGATCGTCTAGAGTCGACCGAGCAGAGACTTATCCCTGTAATAGCCTGGTTTGTCACCGTGCAATCATCACAGCCATTATACATGTTCAGACCAGTCGGATCACTGTCCAGGCCAAGCCCAGAGTCACTGGTTCTTAATTCTCACATGCTGCAGCTGGCCAGAGCGAGTCAGGCTTTATTTTGTGAAGAAATGGTCATTTTCCTTTGTGTCAACCACAGCTGTCGCCTCCGTTTCTCCTGAAAGACTGGAATAAACCTGGAATAAACCTGGAATAAACCTGGAATAAACCTGGAATAAACCTGGTTTATAAATCTATTGCTTTTTACGCTGTGGTCCAGCAGGTAACTTCGGTCAAAGTTATTAGACTGAGCCGACTGCTGGGCTGCTGGAGTCGGTACCTGGTCCTGTGGCGTTACCAGGCCCAGTCATTTACCTGTTGGTCCTGTGAATGTTGTGTGAAAATCCTTCACCTCCCAACAGAGGAAAGTTCTCATATGATGCAACACTAAACTGTTTTCTGCTTTTCTGTGATATATTCTAACCTTCTCTCTGATATTTGGTAAATATCATTAAACATGTGATGCCAGCAGAGGCACGACACTACCAACAGTAAAACCTGCTGTAAAAGATAGATAAAGATGCTGAGGGCTACTGGGGAAGGTCTGGAGCTGTGTGTGTGTGGAGCATGGAGCTCAGAGTCTCTTCAGTGTGACTGCATCCCAGACCGGAGGATCCGCCCCTGCACGCCTGCTCCATTAGAGCATCAGAATATCGCAGCGCAGGGCACATCTATGTTTAAGTGGAGCTGAGTGTGATTTGTATGCGTGGAGTGCAGTCACCCTCGCTGTTTCCTGGCGGGAGTAAGACATCCGTAGGGCAGCCATTCCACTCTGCCAAGAGGGAGAGCTCCACCGAGAGCCGGCGTTCAGCTGGGTTTGCTTGAATAGAGCCCCATTCACTGCCCCCTCTCCTGACCGCCCTCCCCCGACGGGGCGGTCAGCTGCCTTCCTATGAGGAAAACACATTTCCACAGTTCGTCCGTGGCTTAATTTCCCTTGGTGGGACGTCGTGTGACGATCGTAAAGGGGCGACACGCTCCGCACAAGTTTGTTGTTAACTTCTGTGCAGCGTGGTGGTCCTGTGCTGCAGCAGCAGGGCTGCTGAATCAAAACTGTCACTGATGAAAAGTCATTTCACTTCACAGTGTCAGATTTATATCTGTCGTGCTGCTAATAAAAGAAATGAAGCAGTAAATCAGTGCAAAGACAAAAGGCCTTTAGTGAAAATGAAATTATGCCCCGGATGTTGTTGTGATTTAATGACCTTAAAAGAAGGCGTCCACACCTGGACACACCTGGACAGAGCTTTGTCAGCTGCATCTAATTCAGATGCAGAAGAAGAAAAATCTGTTTCTCTCTGCTCAGGATCCACTAATGGCATCAGATTTAGAGGCACTGGTGAGAGTGATGCAACAATATGGAAACTGCTTCACCCCGGGGTGCTTCTCCTCGCCACACCCCCAGCCCCAACCCCGTGTCTCTCTCATTCCCAGCACTTACATCACTCATCCTCTCCTTTCTCACAGTCAGATCCAGCCGTCCTGAATGGAACAGCGTGTTCGTTTTTACCGTGTTGTTCGTTTTGTGTAATGGGATTAAGCCGCTGCCCCGTCCAGACTTAATCAGGGGGACTTTGACATTGATCTGGGTCGGCACAGACGTTTTTTAAAGACTAATGTGACTGTTCTCTTGCCTCCTCAGGTCTTCGCTGACGTGCCCCCACTGTCTGAAACAGAGCAACACCTTTGACCCTTTCCTCTGCATCTCCCTGCCCATTCCTCTTCGTCAGACCAGGTGAGTGTTAAGAGGAGCACAGCTGTTCAGACCGCTTCACCTCCCAGGTGTTGTAATTGAATTTGAATCAATGTATCATGACCCCACACTCGGTTTGAATTGATCAGGTCCTTTAAATGCTGTTTGACAAACAAACCACGGCCTCTCTGCCATAAAGGCCTGGCTGATGGAGCTGCTGCAGGTTCCCCGTCTCTGTAGAGGACTTCTGAAGCTCTGTCACAGGGACCGCTGGGTTCTTGGTCTCCTCCCTGACCAAGGCCAGACTCCAGGAAGAGTCCTGCTGGTTCTAGACTTCTTCCAGACTGAGGCCACTGTGGTCCTGGGAACACTCAGAGCTTTAGACCTGGTTTTATCACCTGATCTGAGTCCCTTTTAATCTAACACAAACACTAAGTAGTAACCTCAGAGCCATGCTCCGATTTGAGAGCTGTCCATCAGCCGTAAGTCGGAGAAGAGTGTGGTCCAGTTAGAGTAATAATAAGCCGACAACACCCGGCTTTGTTTGGGCAGTGCTTCCAGCAGGAACACAGGTTATTGTGAGGCTGCAGGGCTGGTATCAAAAAGGAAAAGCTGCTGGTAAACCCTTTCACCACTGAGGAACAATGTCTTATTCAACTTCACATCCCAGCACCCTGCAGGTCAGCGGGGGTCAGCCTGTTCAGGAAATCCTGACCTTCTCAGGGAGGGATCCCCGTTCACTCCTTTTCCAGCCAGAGACCTCCACATGAATAAACAGAAAAACAATAGTGTGTCACTGCGTACAGTACTTTCTGGTCTTTACCGTGTTCCAGTATTATCTGCATCTGTATTTATTAAGAGAATGATTTGAGCCATTTACACTGCAATAAGACGAAATAATAAATAATTACAAAGGTGAAGTTTATCTTAAATAATAAATTGCAGAGATATTATTGTCCCTGTCTACAAAATGTGCATGTTATTTAGCCAAGTCTCCTGTATCATAGTTTTTACATTTGTAAAAAACCAGCTGCTGCCTTAAGGCTTCCCTGTACCAACATGGCGGCTGCACCATGTTTGTGCTAAGCTAATCGCTAACTGGCTCCCAGATAAATTGACCAGAGAGATGAGCGTTTTCACCTCACTCTCAAATGGAAAAGAGAATAAATGCACTTCACTAACGAAGCTGGTGAAGACAAAATGTGCCCTTTCCCTTTGGTGGTTGCTCTTTCTGAGGTTTGCCACAGTTTTTTTTCTTGTTGTTTTTTTCCTTTTAACGTTTAATCCTTGAAATAGTTCGTTCAGGTTCAGCCAGCATCCCTTTTAATTTGGGGAATAGTTTTTTAAGAGCTTCGCTGTGACAGCGTGCCAAGCTGGTTTGGTTTATTTGGCGTCTTTTCTTTGCACTTGGTGGGAGAAAACACGTCTGAGGGGACAAACAGATGGATTGTGCTTTATATATTTGTGTGTGTGAAGAGATCAGCTCAGCTCACAGCCAGATCATGTCTGTTTGTTAGCAAACTAACATTGTCTGTGCCTGGCAGTGCAAACACATGACGCTCACGAGCTCTTTTGTTTGCACTGCGCACGTGACTTAATCGGGTGCAGTAACTGAGCAGCACGTTAGGGCCGAAGACTCAATATCTGATATATTTTGCTTCCTTCCTGTTTGTCGTGCTGAGATGCAAACAGTCAGTTCCTCCATATAGTTTCTGACGCCTGTGTCTTTTGAGGCCCTGATGGTGTTTCACCTGCTCCTGTCAGCGTTGCCTCAGGAGAGGTCAGAGCCAAGCACTCGCTGTTTTTAAAAATGCAACAGAGATTCCATTATTTTGCACACATAAAACTAAGTCCTAATGATCTATTATTAATGTTAAAATGTATTGATTTATTCATGAACGTCTTCTTTTGTCCCTTCGTGGCCGTAGAGGAAGCTGCAGCGAAAAGTGGCACAGGAATCACAGTTTTGCACCGTCCCTGATCGTGTGTTTTCCTGTGTGCAGGCCGATGTGTGTGACTCTGGTGTTCAGCACCAAAGGACAGAGGTACCTGCGGGTCGGGCTGGCTGTGCCTCTGTTTGGCTCCGTGTCCTGCCTGAGGAGGATGGTGGCCGACGAGGGGAAACTTTCTCCGGACCAGGTAAAGTGGGAGGAAATACACAGCAAGGCTCAGGGAAGTTGGACAGATGGTGATGACTGAAGTAAACCTGAGGAACAGGAAGTTAAACTAAAATAAGAGTCCAAAACAGGAAGTTTATAGGGATCCAAACAGCCTGAGTGTCACCAATAAGCCCAGATCAGGGCCCGACATGTGCGATCCTCCCCCCAGTGCAGTTAAACACACACGGTTGCATGTTTAGGCCACATCTGCATCACATCTGCAGCTGAAAACCAAATCCCCTGTGATTGGTCCCAGGTTCTTCCTACACTGTCCTGTTTGAATCCAAATGCTTCTGTCGGAGAGCTGCAGCTCGACCCCCAGCTCAGAATTCTTCTTACTGAAGCCAACGGCACAAAGGTTTCTGCTTCAACGTTCTACGTTATTATTAGATGTAGAAGGATCTAACATGTGTGTGTGTGTGTGTGTGTGTGTCTGCAGGTGATCCTGACAGAGGTTTACTCCACTGGGTTTCAACGCTCCTTCTTTGATGAGGCCGATCTAACCAGCATCGCTGAGAATGACGTCATCTACGCCTTCCAGGCCCCGTCCCTCTACATCAGAGGAGGCTCTGCACGGATCTCAGGTGACTGCAACCAGTTTGTCTTTGTTCTGCGGAGTGGAACCACTTTAGTTTTCTTTGCTCGGTGGAACCCTCGGGACATTTCTCACAGGACAGTGTGAATTTCATCCATCCTCTGCAGATTGTCTTAGAAATTTGAATCAGATTCTGAGGAAATCAGCAAAAGAAAAGAGGAGGTTGGTTTGTTACAATAAACAGCTGGTGGAGGTGAGTCCTCCAGCTGCTGCCACTGAGCCACCACAGAAGAAGAAGGTAATTTGGGGGGGGGGTTTGAGTGAGTCAAAGTAATAAACCTTTTTGGTAATAATGTCAGGCAGGTTACACACAGTAGGTGGCACAGTGGAGAAGCGGTTAACACAGTCGCCTCACAACAGGAGGTTGTGGGTTTGAACCCTGCTCCATGCAACACATTTGTGGGAACAGAGACACTGAGACAGTAAACTACATTGTATAATATACGTACATTTATATAAAATATAAAATACACGCTCATGCGCCTCATCGTGAAGACGTTTAAATAAAAACCGGAAAGTGTGACCGGTTTGCGTACGATGGTGCGTAACGTCGTCGTAAACCCGCCCTAGTCCTCGCTCGCCGGGCTGCGAGTCCCAGCGGTGTCAGCACTGTGACTTTTAGTGCTGTAATTTATGCTGCACAGTGACCACACAGAGCACCGCCGGCAGTCTGGCACAGGCGAAATCCTCCTGGGTTTCCGCCTGCTGGGCTTTATATGGAGACTCTACATCAGCACTCAACACGCAGATTGTCCCGTCAGTCGCGCTGATTGATATGTTCGTCCCTGCGAGAACGCACCGACAACCTTTCCGTCTTTAAAAGAACGTTAACGTCTTCTTCTCTTATGTCACCAACAAATGATGGCGAGGTTTCTCTTTCTAATCACTCCTGAACCGTGAGGGCAGGTGCTGCTAAAACGTGTCACTGCCTCGTATCGTCCGTCCGGTGTCACTTTTTCATGATGGGACAGCAAACACTCACCTTTGGACCCAGATGGCAGACGTCACACTCGCATCTCGTTAATTACTCACGTAAATGACAAATTTCTATCATTTATTTTTATTTCCCTCAGTAAAAGTTAAGCAGGAATATTTTCTGCCTCACGGTTTGCAATTAATCTCTGCTGTAAAATCAGAAGAGCATATGAGTAAAGAGCGTCATTAATACTTCGTGTTAATGCATAAAAAGCATAAACTCTCTGATCTGAAGTGCTTTCAGACTGTCTGGCACCGTAAAGATGTGATCTTTTATGCCCCTGCGGTAATTACTAAATCTGAAAGGTCTGAGAGACTCTTAATCAGTTGTCCATAAATGCTTAAATGAAAGTAAAAATCTTGAGGCTTGTGGTTCAGATGTGAGGAGGAACAACAGACTCACCAGGGGCCTCGTTAGGGCCGAGAGCAGTGATGTCAGATTTTTTTATGGTGTTACGACGGCTGTGTCCTCAGGCGGTAAACGTGTTTAAGGTGGAGTCGGTGTGAGCCGAATGTGCTGTTTGGTTCTGGACTCGATTGTCTTATTAAAGTGAGTGAATGAACAGATTACAGCTCCTTGAATCAGCCCAAAGACAAACCAGCATATTGTCCCTGTGGACCCGGGGCCTTTCTGTGTGGAGTCTGCATGTGGTCCCTGTGTCTGTGTGGGTTTTCTCCTCCCACAGTCCAAACACATGCAGGTCAGGATTAGGGTCTGAACCCAGGTGGACCCGGGGCCTTTCTGTGTGGAGTCTGCATGTTGTCCCTGTGTCTGTGTGGGTTTTCTCCTCCCACAGTCCAAACACATGCAGGTCAGGATTAGGGTCTGGACCCAGGTGGACCCGGGGCCTTTCTGTGTGGAGTCTGGATGTTGTCCCTGTATCTTAATTTTCAGTCTGGGAGCAAACTGAAGTTTAAAAATAAAAATGATCTTCACAAGTTTAATTTGAGAGAGAACTCGTCTGTGTTATGGAAATTACAAAGCAGAATATCAGTGTGAGGGTTCTGTGTGCCAGGGATGAGACTGCAGTACACGTCCACCTGCCAAAGAATATTTGGAAAACAGATCTTTGGCTTTCACGGTGAAATATCTGTTTGTTTTTCCTTTGTCTCTGTGACAAACAGGGAACAGGTTCTCAGTCCTGTTTAATCGTCTCCCAGTGTTCAGCAGCGTCGGATCATCCCTCAGACTGGACTTTGGGTTCTGTTGATAATTTCATGGTTATTATAGGACATGTATGATTTCATGTCCACCTGTCAAAGCTTCAGGGTTTCAGTTTCTAGACCAAAGGATTTTCCTGATAAACGTGTTGTGGAAAATCAGGCGATGAGGCTGCAGGAGAGATAAACCCGTCAGACCTCAGCCTGAACTATTATTATGGGATATTTCAAAAATAAACATGTATTAAAACATCAGAATAAACATGGGGCCAGTGATTCAGTGTGAGACCTCCATTGTTTTAAAAACACAGCAGGGAGCCACACTTAAAGCAAGAAAACCTGTACAGGTGTGGGACTGACCTGTGCAGTTACTGGGATGTGACGGGGCTTCGGGCTGTGGGACAGTGGATCCTTCAGAGGCCGAGGTGTTTAATTATGGGCTTCCACGTAGTCTGGCTGTGTTTGGTCTGGCTCATCCTGCGTCTGTTTGACAGAGAGAAGCCTGGGAGTGCAGAGCAGTGATGGGTTCACAGGCTGCCTGCGGTTTCTCAGATTAGTCAGAGGCCTGTTGATGATAAGAGATTAGGAACAACACGTCAGCTGAACAAATGAACTTTTGGTGTGTGTGTGTGTGTGTGTGTGTGTGTGTGTGTGTGTCTGGTCCCTGTGGGAACTGTTCAGCACATACACAGGTGAAAACAAACACCTCACACTTTGACCATTATTCATCCTGTAAACAAGGCAAATAAAATCGGGGGGGAAAGTGACGAAGCCTTGAAGAAATGTCTGGAAACACTGCAGTTTATGACGGCGGCTGTGGAAACGCCTGATTTAAAGAGCGATGAGCGGCAGGGCCACCGCCCCCCCAGCACCCGCGTGTAAATCTTCACGGCACAGACCAGGAGGTGACTTTTACTGCTGCGTCATGAAGTTTCACTGGGTGTTTTAAAAGGACGTTTTCCCCCATAAATATTGTGTAACTTGTTGTTTTGATGCTGAAAGTTTTAAACAACAGCAGAGGATCAGAGACCAGATGAACTGAGAGAAGAACAGATGAACTGAGAGAAGAACAGGTGGACTGGACTTTTATGGTACGAACAGGGTTTAACTGCACGCACATATCTGTAATGATTCACCACTAAAGGCCAGTTTACGGTTCTGCGTCAAACCTGCACCACAGGCGGATTGTGCAGCATCTTTTAGGTCCAACTCCAACATGATCTGCTCCGATTCAGCACAGAAGCAAAATCAGCTTTAAGGCCAGAAAGTAAAGAGAGAATGAAGGGACAGAGACGGTGAACTGAAAGAAATGTGAGAGGAGAAAATGAGAGCAGTGAAAAGTTAAGTTTATATGTCATAATCATCCATCCATCCATCATGTAGACCCCCTTAGTCCTAACCAGGGTCACGGGGATCTGCTGGAGCCTATCCCAGCTCTCTCTGGGTGAAAGGCAGGGGTCCACCCTGGACAGGTCCCCAGTCCATCACAGGGCCACATAGAGACAAACAACCTCACACACTCACACTCACTCCTATGGGCAATTTAGAGTCACCAATCAACCTGACATACATGTTTTTGGACTGTGGGAGGAAACCAGAGTACCTGGAGAAAACCCACACAAGCACAGGGAGAACATGCAGACTACACACAGAAAGGCCCCTGATGGGTTTCAAACCAGGAACCTTCTTGATGTGAGGCAGCAGTGCTAACCACTGATCATGTCATAATCATCTTGTGCATATTTATTAATGATAAAAAGCAGATACGACGACTGCACCGATTGTTAGAAAAGGCCTGACCTGTGATGAATCGTGTGTCGGGTGTGAACAGCGGCGGTTGATGGGGAACGTCAGTACTTTCACATCTGTCTGACTCGAATTTACCACATGATTTCTCCCCACGAGCCGATTGGCTGACCTGAGTGCAGCGTCTGTCTTCTGATCTCAGCTCAGCCGAAGCTGTCGCCGTCGGTGGAGACGTGAAGGGGCTGGAGGGAACTGGTGCTGCCTGGCACCCCACCAGGACAGGATGTGGAGCAGAAGCTGCATCAGATAAAGCCTCCTGCTGAGAGAGCAGGCAGCCATTGGGCCATCTGTTCTCCCCTCTGAATCACTGCTCCCCAAATAGAAAGCTGCTGTCTCACCGCTTTACATACCTCAGCTCCTCCTCGCTCCTCGTTGGAGGTGTTAACTTTAATGATCACATTTTCCGATCCGCCTCTGAAGGCGAAAATGTCATGTGCTTCATGCTGTCAGCTATGAATGTAAAATAACCCAGTCAGCATCAGCCACAGCCGACAAACCGTGTCTCTGGATTAATGTATCATCTCGTTTCCAGGGTACCACCACAGCCTGCCATCGTCTCCGTACTCCACCGGGCCTGAGGGTCAGAGGTTACCTCCGTCTGGAACGCTGTCGTCAGAGTTCATCAACCACGGCCCGGTCAAGATCCTGCTGCTGGTGTGCAACGCTGCAGGAACAGGCCAGCAGACTGTGAGGTGAGCCTTCTAAACCGGAAACATGATCCAGATTCTCATCTAATGTGTTAACTCTGTGTCTGTCACCAGGTCTCACAGCAGGAAACAGCAGTTTGTGCTAATTTTGGATGTTTTAATGAAAGAAATGACAAAATCAAGCGACGTTTCAGAGCCAAGCCTGAACCAAATGTACGATAAGATAAGAAAACTGCCTTGTTGCAACAGCAAAGTGTTTTAATCCAAAAGGCAGCGTTTAATTATTTCATATCACAAACACATTTCTGACAAAGCAAACAGCTGGGAAATCACCAGTAAACCCAGTGAGATCTGATGGTTCAACTGTGCACAGACCTGCTTCATCAGGGGGCCTCCCTGTACCAACATGGCGGCTGCACTGACACGTCATGAGGAGTCTGTGACTTTATGTTTGTTTACTGTGTGAAACCAGAGACGCTGTAAAGACGCTGCTATGATTTGATTTATTTCCATCTTGGTTCTGAGCTTTTCAAAGACACATTAAATTAAATACCAGCCACATATAAATACAACAAAGAAAATGACTTATGAGGCTGTGAACCGTCAGTCACTTGGGTTTATGTTTGTTTCACCTCTGCCTTTACGATGAGCTCGTCGTCTGTGTTCGGCCCACGTGTTTTATTTCACATCAAGGTCATGTCAGCTCCGCGCCGCAGAACAGACTCACAGATCAATGTGAGACGAGTTTCAGATCAAACGCCAGACGACATCTGGCACGGTCCGCCCGACGCCCGTCAGAGTCAGCGGGGATCGATGTAGGTGAGCTCGCCAACGCCGCTGTAAGAGTCCAGTCCATCCACGAGGGCCAGGTCTGAGTTTCTCCTTCAAACGCCTCTCTGGCGTGGATCAAACCTCCCAGCTCCCTCGCCGGATGACAGCACGGGGACAGATGGAGGACACGTGTGTGCCAAGAAAATGACACTGGGCTCACATCCTCGTTTCTCGCTCTGCTTCTCTGTCGAAGAGCATCGCAGGTAGACTTTGGAAAGCTCTGGGTGTTGTGGGTTCAAACGGAGAGCAGTCGATGAGGAATGAATAACTAAACTATTTAAACCCCCCAGGACAATGTGTACTTTTACTTTGGCTACTTCAAGTACACTTGGATGCTGATACTTTTGTAATGTTACTGCAGTAACGTTTTGAATGCAGGACTTCTGCACAGTAGTACTCTGTGTACTACTGTGTACTCAGTAGTAGATGAAGCCCAAAATATCTTTCAGACAGATGATGAAAATAACTTCTCCTCATTTTGGGTTAATTCTGTTTTGTCTGTTCTCATGGTCACAGAAACTTAATGGTTTCCATCCTGAGCTCAAACGCAGCAGCTTCTACTTTGAGGATCTTTCTTTGTGGCGTCAACTTATAATCAAATGGGAGAGTTACATGACTGAGGGTCTGTCTGGTTTCTACTGTTTAGTCTCAGAGTCTTTTCATTCTGTTCTTGTGTATTAATCTGCAGTTTCCTGGTGCTGCTCTCCATCATCTTTCACTCTGCATGTGGCTGTGTGATCTCATTTCAGAAGGATGGCTGTAATGATCCTTCTGCTGATAATATTAATAAACAGCTTTTCATTACAATCGGGTCAGCAGACGTGTGGTTCAGTTTTTCTCTGTAACACCATCTCTCCTGTCCCCTTTTTCTTTTTAGGTTTGGGCCTCCGTTCCTAATGAGAGAGGACCGGTCTATTTCCTGGGACCAGCTGCAGCAGAGCATCCTCAGCAAGCTTTATTACCTGATGATCAACGGGGCTCCGGCTCAGGTAGGACAGCTGCTAATAATAACAACCTGAGAACTGATTCACTTAAGGATCTTCCTCGTCCTTCAGGACCATAATAAAAGCACAGGGCCAGGAGCTGGAACATGTGATTACATTAGATTCCAGTTTGTTGTTAGTGTGCAGAGTGCAATAAAATCCACTTAGCATCTAACCAGAAGTGCAGAAAACTAGAATAAACACAAATAAAGTGCAAGGTTACACGCCGTGCAGTAAATCTTCACATTATACACAATGGGAAAAGTGGAAAACAGCAACTATGCACTGCACCTGAAATGTATCTGTCAAAGTATAAATTATGTATTTCCAGGTGTTAGATACTGCAAAGGGTTGGAGTGTATGATGGGATGTAAGGATTCATGACTCACATATGGACTTTTTAGCACAGCAGATGCTTGAACCCATGTCCTCCAGTTAAATCCTGCCTGCCAGCTGGCAATAATCAGTTCTTTCCAAAAACCAGCTCAGTTTGTGGTGAACAGTCCCCTGATGATCTTAGAGTGATGTTTAAAATCAGGATCATACTGACAGACAATGTCAAAGGTTAAATTATGGTAAAATATCAGTGGATCCAGATCCTGGATTTATTATTAGTATTTAATTTCTTTTTATTCACTTGAACCCCACCCAGAAAGCTGCAGCACTGCACTGTGCAGTACATCTACAGAAATAGCTCCATGATGATTGTAAAACTTTGATTTAATAACCTGGTGCTGTGGGAGGGTGGGGGAGCACTGGCTTGCAGGCAGAGACCGGACACGGCTCCCTCCTCGTGCACCTGTTCCCAGGCAGGTTTATTGGCTCAGGACGGACTAAAGCACACGGTCACGACTGAACTGCGCGGTGCAGGTGGGAGGACTGGTTTCCTGTCACTGCAACCAGTGGAGCAGCAGGTTAACTGGTCTGGCACTGGTCACAGAGCAGGCTGGGACAGTCCATCACTGGTATCACTTTATTATAACAACAAACCCATTGTATCTGAAGATACTTGATATATACAGCAAGTTTGTCCGTCAGTCCCCTGATCTGTACAAAGCACAGAAAGACTTTGTCTCCCTCAACCAGGCAGGAACAACATTAAATAATTATTAAGCAGCACAAAGGAAAAGGCCTTTCTGTGTTCAAGTCACATGACTGCTAATTGTTAACACACTTTGAAACCAACAGCTCAGCTCATGTTGGCTTGTTTAACTCACCTCCTCTTTAAAAACATGGGACAAAACAACAGAAGTGCAAAGAGCGAAGCTTGATGCACCTTGGCTGACAAATCCACCAGTTTCCTGCCTGAAGCCAAAGGGGCCGTTCATTGGGGCCCGTCGGTGTCTCCCGCATGAAGCGGCCGCAGCAAAGAGCCACGTACGTCACGGCCTGTATGAGAAAGTGTTGAGCAGCTTGTTAGCCGGTGCCCTTTGGGAAGAGCCAGCAGAGAAGTCAGGTGCGACATTTTCAGGAGCTGTTGGAGATCGGACTCGTGCTGTCAGCTATTTAATTAATCCCAGGCTCCTACGGTATCATCAGTTTGCTGGAGCCTGAGTCTGCCAAGAAAGGAGCCAGGCTCTGAGCAGATGTTTGCTCTGAATCTTTCATCTCAGCAGAATCTGTGGTTTTCTTCACCAGTGGATTACACTCACAAGTGGATTCTTCCGCTTCTCAGCAAAGATGCACGTCAAGAACAGAAACCACTTTCCCTGCTACTGACACGGAGTCACAAGTTAATTCTAACAGTAGCTGTAACTTCACCTGCAGCATCGATCCTTCTTCATTTATCAGACTGATTATACAGCTGAATCAGAAACAGCCTGAACGTCCTCACCATCGTGAAGGAGGATTCACTGCAGGACTGTTGGGTTAGACTGCACTAGTTTGTCTAGTCGGAATAGAGAAGCGTCCCCACACACGTGAACTGATTTCTCAGATTCTGGTGCAAACTTGTTGTTGAACTGTGAGATTTAACGTCAAATTTAAGTTTGAGTCACGTTCAGCTTTAACAGCCCAGTGGGATCAGTGTGGTACTGTGAGTACTGGTCCTGAACTTTGCTTACACTGACTAAACGTAAATCCACTGTGCACGTACACGCACGGCGCTCAGACTCCAAACATAATGAACACTGTGCTCTTCGCGTGAGCTGTAATTGGAGCTCTTCTGCCCTGTCAGGCACAAACACTGCTGCAAACATTCCCCACCTCGCTCAGCACAGGAAGTGAAAGGCCTCGGTCGACGGCGAGACCCAGGATTTTCGTCCTGTCAGCAGACACTAGCGACGGAGGGCGGACACCGCTCAGATGCATGTATGTTCACTGTCTTCTGACTCACACACACAATAATGTGATTCTGCTGTTCCTCTTCACCTGCCTCTACAGGGAGGAAAACGTCTACACACACGTACATAAACACAGTCCTGTGAATCTCTGTACGTGAACTGTGTATGAACCAGGTGGCAGCTGCGAATCTTAAATGATGGTGTCAAACTCCTCATCCAGACCCTGTAATAACTGTGCTGGTGATGACGGACGTTATTCATCCAGGCTTATAGAGGCTTTGATGATTGACAGCTGTGATGGACAGGTGGCTGCCAACTTTCAGCTTCTCTTTCTATAATAAACCTCATTTTCCCAGAGGACAGTTCTGCTGTGGCTGTGGTTCAGGACTAACACTGATATAACACCTCAGAGTTAAGCCGACTACATCAACAATGCGTCCGCACTAATGCGGCTCAGCCTGGATTATGTAATCCATACACCTGGTGAACCGAAGCACTCGGGAGTTTGCAGATGCAACGTGTTGTAAAGGAATTTTCCTCTGCTTTCTGAAATAATGTTTGGAGGAAACCGGAGTCAGCGGGACTCTTTGGGTGGTCCTCACATGCACACACGGGCCTTTGTCTGTGTTTCGGGTTGGTACTTGCCATCTAGAGTTCCAGTGTTTTTCACGGCGGGTTGAAAATGAATACGCAGGAAAGCTGACGAGTCCTCTGGAAAAGCAACAGACGGCACCTAAGCACCACAGGGATGCCTGCAGTGTCCATAAATACACAGTGCTGAAACACTGAGGAGGAGATAATATGGTGTTAATGAGACAGCTCTGCATGTGCAGTCAGAACCGAGGCGACGGCAAACTGGTACTTGGACATCAGGCGTTCCTGCTGAACGTGCAAACTGTTGTCTCAGCAGCTGACTGGCACTTATGACACCGAGACTTTAAATAGTGCAGTAAATTTCATACGTGAGGCAATAACTCAGAAGGACTGTAGCTTCCCCCAGGATGTTCCAGTGGGTTCTTCAGTGTGTTCAGCATATCAATATTTTGCAGGAATGTGCCTCGGCCGTGGACTTTGTCTTCGGAGAGATCCCGCTGGACCCAGAGAGTCTGTGTTTGAGCTCAGCCGGAGGCCAACACATTAGATTTGACTGGAACAGAAAGGAAATCACTTTCATTTTTGTAAGATGTCCTTCAGCCCTAAAGCAGCAGAGTCATGAAACATGCTTCACAGGAGGAGAAGAAGTTGGTACCTTGCTTTTCTTTCTCTAATCCAGAGTGAGAGGTCTGATTACCTGCAGGTTTGCAGGCAAACCGAGCTGCTGCGAGCGCAGAATGTCAGGTGCACGTCTTAGCCTAAATTTAATGATGCCCCACTTTATTCTGTCTCTCTCGCTTGTGCACAGCAAAATTATCCACATTAAATATAATCCTGAGAGTGAAAAATGGCCAGGTGTTTCTAAAACTTCACTATTCAGCAGTTTGAAATAGTTTTGAACAGATGTCCAAGGGATATTTCAGTATAAGTGGGTAAACAAACCTCTGATCCAGCAAAAAAAAAAAAAAAAAAACTAAACACAGGAAGTATTTGTGAAGATTTGAGTTTTATCATTAAGTGTTGAGCACGTTTGGCCACAGAGAAGCATCTGGTTTTATTATTGTGCATGAAAAAGAGATAGACGAGTCTCATCCGAACTGTCAGGTGGTTTGATGGGAAGACGGAGGTTGCTGAGATAGAGGAAGATGGTGAATTAATGACTGATGCGTCACAGTCGGAGCTATAATCAAACTAAAGGAGAGAAAAGTCAGCACTGACACAAACCCTGTGAACCCACACACATATTGGATGATTTAACAAAAGTATGTTCGTCCACATTTTTATGGTCGGAGCACTCATTATGCCTCATCACAGTAAAAGTCAGGAGAAATGCTGCTGCTATTTATTTTCATTTTTCCATCAGGGAAGTACCACAATAGTTACACAAAACCATGACAAATAACTGCAGGCGGCCACATTATGGAACATAATGTGCTCTCAGTGGGTGGTGGCGCGTTAGCAGCTCCGAGAAACCGCATCCAGTCCGAACCTCATCATGTTTAAAGACACCAACACTCGTGTTTAGCAGACAGAATCTTTCTCTGGGGTCCCCCTCATGTTTCAGCTGTGACTGACATGTGAAGAGCTCAGGTCCAGGGCTGAAGCTGAACTGATCCAAAGTGGTAAAGTTGCAGTTTCCTGCAAACAGTTTCCTCCAGGTGTCCCAGCTTTGAGTCCTTCCAACAAACTGTGTGTGTATAAAGACTGGGGTGCAGCTCACTGGTAGAAACCTGTGCAACAGATTTGAAAGCAGCAGACTTTAATCCACGTTACAAACAGAATCATGGAGCTGGGGCACGTTCTTGTAGCTTTTAAAGGCATCAGGTGAATAATGTCTGTGATTTTCCTGTGCCCTCAGAACACCAGGGTCCTGTTCAACATCCGCGTGGTGGGAGGCTCGGTGTTTTACAGCTACCTGTCCCCGCAGGACGGGCGGCCGCTCTACCACCCTGCTGTGGACAGGTGAGGAAACACACAACACATCCGGTTCATGCTGGTCCAGGGCTGTTAGCACACACACTCAGCTGATCAGCACGAGCTGGCTCCTGGTTCTGAATGTGTTAAATGATTTTCACACCATCACCAGAGTTTAATATGCACATAAATGTTTTTATTTTTAGCTCGTGTTGTCTTCTGTTCTGTCTGTGCTCACAGCTTAGCTGCAGCTCTGGGCAGCACTCACACACTTGTCTCTTCCTTGTTTTACCTGGGAAGCAGGTGCAGGTTTTAGTCTGTCTCCTGTAATCGTCATGTTTAGAAATAGAGACGATGATTTGATTATTCTGATGTTTGAACATTTCAGCACTGAACCGACCCCTTGTTTCCCACAAACACGTTCAAATTGGATCCAATCTAATCGATTTTAATGCCGTTTAAATCTGCACTAATCTGATTTAATAAAGGGTTTCTGGAGAAAAGTTACTAAGGACATAAACAGACACTGAAGTCCAGCAGTTTTTTGTTTTTTGCTGATTGATGGCCTGTGCACAGACGTTCTGAAACCAGTGTTTGATTTTTATCATATCACATCAGCTGTGTAAGTAAGACTTGATCTGAAATGTGCAGGCGTTTTATCTCTGCCTTGAATGCACGTCTGATGACTTTCGCTTGCTGCTGTTTCAAAGGGGGCACGTTGGCAAGGTCTCGAAAGGACTTCACTTGTGCAGCTGCTGGGAACAGTTCATTCAGTGCTGAATGGAGCTGATGGGGGGCAAATGTGTTTGAAATCTTTTGAAATGCAAATGCGCTGCAGACTGTATCCTAGAAACTAATGTAATGACGGTGTTTGAACTCTAATGATTCAGAAATGTGCTCCATCCCAAAGTCAACCCACATCAAACAGCACAAGAACCAAGCACCAGCGTGAGGGTTAGTCCACGTCTGTAGACCGTCTGTAAACCGTCTGTGTCTGCGTCAGTCACATCACATCACTGTGTTTGTTAGAGCAGAATACGGACAGACAGGTAGCTCATGTCACCACAGTCAGCAGCTGTTGGATGGACTATAATGAGTCTGAGTCTGTCAGTACAGGACAGTCCAGTCCAAACTGCAACTTCAAGCCTGATCATCCAGCTGTGAAACAGCCTGAACACAGACTTAACATCATGACATTCATTGCAGGACTGTTAGATTAGTCTGATCAGTCGACACAGGGGTTCCTAATAAACTGACTGGGTCCGACACAGGGGTTCCTAATAAACTGACTGAGTTCCAGCCTGAAATCACCAAAGTTCACTCTTGTGGTGCATAAAATTTATTCTTGACCTTTTATCCTGAGCTTTTAACCTGGTCTGCTGCTGAAACGGGGAGAGGTAGTAAGTGGAGTTTTATAATTTAACGCATATTACAGTCCAGTCCAGTCCACCATGGTGTCAGACACAGGAGAGACAAGAAAGAAGCTAATGTCGTCCACGAATCCTGGACTCATGTGTCAGGCCCTTTAGGAGGAGACATGCACGTGTGGTGATCCTGCCCCCTAGTGGTTCAAAAACCTCAGTACATGACGCTCAGGGACCAATAAGGTTGTTGGTACAGTAAATGTCCCCTGGACGTCTCCTCCTGACCTGTGAGGTTAGAAGAGAAAACCTGCAGTGAACTAGAAAAGACATGACCACAACAATCCTGAGAGACCAATTATTAATGTTTTAAATCATAAATATCTAAACACAATTAAACACTGACATTATAGAAAGGTCCGTTATTATTTGGCACCAACACATTTTACATTCAAGCTTGTTTCAGTGTGTCTCATGTCTCACAGTAACATGTGCAGGTTCTGGTTCTGTACCAGTGTAAATGGCAGAAGCTAATAATATGGTACAGAGCTCCTAAAAGTTTTACAAACCACCAGATGGCGCCGTGCTGTCCCTGTTTCAGACTCTGGCTGTCACTGTGTGTTTCAGAGCCCTGAAGCTGTGCGGCTCCGGAGGGCCTCCTCATGTGAAGCTCATCATCGAGTGGGAGCACAGGATCAAGGACTGGTCAGTGAGTTAACCTGACATAAGCCTGCTCTGTGTGTGTGTGTCTGTGTGTGTGTGTGTGTGTATGTGTGTGTGTGTGTGTTCTAACCTGCGCCCTGTGTGTGTGTGTCCTGTGCCGCAGCCTGTTCGGGAACATTCAGGAGGAGGTGGTGAAGGATTCAGACAGTGTCAGGAATCAGCAGCAGCAGCACATCCAGCAGTACAGCTGCACCTTGGACGAGTGTTTCCAGCTCTACACCAAAGAGGAGCAGGTCAGTCTACAGGAAGTGTTACTGCAGTAAAAGTCCCCAAGTACCATCATCCACATGTACTTGAAGTATCCAAAGTAAAAGTACTCATTGTGCAGAATGGATCTGATACTATTGGATTCTAATTATTTATTATTGTGTTGATTTATATACTGCTGGGTAGCTGACGTTAACTACCTTATATACTTCTAATTTGAAGTACTTTCCATACTGCTGGGTAGCTGACGCTAACTACCTTATATACTTCTAATTTGAAGTACTTTATATACCGCTGGGTAGCTGACGTTAACTACCTTATATACTTCTAATTTGAGATACTTTATATACCGCTGGGTAGCTGACGTTAACTACCTTATATACTTCTAATTTGAAGTACTTTCCATACTGCTGGGTAGCTGACGCTAACTACCTTATATACTTCTAATTTGAAGTACTTTATATACCGCTGGGTAGCTGACGTTAACTACCTTATATACTTCTAATTTGAAGTACTTTCCATACTGCTGGGTAGCTGACGTTGACTATCTTATATACTTCTAATTTGAAGTACTTTATATACCGCTGGGTAGCTGACGTTGACTACCTTATATACTTCTAATTTGAAGTACTTTCCATACTGCTGGGTAGCTGACGTTGACTATCTTATATACTTCTAATTTGAAGTACTTTATATACCGCTGGGTAGCTGACGTTGACTACCTTATATACTTCTAATTTGAAGTACTTTATATACCGCTGGGTAGCTGACGTTGACTACCTTATATACTTCTAATTTGAAGTACTTTATATACCGCTGGGTAGCTGACGTTGACTACCTTATATACTTCTAATTTGAAGTACTTTATATACCGCTGGGTAGCTGACGTTGACTACCTTATATACTTCTAATTTGAAGTACTTATATACCGCTGGGTAGCTGACGTTGACTACCTTATATACTTCTAATTTGAAGTACTTTATATACCGCTGGGTAGCTGACGTTAACTACCTTATATACTTCTAATTTGAAGTACTTTATATACCGCTGGGTAGCTGACGTTAACTACCTTATATACTTCTAATTTGAAGTACTTTATATACTGCTGGGTAGCTGACGTTAACTACCTTATATACTTCTAATTTGAAGTACTTTATATACCGCTGGGTAGCTGACGTTAACTACCTTATATACTTCTAATTTGAAGTACTTATATACTGCTGGGTAGCTGACGTTAACTTATTTGAAGTACTTTATATACTGCTGGGGCTAGCTAACTACCTTATTACTTCTAATTGACGTTACTTATATACTGCTGGTAGCTGACGTTATAATACTTCTATTGAATACTTATATACTGGGTCTGACTACACTTATATACTTCTATTGAAGTACTTTATATACCGCTGGGTAGCTGACGTTAACTACCTTATATACTTCTAATTTGAAGTACTTTATATCCCGCTGGGTAGCTGACGTTAACTACCTATATACTTCTAATTTGAAGTAGTACTTTATATACCGCTGGGTAGCTGACGGTTAACTCCCTTCTATACTTCTCATTTGAAAGTACTTTATATACCGCTGGGTAGCTGACGTTAACTACCTTATATAATTCTAATTTGAAGTACTTTATATCCCGCTGGGTAGCTGACGTTAACTACCTTATATACTTCTAATTTGAAGTACTTTATATACCGCTGGGTAGCTGACGTTAACTACCTTATATACTTCTAATTTGAAGTACTTTATATACCGCTGGGTAGCTGACGTTAACTACCTTATATACTTCTAATTTGAAGTACTTTATATACTGCTGGGTAGCTGACGTTAACTACCTTATATACTTCTAATTTGAAGTACTTTCCATACTGCTGGGTAGCTGACGTTAACTACCTTATATACTTCTAATTTGAAGTACTTTCCATACTGCTGGGTATCTTGTGAATTTCCCCCCAGGGATCAATAAAGTTTGATGATCAGTCTGTATTTTGTTGGATCCATCTGATCCTGAAAAGGAACTAAAGTTATCAGATAAATGTAGAGCAGGAAAAAGTCCAAGGTTTGACTCTGACATGTAGTGAAGTCCAAGGATGAAGTAGAACAACATGGAAATACTCAGGTAAAGTACAAATACCTCAGAATTATCCTTGAGTTGAGTAGTTGAGTAAATGTACTGAGTTACTTTACTACACAGGATGTCAAGTTTCTAAAATAAAAATAAGATTAAAATTAAAAGTGAATATTAATTAAAGTCAGTGGGGAAAAAACAAACATTCAAGACTCATATTTTTCCTGTTTTAGTTTTTTCTTTGTAATATCAGTGATAAACCTGGTTTATGTGACATATTTTCAAAAAGCTGAGTGTATACCAAATGGTTAGAAATTTCAGACAAACACGTATCATGGGGGTTTGGGACCCAGTCAGGCTGACAAAGGTCTGTGTGTCCCCCCAGCTGGCCCCGGACGACGCCTGGAAGTGCCCCCACTGTAAGCAGCTGCAGCAGGGCATGGTGAAGATGAGCCTGTGGACGCTGCCGGACATCCTCATCCTGCACCTGAAGCGCTTCAGGCAGGTGGGAGAGCGGCGGAACAAGCTCACCACGTTCGTGCACTTTCCCCTGGGGAGCCTGGACATGACGCCCCACATGGTGAACCGTAACCACGGCTCCCATCAGCCCCCTCTCCAGCCCGGGTGGAAACAGGCCCGTCGGCCCGACCTGGCTCCTCCCGACTTCCTGTACGATCTGTACGCTGTGTGCAACCACCACGGAGGAATGCATGGGGGACATTACACAGGTGTGAAGACTCAGTGGTCGGTTTATTAGGAACACCAAGCTAAACCTCAGTCAGTCTAATGCAACGGTCCTGCTGTTTCTGTTATTTTGTCCAGCCCATTCCACTGAGGCTGAAGCCGCCTCAAAAATCCTCCTTGCAGAGTTTATTTTATGGTTTCACAGAAAGAAGATGTTCACAGGTGCCAGTCATTCAGGTTGGAACCTTCATATTTAGAAATGTAAGGTCATAGGTCAGTGGTTAATCGTGCTAATTCCACAGTGTTTGTTTTGACGCGTGAACCATCAGACACAAAGTGATGATTAGACGTAAAGCTCAGACTCCGACAGCAGAGACGGACGTCAGTCAATCAGAAAACAGATTAGAGAAAAGTTTCAATCTCTTCAAATGTGTTTCAGAAGAACTTTAAAATCTGTTTTGTTAGTTTGAATCTGCCTGTGCGAAGGAAGTCAGTAAATGATACGTTCACTCATGGGTAATAAAAACCAAATAAAACTGAACGGTTCTCTGCAGTCCCACGGATTGATCTCTGTCCGTTGTTGCTGTGTTCGCAGCGTTCTGCAGGAACT
The DNA here is from genome assembly GCF_900324485.2 of Mastacembelus armatus. NCBI lineage: Eukaryota > Metazoa > Chordata > Actinopteri > Synbranchiformes > Mastacembelidae > Mastacembelus > Mastacembelus armatus. Next base: position 21,699,860 of record NC_046640.1, read on the forward strand.
CGGTGGACGGGCAGTGGTACAGCTACGATGACAGCAGCGTGGAGCCGGTTCCAGAGGAGGAGGTGTGCACACGTGGAGCCTACATCCTGTTCTACCAGAGAAGAAACACCATCCCGCCCTGGTCTGCCAGTTCCTCAGTCACCGGTTAGTCAGATCCACAGAGCGTGGGTGTATCATCACACCTGTTGTTTGATGCAGTCGGACGGTCAGACCCTGTGGTCTGCGTCGATACAACAAAACATGCTCTTCTTCTTTTTGCAGGTTCCACCAGCTCGTCCACCTCTGACCACTGGCTGGTCAGGCTGACGGGGGGCAGGAAGAGGGACAGCGTGATGTCAGGAGGACCCACCCCAGGACCTTCAGGGCCCATCCAGGTCCCTGAGTCTCCTGAGCTGCCAGTGTTTGGAGACGAACCCCGCAAAGCAGTAGAAACAAGTAGGGAGTGTGATGGCGTCTTGGCGCATGTCTCCTGTAATATTTACACCTGATCCGCTTTGTAGATGCATTTTTAATGAGCAGGAAGTGAGTTTTCTGTGGTTCCTTCACAATAAGAGCAGCAGGATTAGCAGTAACTAAGAGGTGACTACAGAACATAAATGTATGGAGTGGACATTGCTGAAAGAATGAATGGAAACAATAAGCTTTAGTTTTAGTTTGATGTGCAATGTAATAATTGTACTTTTAGTTCTAAATATGTGTCGAGCTTGATGAAGTGTCATGTCCTTTCCCACAGATGGGTTCATCCGTGGAACCCAAGGCCGGAGTGTCAGCCTGAGATCACCAACTAAATCCAAGGAGAGTCTGAGCAAGGTTCTCCCACTGCGGTGGTCGTTTGGCTCCAAGGACCGGATTAAACACCCGGGTCAGACCCAGCCTGGAGAGCTGGTGGAGTACCTGGAGTCCGGGCGCCGGCCGCGGTGTACCAAAGACCCCATCGTCACTCTGGTGGCCACCCCGCCACAAAGGACTCCCCAGGGAAGAGCCCTCGAAGTGGGACAGGACTGCAGCTCACCCAGTGGCAGCAGCCTCAGCTGCACAGACAGACCCGGCTCCGACACTTGTTACTCCCCCAAAATACCAGAGGGACAGAGCAGAGCGTGCGTGGAGAGGAGCATCAGCCAGGGGGTCGGGAACAGCAGGGCCAGAGATGATGGGTCTCTGAGGCAGAGGTCCCTGAAGAGAGCGAGGCAGGACCAGGGCAGGACCCTGGACTTCCATCTGCACAGAGGAGCCATTCTGGGGGGTCACATCAGCCACAGTGCCCCCCCGAGCAGAGACTCCACACTGAGAGGAACCAAGGTCCAAGGGATGAACACCAGGACACAAAAAGACATGTCACAGATGTTAATTCAGTCTGAGGACAGGAGGGGGCACAGGGGACAGGAGGGCCGCAGCCATGACAGCCTCCTGTCTTTTTTCAAACCTGGTTTCATAAAGAAAGATGTTCCTAGGTCCCCGATGAAGGTGCAAGACAGACGTACGAATGGCCATGGACACCTGGGGAAGCTGGCAGGTAGTAATCTGGCCACACTGTCCCTGTCCAATGGGACACTGACGACTGCAGCGCTCGAAGAGAGGAAGGCCCTCCCCAGCTGTGACGCCCACAACTACAAAGTACAGCTGTTTAACGGAAAGGCCGGGAACCACCTCATAGACCCTGTAGACATAAAGCGTGCTCACAGCTCCAGCAACATCCAGACGAAGCTGGATGTGACGTTTCGCAGGTGTGCCTCCCTGCAGAGGAACGGCGAAATCGCGGTCCCTTCAGTCCACCGCGTCCTGCTGTCAGACAAGTCCGGCTCCGCCACTCTGCAGCGGACCCGATACAGTACCACCTCCCTGGGTAGGCATGCAGCCGTCTCTTAGTCCGGTCTGTGAGCCTGCAGGGCCCGCTGAGCTGCTCAGGCTTTTCTGACTGGCTGCACAAACAGACACAAAGCAGCAGGTGTATCAGGAACCTGTGCTGGTAAAAATACTGACTATGGACTGGGAGTCCTGCTGCTGGGATTGGTGATGTAGTAAATACCAGTGTGAGTTCGGTTCTACAGAATCAGTGGACGGTTTTAAAACTACAGCACAGAGACATTTAATCTAATATACGAACAAATCAATTTTTGCTTTCGACATACACTCAGCTACTACAGTGACTAACTGAAGAAATGATTTATATATGATTTATATTATTTAATAGAAATACGTCATTTACAGCAGATTTTTAAATCGTTATTGTTCCATATGCTTCAGAAAGTATTCAGACCCCTTCACCTTCTGCACACTTTATTGTGTTGTAGATGAAATGAAGAAATACTGACAAATATCTTTTTAGACATTTTTGCAAATGTATTAAAAATCAAAAGTCCTCAAGTCCTGGGAATGGGACTGGGAGTCCACCTGGGACACACTGATCTGATTGTGTGAGTTTAGAAAGACACACATCTGTGTATATAAGGTTCCACAGTTCACACTGCAGGTCGGGACAGAAACCAGGACCTGAAGTCCAGGAACTCTCTGTAGACTCTGTGATCAGGCTGTGCTGAGACTCAGAACAGGACCAGGGGATAAAACCAGGTCTAAAGCTCTGAGTGTTCCCAGAAGCTCAGTGGCCTCGGTCTGGAAGAAGTCTGGAACCAGCAGGACTCTTCCTGAAGCCTGGCCTCGGTCAGGCAGGAGACCAAGAACCCAGCAGTCCCTGTGACAGATCTTCAGAAGTCCTGCTGCAGTAGCTCCATCACTCTGAGGAAAAGACAGATGAGCTGCTGGGGGGTTTGTCAAACAGCATCTACAGGATCTGAGAGCCGGAGGAACTGAGTCTCTGATCAGTCACAAGCTGGACTCCTCCGGACTCTGCTCATCACCATCCGAACAGTGAAGGAGGGCAGAGAGACTTTGTCATTCTGGGTAATTGAGTGTAGATTCAGTTCCATCCGTTTCAAAGGGATTTACAGCACAGTAAGTCACACGAGTGAAGGGTCTGGACACTTTCTTTCATCACGGTCATTAATGTGAATCATAGCATGACTTCAGCGGCGGGTTGTCATGTGACCGATGCTGTGTTGTGTTTGTTCCGTCCTCAGTGCCTCTGTGACAGACCCGAGCGACGCTCCCGCCCGGAGGCAGCGCTGGACTCCCAGTTTCTCTCCTCTCGCCTCTCCATAGTACTGTTCTGAGTCTGTACCTGTGTGTGTCTTAAACTAAATCTATGCAGCGTTGAGTTTACTGAGGGAAATACTGCTGTGACGTGACGTGGTTGTCCTCCTGTAGTTTCACTAAGCGGTGTGTTGTTAACCCACAGCTCCGTGTCTGATTGATTGGAGGGTGATTTGTCGAGGCAGTGCGCTCAGTGCGTCCGTCAGTCCGTCACATATGCAGTTTAAAAATAAAGTAACGGCCTCAAACATGTACAAATCTAAAATACTAACTTGTAAATTGGCTGCTGCAACAACATGCACCATAGCTTTGTCATGTGATCATTGTCCTGTTTGGCTGTGTGACCTCAGCGTACATGCTGCTTTAGAAAACATGAGGCTGCACTGACACTGGCAAAAAGCTGTTTGCTTTTTCTTTGATTTTTTCTGCAACCAACAACCCACCACACTGGGAAGTCTGTGGGTAGGTCTGATATGAAAGGGGGAATCCCCATACTGGTTTGAACCTTTTTCAGAGGTTAATGTGGAATTATGAAAACCTGTTTTTAAATGTACTTCAGCTCCGGTGTGTGTCTGTGTCTCATCCACTGAAGCTGGGGGTCAGTTCTCCACGCCGACATTTAACGAAGCTCGCTGTTGTTTCCCTGCGGCCGCGGGGATGATCGGGCTCCATCACTTTTCACATTAAGTCTAATCAAGTCAACAGGCTGCAGCAGCAGCAGTTTGCAAATTCACAGCCATCGGTCATGTCTCCGTCTCCGTCTGTGCCCGAGGAGGAAGAGCAGCACAAGAGTCGTTTCACCGACTGGATGGTTTGTGTCACTGGGCTCAGTGGGGAACTTAAACGTGAGAGTCCTGGCTGCCTTCACTGTAACTGTGCTCACGTTGTCATGTTGTGTCATTTAATATCACTGCTTAACTGCACTAGTTACCAAAATGAATTGATAGTAAAAGAAGGCTGAGGTTTATTTGGGAAATATGGCTAGATTATATTTTATTATTAACTTTTGTAAAAGTCTACATTTTGTACCTGATTGTGTAATTTTCATGCCAGACCACAGTTAGTGGGGTTGAATTTGGACACAACACACAGAAGTCCCTGTACTGGACTGGCTAATGTCTGCTTCATGTACTGCAAGTTTTAATGGATGCAAATCAAATTAAACACAGATTTTCTCACAAATGACTGACTTTTTTACGATTCAGGTGTGTATCCTTGAAGTGAACTTGAAAGAAAAAAACGGTGATTGAATGGACTGATATGTGTGTGTGTGTGTGTGTGTGTGTGTGTGTGTGAGAGAGAGAGAAAGCACAGGGCACATGGTTTCAAACGTTTTGGTCCTGCTGCTCTCTGAGTCTTACAAACTGCAGCTGGAGCAGATGCTGGATGCATAAACAAAACAGTCAACAGCATCACAGCTCCTGTTAAGCAGGGAAGTGTATTACTAATTTCATTCTCCTGTGATGGCTGGAACATGGAGGGTTCTCTTACACGTTCACTTGCAAAGCAATCCCCAGCATGGTGTGAAAATAATTTGCTGTAAGTCACATATATCCTGATCTGTCGCTTATTGCTGACTATTATCCACTCAGCAGTTCCTGTCCTCAATGTGTCCTCGCTCCTTTAGAGAGAGAGAGAAAATGAACTTTCTTTTAAAATGCAAATTAATCCAGCAAGAAGCTTTGAGTTTATGGACGTGCTGAGTAAGTGACAAGTTTCTGTTGTGCAGGAATCATCATGTAAATGGCTGATACTCTGGTTCCTTCCTGACATTCAGGTGCGCAGCCTCTGAGTCTTCCTGTTGTGAAAAGAGAAAAAAGTAAGCCCTGTAGTTCTGGTTGAAGTGCCGTTCATGCTGTAGCTGGCCTTGCTCATCATTCAGCTGAGATATTTCAGTGAAATCCAGTGCTTTATTGACACTTCTCTTCACATCATTACAGGACAGAACTTGCAAAAGAGAGAGAGCAACAAGATTGGCCCAGTTATACACTGAGAATACGTGACTTTATAAAAGCTTCAGTCAATTCGACCTGCAGTCCTTCCACTGTGAGCGAGCCAAAGTCTGCTGACTAAACAGTTAATGTGAACATACACAAACACTTCACAGCATCACAGTGACGTAATGACAGGTTGGACATAAGGAGACCTGCAGACACCAGGTCCCACAGAAAGAGATCAGCATGAAACCCATGACTGCATGAATATTCTCATCATTTGACCAGATTCTTCTTTAACATTTTATTTTTTTAGGTTTGCCTTGTCTTTGGGACAGTGTTACTTTCTATTACTATCTAACCTGCAGGACTGAAGCCTGTTTTTATGGCCTGTAATTGGTAAAAATCTCCTTTTAGCTCAGTGCAGAAGTGATTAAAACTCTGTTGTCCATGTCAAATGCAAATCCCAAACTGCAGGACCTTCATCGAGCAGTAAACATGAGGGGGCTCGTTATAGTCTGATGTTTTAGCTGCTCAGCACCAGGATAAATAAAAGGATAAATATGAGTCTTTCTCAGACTGAACATGTTTTTTTAATGAACCACTTGGCACAAACGTGCACTGTGTAGTCCAGCAGAGTCCCGGTCACTTTGCCAGAGAGAGCAGACAGATGTGTCAGTGGACAGCCACAGTGACAGGCAGCAGGTTCTGAAGTGGATCCTTTGGCTGAGCTGGATGAGAGCTGCCTGGTGCCGTTCTCAGCCTCATGCTGCCATCGGCCAGAGCAGGGGCCACTCTGGAACCCCTGTGGGGCGGCTGGATGGCTCCCATGAACTGCCTCTTAAAAGTTTCACTTAACACGATGTAGAGAAACGGGTTGATGCAGCTGTTGGCGTAGTCGTTGTACCCCCAGGTGGACCAGCTGCAGGATGTAGAAAGGCGCCCAGCAGGTGAAGAATGGCAGGCATATGGCCACTGCCATGCGGCTCACCTTCCGTGTGCGCACCCTGAGGCTGCGCTGGGGCAGAGGAGCAACCGTGGCTGACATGTTCTGCAGGATCCTGACGAAGATTCCACAGATGATCAGCAAGGGCAGCAAGAAGCCCAAGACGAACTGGTAGAGAGTGAACCAGTATGTGTCCGAGGCTGGGTTGGGCAGCAGGAGGGCGCAGCCGGCTGAGCCATCCTTAAGGCGCATGAGTCCTGCGTACATCCAGACCGGAGTGATGGAGAGCAGAGACAGAAGCCAGACCAGAGCGACCGCCGCCCCCGCCATGGACGGGGTTCGGACGTGCTTGAAGCGGATGGCGGTCATGACGGTCAGGATGTAGGTGCTGACGATCCGGCTGTGGGAGTCCAGCGCTGTGATAACGGTGCACATGGTGCCGCCGAAGCACCAGGAGCCGTCCCCCACGAGCAGGTGGGTGAGAAAAGGCATGTCGAGCAGGAAGAGCAGGTCTGCCACCGACAAGCTGAAGATGAAGATGACTGGCACCGTTTGCTGGGAGCACAGCCTGGTCTTCTTCTGTAGATAACAACCGAGTTTCCAACGAGCCCAGAGAAGCAGATGGCACCAGATGCTGGGCATGAGCACCCTGTTGTACTGCTCAGCGCCTGTCAGGGGGACACAAACAGCTCACAGTCTGACTCCTGCTCCATTTATAGCGAATATGAATGAACAATATTAAAAGTCCCAATGAAATAATTCTGTTTGTGATTATTTCATTTTAAAAAAAAAGTTTAGTTTACATCGTGTGTTCAGTTTTAAAGGGGAGAAGAATCAAAGAACCGACCTGCTGCTGGATTCTCGGGGACTGAAGGATGAAAACGATGAATTCGACATGTTGGCAAAGTCTGACCCAAATAGTCTGGACTGTATAATTATAACAAGACAGACAGATAGATAGATAGATAGATAGATAGATAGATAGATAGATAGATAGATAGATAGATAGATAGATAGATAGATAGATAGATAGACAGAAAGACAGATCGATATTTCTATGCTCAGTAGTTTCAGAACTACCTTGTATTGCGTTTGATGAAGTGAACTCTTCCACTAGGTGTCAGCATTGCCAAGGTATTTAAATGTCTCTGTTGTCACAGAGGGATGGTCAGAATTAAAAGCAGATGTTCAAAAAATGAAAACAGAGAAAGACGAACAAACATCTCAAATATTAAGAGGAGAGACAGAGGTGGAGGCTGACAGACTGCAGATGTTACTCGGTGTGAAAACTGAATGTATGTCAGGCCTAGATGTTGAATATGTCAGTGATTTGTGGTTTGGTTTTTAGTGTGCCCTATGTGGAGCAGGTTTATAAGGTGTTTATCAACATTCAAATCTCAACGCTGAGGCTGTCAGCAGTTTTCTCCACGGGGCTCAATGATAAACTTTACTCCTGTCTAGTTTTAGCATTAAATCTTAAAGTATTAGGATTCTCCAGACTTTAATCTGCTGCTTCAACCTGACTGACATGGCTGAGGGGACTTGATTCTCTCATCTGGATCTGAAATTTAACCAGGAGAAAGATCATATTCTCAACAAACAAAGGGGCTGAGACAACCTTCAGTGCCATGAAGTTGAAATGTGCTAAGAACCACATGGAGCATGGAGCATGCATGCATGCAAGCATGACACATGTCTTTGAAATAACACAAACATTTGGAGAAGAACCACCTGATATGGAAGCCATTACTTTACCAGCAGTTCAGCTTCAGCCCTGAGCTGAAACATGTCAGTCACAGCTGGGAAACAACGCATGATCAACATGTGGACAGATGTGGTGTTTCTGATGGTCACACTGAAAAACTCATTGCCCCCATGTGTCTGTTCCATCTTTGGAGTAACTTTACTCTTCCACGTGTTGAATATTAGTGGGTCTCCTCATTGTAGTACTTGTAGTACTTGTAGTGGGGGTATCTTTCTGTGGTCGTGTACTTTTACTCGAAGGTAAGGAGATGAATACTTCTCCCACTACTTGTACTGCTCCTCCGGGACAACTGGAGCCAGCTGCAGCAGGAGGTGTCGGGCACGGTGGAGGATACGGTGGAGGATACGGTGGAGGCATCGGAGCAGCAGGCCGACCCTCCCTGCTCGGTGGGCGGAAGCGGAAATGAACGTCGCAGAGCTGCTAGCAGCTACACGGAGGCTCGTCGGACCTAGAGTACGCGCATCGTTTGTCGCCTGCGACGAGGACCAGGGAGTGGAGACCACACCGTCCTATTTCGTTACGGTGGCACCATAGACACGGAAAATCCCGAGTGGTGAGTCTTCGTGTTTACGTGAAAGTCGTGGACTGCTCGGGTTCGCGGGCTGGTCGAGTTCGGTAACGTTAGCCCAGATAGCAACAACAGCTAGCGCTACGAAAAAAAAAGGCATTCTTCCTTTTCGCGTTTGCGAAGTGAGCTAGCAGGCCTTAAGCGGCACCGGACACCCTATGTTAACGGAACACAAGGCTACCGGTTCGGGCGGTGTCATCGGTAATCTCCCCGGGGTGCTGGTTCGGACGGCTCGGCTCGGATGGTCGCGCCGCGGCGCAGTTATTGTTAGCCGACCGTTACCCTACATGCTAGCTGCAGCTTTCTAGAACAGTGGGCGCAGTCCGTCTTCTGGAGCGGAGTCGAGCCCCCGGGAGTCCCGTGAAAACGGTACAGACTCGGTCTGACCCTGGAAACGGCCTGTTTCTAAATGATAAAATCTACTATTGTCATTTTTTAATCTGGAGAAGGGGCTGAATTCTGGGGGCTAACAGCCGCCTGCCCCCCTCGGACTCATTATTGTCCTTCCGACTTGTATCGCGTTTGTTTGTTAGTTAGTTAGTTAGTTAGTTAGTTAGTTAGTTAACGCTGGTCGTGGGTTGAGCTGTTGACAGAGGCCAGAGTCCCATTTTATCGTTAAGTTACCGGTTAATACATTTTCCAGAAAACTCGCATAAGTTAAAGACAAAGTGTTGATGTTTACTTGGGATTTCATAACAGCACAAAAACCATATGTTGTTTACAAAACAAATATATAACTAGTCTTTGTTGCAGACAGTTATTTGGGTTGTTCTACCAGTATCAGTACATGCAGGAATATGACTCTAGCTCAATTTGTAGAACCAAAATAGTACACTTGGTTTAAAAACAGAGAAGTTCCACTTCGCCAAAAATGTTGGTTCTGCTGGTGTAAACATTTCTGTGGGCTTTTGTTACAGTGTCATTGATTTAGCTGGATCTTGTTTCTTTGTTTATTTATTTCTATGCTGTTTTATTTAGGGTGAGTAGACAGAACGTGTATTCTGTAAATATTCGAGAGACTTCTGGAAGAAGAGCTGCTGCTGTGCTGATTTAAAACAAACAAACAAACAAACAGCTAGCACCATGAACTGATGAGCTGTGTTGAGGTTGGTTTGTTGCTCTTCTGTTGTCACCTGGCAGTCAGGTTTAATGGCTTTATTAGAGGCAGAGGCGCATTAAAGCTGTACGGCAGCATATTAGCAAACAACTTAATGGGATAATGAAGCTTTATCCATTTAACTCAGCAACTGTAGGTTCAGCCAATAGATCACCGTCAGCTCTGCTTAACTCAGCCCCAGCTGGTTAGCTCTCAGCTAATAGTCTGTAGGAATAGTCACAGGCTATGGTGAGTGTTGCATCATTATCCTCTGGCCCTGTGGTGAATATTAAAAAGAACAGACAGGCCTTAACTTCCTCTCACATAGCTTTTTTTCTGCAGATGAGCTATAGTAGCTGTGGGTTGTATTTTGAATGAAAGCTGTCAACGGACCAAGATTGATGGTTACTTCCTGAAATAACACAAATAATCTGTCACTTAAAAATGAGTATAAATATTTTAATCAAATTTTCAAAGATCTTAAGGTCTTAAAATTAATATTAACATTTCTTTTGTCAAATCATTTTTAGTCTGATTGTGTATTGCGTTGTTTCATGCCTGCAGGTCCCTGACTGTGACCTTTATGTGAGGCCTAAGCCCAAAAGGAACGGGTCTTAGACTGGAGGAGAGACTTGGAGAACAGTGTCTGCCCGCAGAAGCCTAGACACGTGCTTTTATTTTTTATTCCTGATACAAACAACTACAGCTAAGCAGTTTCTCAGCACACAGCAAGGACCATGGAGGCCATTGCCAAATACGATTTCAAAGCGACTGCGGATGATGAGCTTAGTTTTAAGCGTGGAGAAATCCTCAAGGTAAGTGACAGCTGTTTGATTATTCACTGTTAGGGCTTGTCTGTGTTAGTCATAATTATAAAATCCCTGAGAATGTATCCTCGCTGTACATTTATTTCCTGTAATCCACCCTATTAATTCAGTTTTACATGAAAATGCCATCAACAGCAACTACTTTCTGGCCTTATTGTTTTATTAAAGAGGCCTGTATTGTTTACTGCTATCGCTGTTTTCATACCTGATTTTTAATTTAAAAGAAAAAAATCTATTAGCTTGGTCTCTGTCCTAAAATCAGAAACACTCTTGCATCATGTTTTGGTTTGTGTATGTGTCAGAAGAACAAGGTTTTTGCTGTGGCCTGTTGAAAAAGCCATGTTAGACGTGTTGCCACAGAAGGCACAGTGATGACAGGGGCAAAAGAAGCAAGGTTTTTGTTCCGTTATGAACTATTTAAAGTGCTTTCTGTGAAGCCCCAGAACCGTCCAGGTCCTCAGGCATGACACACTCATTCAAAGCCTTATGCTTTCTTGCAGCATAAAAAGCATGTATGTCACTCTCTGACCTTAATGCAATAACCGAGATAGCAGAAAATACACACAGCGATTTTTTCCTATGCAGTGATTCTCTTTGGATTTAAATTCAATCACCATAATCCCTCTGCTTAGAGTCCTGGTCATAAAGGGCAGGGTGCAGAGGCGACAGTGCGGGGAAAAAATGTAATAAACCATCATGGTTTCTCATTTTTAGGAAAATTTATGTAGCTAAATACTCAGTTCAAAGCAGCCTTTTGATAATACATGACTTGAAGTATCCCCCCCAGTCATCCTTTTCCTAAAAGGACTCCCTTCAGTTAAGATGGTTGTCAGAAAGATTGCCCTTAAGCTGAAGGGGATCATTTTTTGTAAGGGACGTATTTGTAAAAGAGCCATTAGCTTTGTGTATTTCAGTGTCATCTGTTTGGATCATAATAGCACTTTTTTTTTTTTTTTTTTCCACACATTGGCTTTAGCTTGACATGCTGGTGATTTGATGGTAAATAGTTTTTTTTTTAGTTCTGAACTCCATTATCAGGTTTAGAAATGTAATTTTGTCAGGGCACAACTGTAGCTACTGTAAAGGGATCAGCAGCAGCCAGTAAATAAACCGCCTCTTCATGGTTTATGGCTCTGTTACCCACAAGCAGAGTGTTACTCTGAAGGACTGTGTGCTTTTCAGCTCCTGTGCTTACAGCATCGATATAACGATTGATTTATATACTGTCTTATAACTCACTGTGTGCATAAAATATAAATGTCAGCTTATCTGGATGACTTCTGTTCTTCTCTTAATAGTTTAAAGAAGTTTGAAAATACTTCTTATCTCACCGGGGTGGGGGTGGAGGGGAGTCATTTCAAGAAAAACCGTGCTAAATACGAGCTTGTGTTAAAACTCAGTACAAGAAGAGCAAGTGCTGTACTTTTCCACCCATTTCAACAGCCAGCTTTCTTCTTGTTACCAGATGTCAAGAGTTCCAGCCTGGATGTTAATGGGAAATACCACATTTTTTTTCATCTAATTGACATAATTGAAGATGAGATGTGCCTTTGGTCCCTGGGTGGTTTAGAATAAACAGAATGTTATTTTGGGAAATATACATGCTCAGCTTATTTTTGCTGCATTTTCAGAACCATAATCTTCCCAGTTCTCCATATGGTGAGCATGTAGCTCTCAGTTATATCATGTTTCCTGCAACAGAAGACACAAGGCAGGAGAAATAGCGGTTTAAGGTTTAATAGCGGTGTTGTAGATTTAATTGTAAATGGATAAGTTTCCAGTCTTTAGTCAGTAACCCATAATTGGTAACCCACAGTTTGGATGTTTTTTTTTTTTCACAAATGTATTATCACAAATTGGAATCTGTTATTTACACAAATATTCACAGCTCCAGTTCAGTAATCTGTAGAAGATCTTTAGCAGCTTCTGGTCTTCTTGGCTAAGTGACCGATGTTGTGTGGTTGCTGTCAGAAGGACCGTTGGGTTCTCGGTCTCCTCCCTGACTGAGGCCCGACTCCAGGAAGAGTCCTGGTGGTTCCAGATTTGTTCCATTTCCTAGTGACTGGGGCCACTGTGCTCCTGGGAACACTCAGAGCTTTAGAACTGGTCCTGATATGTATCATAGCACAGTTTTATCACAGAGTCCACAGAGAGTTCCTGGACTTAATGTCCTGGTTTTCGTCCTGACCTGCCGTAGTGAACTGTGGGACCTTGTATACACAGGTGTGTGTCTTAATTCTATCCAATCAGATCAGTTTAGTATTATTGGTAGGTTTATGACCTTATTTATTCTACATCTGTTTTGGCATATGGCTCAGCATCCGCAGAAACTACACTGACCATAACTGTTTAACTGTGCCATGTGATTCAGGTCATTACAATATCATGGTATGGGTTATATATACACAGCCCACCCCCAGCTGGCCAATATGAAATGACTTTGTGATTATACATCTTTGTCCCAGCTGGTGGGTTACATAATGTAAATGCACCTGTAACCTTAAAAGCTTGGGGAAGGAAAACCAGAATGAAAGCTGCCTCCAGAAATGTGCTCAGTCCATCTGAATCATTTGTTGGCAGCTTTGCCCATCAGACCAGGTCACTGTTGGTCGTCTTGTTAGATCCCATCCCCCTCTCCATTTCTTTCATCTTCTTCATCCTCTTTAGTTCCTCCTTGCAGTACTCATACATTAGTCTCAAGTCTGAATGTTTCCCCTCAGGTAACAGAAACAGGATGAAACCAGCTCTTGTCATTCACTGAATCACAGTTAAACTCTTTAAATGGAACAGCGAGGCTGCAGTTGGAGAACGCTTTGGAAATCTGTCAGCAGTGGGGTTTTTTTTTGTTTTTTTTTTACTGACAGTTATTTCCAAACTGGTTGTTTCTGTACATTTTATGGCACCAAATGTTGAATTTGCTGCAACTGTTGGCTCCAGCGTTGCGTATCAGTGTAGTTTGGTGTTCGCTCTGTGCCCCTGCTGCCTATTTGGCTGCAAAACTTTTGTTTTTACTAATTTATCTGCATTTGTTGGTCACTTCAGAGAATTAAGTACTAAATAAAGCCCCATCAGTTTGGGCCGTCTTCCTCCCTTTGCTCTTTGCACTCTCCTTTTTGGCCCAGTTGGATAGTTTGGTTACATAACAGCTGTTTAAACAGCAGTAATACTAAACTAAATTCCTCCCTCAATCGACAAAACAACCATGAATCAAACAACAAAATGCTCATTGTCGACTTCAGTGTTATCGTTGTAGATTTATATGTCAGAGGTGGAGTGTGTTCATTGTGGCTCCTTTTGCTTCCATCCTCAGTGCTGTCTGTCTGCTGATACCAATACTAAACAGCTCTGCTCTCAGGACAAAGGCTCCCTCTCATGAGGCTTCTCTTCAGCAGAGCATCCTTAACTTCTCACTGTGTTGGCATGAAAGAAGGCCTGTCAGTTTTCATATTTTTACTTTTTTATCAATTATACCACTAACCAGTGCAGTGCAGTGCTGTGTGGCATTTGTGTTAAGGTGTACGATATGTTAAACGTAATTTAGTGTAGATACAAAAAATGAGAAGCTTGGCATTTGTCGGTATTGCAGAGATTTTAAAGCCTTTTTTTGATGAAGGGAAGCCAGTGTGGTTTGGTAATGTAGGCTGTGTAGCAGTTATGATCAGCATCAGCAGCACAGTTCATTTCAGTTCAGCACAGTCTGAGTGACTCAGTAAAACTCGCTCTGTTGGCTATGGCTTAATGCCACACAGCCGTTTTCCTCCTCGTTTCAACTGCTTTTAGAAAAGTCCTTTTACATAAGCACTTATCTAATGGTTTGGCACTGAGGGGAGGAAAAGGTTGTTGAAGGCAGCCTCCAGTCCAAAGCTAGCGTTAGCTGACAAACGAGTAAATGTGTCAGTCCAGTAGATGCTCTGGTTCCTGCTAATGTGACCCAAAGCTCTAACGTTACCCAGAGCTCCAGTTCCTCCCAAATCCACATCAGATCCATTCAATCCAAAGGTCCAATCAGGACCATGCTAGGTGGCTAATGCTAGCCAAACCAACAGGTTAGCTTTAGATGCTAACACATCCAGAAGGAAGAAGGCCCCGTGTGGATCCAGTGTGAGTCCTTTGGCTGCTTTGAACTCTCTCCATGTGAAAAAGCCAAACCCATGTTAACCCTGGTTGTTGGTCTTTCTTTGTCCCACTCTCTCTGTGCTAAAGAACGCCACCTCTTGGCTCTGGCAGCCACTGGTTCCCACTTTGAGCTGCAGAGACTCCTCCATGGCTGCTGTTGGAAACCACTACTGGCTTCTTCTGACCTAGGCCAGGTGGCAGGGGGGGCTCACTGATGGAGCGGACTTTGCCAACACAGGGTAGAGGAGCTGGAATAACAACAGAAGGGCTGTAGGTAGCAGAGAGTCCTGGATGGTGGAGGGGAATATGGCTGGTTGACCAAAGCCAGCCTTCCTTCATATTTGCACCAGCCTTTAGTTCTGTCATTTACTAGTTAATGAAGCAGACTGTCACATTTTGGCAGAGGCTTCTTTTATGTTTGTTGTAATTGGGTGTGTGCAGATACACAGATGGCTTTTGCTCCTTATCAGTAAAAGGTATACAAGGCTGTTGCAACTACCTTCCTGCTTTGTCTCTGCAACAGTTTCAAGATGTTGAACAGTTTGAACTGCTCTCTAAAAGACAGATTTGCATAATGGGAACCCCCCCCCACCTCCTCTAAACTAAAAAGGGGAAAACAACAGTGGTGATTTGAAGATCTTTAATTTTAATTTTACTCTACAATATTTTTATTTTATGTGGTTTGTGTAGTGGTTTACTTTGTGCAGCACTGAACATCGAGCCCCGCACACATCAGTTTTGATGTTATCGCTCAACGTAAGCTACTTGGACCTATCGACTAGTGATATTTATCTTTGGAAAACAAACTGGACGATTCGCTAAAGTCATTGAAAAGTAATTTAGTGAAGTGAAAAATCCATGATTGTAGTTTCAGATGTCTAAGAGCATTGTTTGTGTGACCTGCTAGCATAGCATTTGAACAGAGCAGAATGACACTGTGAAAATCAATCATCACATTCACTGCTGCCTCTCGGCTCAGTGACATCGATGGCCATGTCACATGATCCCGATCAACCAGCCACATCCGAGTGCCAACTAGTCCTGTTATAGACTGTGTAGTCGTCGGACCAGTTTATAATCAATTCAGCTGTTTTCAAAGCTGTTCGTGTTTTCTCTCTGCAGTTTGTGACGGCGAGCCCAGAGTCTGCCTCGGTGGCTTAGTCTAGTCCTGTTCTGATCATTTCTGTGTCAGAAAGCAAATCTGGAGGCAAAGCAGCAGGCATGTGGAGGCCAGAGTGAGGTCTGGCCATTGCCCTAAGCGCAGTACACTTGTTCCCATTTCCTCCTTGAATAAATAAAGATTAACAGCCCTGCGAGCCGGCAGAATTAGCTCCCATCAACAGATCTTTGAACTCTTTCCCAGTGTAGCATGATCCGCCTATCCACCTCGTACTTCTGCAAACCACTGTCTACAGAAATCATGCTCAGGGTGTCAATATTATACTGCAGCTAAAAAAAATAATATAATGCACAATAAAAGTGTAATTCAATGCCACCTCAGGAATTGAATGAGAGTTTGCCAATAGACCTCCAAGAGAGCTGGGGGCCCTTGTGGAGCATTAAGACACCCTGGGGTCATTATTGGAGGCAGATGGCAGCTCACAAAAGAGAAGGTGCAGCTGCAGCAGATATTTACGTGCAGCTGAATGCGAGTCCAAATATTAAAGTGTCGTTTCAACTTCCAGGAAAGATTTCTGTCAATCACGCCTTCGTGTAGTTTGAAAACCTTAAAGATTTAAATTAGGAGAAGCGGCTTTCGTGGAACCTCCCTGTTATAGATACACTTTGCATGATAGCATTTAAATGTGACTATGAATTTAAGAAAAAGAAGTGAAAAAGTGTTTTGGACACCACTGCCCACTCTTCCTGCTGCCCTCAGCCCTTTGGAGTCCAGCGTTAGCTGAGCCTTAGCCATGTGGTAAGGTTGTCTAGCCTATCCCAGCCCTACTGTGTCCTTGTATCTGTCTGTGCTTGCGTTAGTGCTACGGCTTAGCTGCTTTCACATCCTGTTTGACATGTCTTCCACCCCCAAGTGACTTCCTGCATCTCCACAGCAAACTCCAGCAGCGGTGCACAGTGCCACAGTGCAGCACTGAATTCACTCAGAAACACAAAGCTGGTTAGAAAATCCAGGAGCTCTTCAGATCTAAGCTCCTCTGACAGACATGTTGTGGTCCCTCTTTAAGGGTTGCACTATAGTGGAGGATGGACCTTTTAGGCAGTTACAGTCTTGAGACCCTGCTCCCCTCCCCCTGATTAATGGCTCCCTCGTCGCCCATTAGTGCTCAGGGTATTGATTTCCTTCCCTGTTAACTTGACCACTGAAGTGAGGAAGAGCAGCATTAGTGCTGCCTTGTGATGCCGAAATCTCCTGAAAATCCAAACCTCACTGGAAAGGCTCCTAATCCATCACTGGAGTCTGAGCTCAAACACAGATCCAGGTCCCCATTGATTGTTCCCTTCCTTTCCAAACAGTTAAAGTGAAAGTTTGCAGCAATAAATTGTCGCTGTGCTGTTTTGGGTACGCTGGGATATACTTACACTGTCAGAGGCCTTTTAGGATAGGATCCCCCTGGAGTCTGGGACTCTGTGTGTTCAGACACATTTGCATAAGAGCAGACTATTTTCTAATTAAGCATCTAGTTATTTAAGCAGACTATTTTCTAATTAAGAGTCGAATCTCTGGAGAGAAAGCCTGGATTGGTACACTCCTCTCACTGGGTTTGTCTTCCACATTGAAACACATTGGTGCAGTTGCTTTGTTAGTTAAACAGTAAATAGATTTTCAGTAGTGAAGCAGCAGTAGAGACCAAGAGGGCAAACATGGGTTCACTTTACAGGAGCAGGAAGGTTGCTCCTCATCCTACGTCCTGCCGTTTGCAGCGCCAATAGACGGAGATGGGGAAATGACAAATATTGCCTTAGCTCAGTAATGGAGGCGAGTGTGTTTGCATGAACCACTTCTGTCTGTCTCACTTTTCCATGTTGTGCTTATCTGTGTGTGAGTGCATTTGAGGCATGTGATCAAAGGCGACATACGGCACCAGGCCTATCAGGCCCAAATGGACACGGTTTTAAGTGTCAGACACGCCTGCTGTTGAAGCTGCCGTTCCTCCTGTATCTCTGTGGCCTTGCTCAGAGGAGTCGGAGGAGTCTGTGCTAAGGGACTCCCTGCAGACCATATGCACAGAGTAGCAGCAGTGCAGCTGGTGTTAAAGCACTTATCACAGAATTTGGGAGTCCATATACGGCTCTGTCATTCTTTCGTTCGCTCATTGGAGGCTTCATCAGGAGCAACAAAAAGATGAATGTGCATTTAACCCAAATCAAAAGCCAAAGGAGGAGGGTTTGCACAAATGAGGACTTGCCTGTAACGTACAACACTTTCCTTAAAACTGACCTTTGTGACGTAGGAAAATACAGCACCCCATCATGTGATGTGTATTATGTACATTATGTGTAGTTAACCAGGGGGTACACCTGTTATTAATAACCTGACAGTTGATCAAATTAACAGGAACCACTAATGAAACTGAGAATGTTGGCTTCTGAAGAAGGACTGAAAATATTTCTGCTGATGTGAGAGACTTCTTGACAAGGGTTTTTTTTTTTTTTGTCTTTTTCCTAATAATCATCACAGTTTTGCATCAAACTATAGTTATTCGTAGTTTAATCCGTATGAAATGCTTCATGATGATTAGTGTAGACATATCTCCACTGTTGGTGTTTCTAAGGAATCTCCATGCTACATACAGCCTTTTTGTTTGTGGTTTCTAGTTAAGGACATGATTTCCTCAAATTATTTAAAGACCTCCAACCAGCTTATAGCGAAACTGCAGCATTGTAGCTTTCGACACAGCAAAAATAAGCAGTTGTAGGACAGAGGGTTTGAAAATGCTAATGGTCCTGGGATGGTCAAAGCCTGTTCTGGATTCTTTGTCTGGGCTGCTTGGTGAGGTGAGGAAAGCACAGCAATAGTTGTCCTATATACAGAACCACAGTAAGAGCCATTTGAACAGCGTTTTAGTTCAGTTTATCCTCTTGACTCTTTCCTAATAGTTAAAACATGCCTAGTATGCATATGCCCTGAGGATGGAGGCTCCATGATCAGGCTCTGTCTGTAATCCAGCACAGACAGGCTGTGTGGCTCATTAAATCAGCCATCTGAAGCAGGAATTAGGACGGATTGGCTCTCCCTCACATTAACTCCATGCTCTGTCCACGCGTCTTTCTCACCAAGACAAAGAAACACAGTTCCAGTTAATGTTGTTGTTGTTTTTTCTTCCTGTTATTGTTGCGTCTGATATTCTCTCTACATCTTCTTTCTGAAATTTAAGGAGCAACAAGAGGAGGAAGAAAGAGTTTTAGATGCAGGTTAGATGTTGCGTTTAATGAAAACGAGGAATCAAACGAGCAGCATGGGAATCAAAGCACAACTGTCCCTCTCTGGATTGATGGAGTCTCACAAAAAAGCCTTTATACAGCACATACTGCACATGGACGACACTGCACCCCAGAATAAAACACAGCTAGTTTGGCTGCTCTGTAAAGAAGATGCCCTCATTTTATGTTGTTTGCCCTTGAGGAGTTTTCCTAAGCTGATCACAAGGAATACGGTTCTTCAAACCTATTCTGTCTTTTCCTTCCCCCGTCTTTCTCGCAGCTTCTATCTTTTTCGTTCTTCTGTTCGTATCTCTCGATTTCTCGTGTCATGGGTTTTTTGCCGTGTTTTTCATTTTTCTCTTCTTGCACCCGTTTGCTCTTTTCTCGTCCTTTCTGTAGCTGAGTGTTGAGTCAGAGAGCTGTAATTAGGTCTCACTCCCCCTCATCTACATATCTCTCCCTCCTGATGTGCCATAAGACACTGACAGCTGTATTTAAACTAGAAGTTATCCATCGCTCATTGCTTTTTCTTTTTTTCTCTCTTTAGTCTCCAGTATGCTCAGCACATGAGTGAAAAAATATATCATAAGTGCATGATTTATATTCCCCTAGCAGTTTCTGTTTTACTCTAAGTTTGGGCCGTCGGTTTATTTTAACATAGCCCACTTTTAGTGCTGTACAACCACAACAGTTGTTTCTGAGCACACACACTTGTATAAGCTGTCACATCTGTTTATTGCACAACAGATTTTGTCCCTTTTCTATGCCTCAGTGATTAGAGGGTATTGCCAAAATAAACAGCATGGAGCACTCAAGCAGTGATAAACAACAAATGATGTACGAGACGATCCCTGGCTCAGTTAAATGAGGAGAAAGTTGTAGGGCCAAGCCAAAGTTATAATTCTATATGTTATAATTCTAATGGTAATTAGAGATTACTCCCCACCCCACCCCGTCTGGTTTTGACCAGTGACTTTATGTTTTCAGGCTTTGACACTTAGTGTTCACTGTTTGTGAGATGGTGTTAATTTATTCAGCTACAGTATAAATTCCCACTTAGCATTTGTACTGTGTATATTATAAATAGCCAACTTAGCTCAGGATATTAAATTTTATCAGACAGATCAAAATTCAAATTTTCAGTCAATGTAAACATGATTTTCTTCTTCCTCATAAAGGAGAAATCATGTTTACCATTCAGTAGCAGTGTGGGAGGTCCTACTCATTACCTTTACAGAATAAGGCTGGTGAACGATTAATGGTCTGTGCCTACTAAAAACAGCAGTGACCCACAAAGCTGCACAGGAGAATTGTTGCTGGTGTTAGTCTCTGTAAACATGAAACCCCCAGATGCATCCTGCCAGTTTAAGATCCACCTCTGTGTAAGTGAGTTGGTGGACTTGGCTGCATGTCCAGCCTGAAGTTTCTGCCTGGGGGGGGGGTGATGATGTCTGTTTTGAAGCTTCCTCCTTTGCTCTATAAAAGAGGCACCCCATGTGGTAATGGCCTCAGGCCTTTAATTACAAGTGTTACAAGCTGTTTGTTTACTGGAATCCAGTATAATCTTTCTGTGTCTTTGTGCATCAGGGCTGCACTCATTGGCTCCCTGTCTCTGGACCTGTCCTGATCTGAGTCTGTGGCCTCCCTGCTGGGAGCAAAGGAGGTCAGACTCATTTTCAGGGCTTTTATGGTTTTTCTAACGCCTTTTTACTCAACAAAGCAAAAAGCAGACACCCCAGTGTCACCCCATCACACCTCGAAACCTATGATTTCAAATCTTATCTCTCGCTCCGTATCATCACAATTTGTCTTTATGAGAACACATCAACCTGATCCCTCAGACTCTGCAACCTGTCCTAGATACTGCTCTGTTTAGTGGGTGAGCATAGTAAACTAAAGGGGTCACCAAAACTGCAGGCTTCAAATACTGTTCCTGCAGGACGTCCACACACTTGGCACAAACACACACAGAAGTCGGGCGTCTCTCGGTTCTTGTGCAATCTGTTCTGAGCTTTTATTGCTTTATTTATTCACTTTCTTTTCTGAGCTCTGCCCACTGCCCCCACAGGGACTAAACCTTCCCTACAGACACTTTTGAGGGTGCACGCTCTGCAGATCCTGAAATTGTTTGGTGTTCTGATTCTGACCTGATTTCATCTTAGCGTGTCACCTCGCTGTTTTACGAAGAACCTCTTCCTCATTTGATCTTCTACTTGTGTGGTATTGCATAAAGTGAAACGAATAAATAGTCGATGCAAAGAAGGGCATGTCGTGAAAATGTGTTTCCTCTGTTTTGGTCCACTGGCTCTTCTTAGTTCTGTTACCAGGTTCACTGTTGCAACTGAGTTCTCTGATTAGATAACACAGTGTGTGTGTGTGTGTGTTGTCGTCAGAAAGGGCTCGATCGAGTCCAATAAAAGCGGACCCAGCGGGCTTTGGTCTCTGAGGTTCTGGTAAAGCTCGAGCTGGTCTGTCTGTCTGGCAGACCTGCTGCACGCTCAGATTAACTCGGTCCACTAATCCCTGCTCCTGATTTATTGCAGTCCTATGTGGACTGTGCAGACCTGGATTGTTTAGGATCCAGTTTTCTCTGCCTCCCCCACTGTTTCTCACTATCTGCTTCATCCAGTGTTAGGTAATGCTTCGTAAGACAGTCCTCTGTACACCTTCTGCAATATTGACTTCTTGAGTGTGGTATTTCTTTTATTGAAGTACTTATAAGGTGCTTATAAGGATTTTCTTCGTGACTTGCAGTTTTAGATGGCTGGGAAGGGAAAGTAAGGATTTCAGTCTAATCTCCTCATGATCCTCACTTACACCCCGTCCAAACACTGAGCAAAAATCCAACTTCTGGCATCATTTCTGCTCATTGAAACGTGAACAATACCTGATTTTTCATTAGACGGCGAAATAAAAGACATAAGTCCTGCATCAGTTTATCCACATCTTCATTGTAGAGACTGAGAAACCCAGTAACCATGTGGATTTATCCTTTTCTTTACAGGAACAAACAGAATTATTTCATTACTGGACCTTGTGAAGGGCAGCTACCCGTGTTTAGTGTCACATGGATTTGTGGGTGGATGTGCTGGAATATTTTAGTATATGAGAGAGAAAGACGACTGAGGAGGGAGTCTGCAGCGGCAGCTGGTGAGGAGATAATCCCCGGCCTGGACCTCTCAGACAGAAACTCCTACATCTATTGTGGCTCAATCAGATTAAAAAGACAAAACAATCTTCTGAGCAGAGGAGGGGGTGCAAATCACAGCGCTGGCTCAGCTCGGGACAGAGAGACAGAGCTCAGTCAGACACAATGCTGTGGTTGTCTCTCGTCCGTACGGTTTAAAAAACTGCCAGCCAAGCAAATATTTGATTTCCTCATGAGCTGCTATTCTGACAGTTGTCAGAGCCATCAGTTCAGCTGTCACTCCTGAGCCAGCCCTTTTCACCGGGCATGTAATTTGTCTTGTCTTTTGAGACAGAGGAAATATGTTGTTTTAATATTTCTCCTAATTTGTATTTTTCCAGTTTTGTTTGAGGTGTATTTTGGCAGGTCACCCCCAGTAAATGTGTTAGCTCACGCTTACTGCATTACTTGGCTTTAGCGCCAGTTGGCAGGTTCTGGTACTGCTGGGCAGAACCGAGCTGTCGGGTATAGATGATGTGTCACCTCTCGCTGGAGAGCTGCTTACTCAGGTCTGCCACTGTGCCACATGACATTAGAAACTTCAGGAGATTGAGCCACAGTGGTGAGAGTCTGCAGAGTCTGTGGTCTGGAAACTGATGCCAGCAGAGCCGAGTTTATAAGGAGCGAGGGAGTTTTGGTATCGTCCGATCAATCACATTCAAACTACACTGCTTCATCATTGCTGTGATTGAACGTGATTGATCGCAGTAGGGTTGGTGCATTTACATTTTTCCATCACTCTGGAAACAGTGACAAGAAATTATGTTGTTATAAATTTATTCTTTTTCTGGTTGGAAACCCCCTGATACCTCGGTGTTCCCCCACAGCCGTGCACTGCTGCCTGCTGTGTTTTGTGGATGTATGAACCAACAAACGTTCTTATATAGAAGGTGTTCCATGTTCTGCTTCGTGCTCCGTCCTGTTTTGTCTAAAACATGTCAGAATGTTTCTGCTCGGTCGTACCAGGGTAACCTGACCAGTCCAGCTGCACGGCTTGGCTTCATAGAGCTGGAAATGAGCCTTGGACTTTGTACGTCCTCTCGATTATTTTACTTTCTTATGTTTGTTTATTGGAGTCTTAGGAGCATGTAACACGTCGCCCTGCTGTGCCACCGCTAATGTGGAACGTATCCCCACCTTCACCGAGGACATGACCACGGTTTGTTTCAGTTGGATGTCAGTTTTACCGTCGCAGGTTTGCATGCAGGAGAAAGTCTAAAACATGTTTTAAGTACGCCGGTCGGGTCTGTGCATGCAGACTAATTATACCTGAGATACCTGTATCACGCTGGATCAAGGTAATAATAATAATAATAATAATACTTTTATTTATAAGGCGCTTTAAGAACAGGTAGGCTGTGATACCACAGTTTAAACGGTGGCTTGTTTTTGAGTCTTCTGGAAAATTCTCTTAAGCATCGTAGCGATTCGTATGAGCTGTAGTACGCTGCAGCACCTGCTCTGCTCTGTTATTAACCTTGGTTGTAGACGGTTGTTAAAGGTCACTGAAGGTGTGGAGGCTGCTGAGTAAGCAGACTCTCCTCCTCTGCATCATATGATTTATCACTGAAAATAATCAAACAGCTGCTGTTTTAACCGCGACACCTTAAAGCCGGTTATCTCTCGATGAAAATGAAATAAAAAAATAAGTCCAGTTGTTATTTATGTTCTTTATATTTGCAGCATAGTTCAGCCGGTACAGTAAGAGGTTTTTGTTTGTGTGTTGGGAGCAGTGCTGGAGCCAGCAGGATGTACGGTCACTGGAGTGGATGGACGACTTAGCTACTCTACACCTACACCTACAGCACTGCAGAACGGTGCATCATCTACACCAACACTTGTTTTTAAACTATCCTTAAGCCGTTTGGAGCGGTGGAAGTGATGGTACTTTATATATGTGAGCACTGAAACATCCTGAGAGCGGGGACGCTGTGCGGGGAGCCTGCTCCTTCGGTTCTACACACGCAGATGAAACAAATCAGTTACTCGCACCATCACATGTTGCTCATGCCTGTGAGCCCAGGGCGTTGTTCTAGCATCTCCACATTAGCTTTTCTGTGAGTCAGCACTTACTGCGACAACAACACATGCACGGCTAAATGAAATCAAGCACTCAGTGTCGCACAGATGTAAAATATATGGCCAAGTGTGTGCATGTGTTGTTGGCAGATTGTACAAGGGGGTCAGATGGAGTTCAGACAAGACCAGCTAAGACCCTGACAGTCCACACACACAGTAATCACACACACTTTTAGTGCTTTGTTTGGCATATTGGCACAAGTCTTCCTTTAACAATGGTGCTGTGGGCTGAGAGAGCAGGTGGAACATTTAATCAAGTACTGTACAGTTCATAGGTATTAGTACTTTACTTACATATTTCCATGTTGTACTACTTCATCCTTGGACTTCACTACATGTCAGAGTCAAACCTTGGACTTTTTCCTGCTCTACATTTATCTGATAACTTTAGTTCCTTTTCAGGATCAGATGGATCCAACAAAATACAGTCTGATCATCAAACTTTATTGATCCCTGGTGGGAAATTCCCAAGATACCCAGCAGTATGGAAAGTACTTCAAATTAGAAGTATATAAGGTAGTTAACGTCAGCTACCCAGGAGTATATAAAGTACTTCAAATTAGAAGTATATAAGGTAGTTAACATCAGCTACCCAGCGGTATATAAAGTACTTCAAATTAGAAGTACATAAGGTAGTTAACGTCAGCTACCCAGCGGTATGTAAAGTACTTCAAATTAGAAGTATATAAGGTAGTTAACGTCAGCTACCCAGCAGTATGGAAAGTACTTCAAATTAGAAGTATATGAGGTAGTTAACATCAGATACCCAGCGGTATGGAAAGTACTTCAAATTAGAAGTATATGAGGTAGTTAACATCAGATACCCAGCGGTATGGAAAGTACTTCAAATTAGAAGTATATGAGGTAGTTAACATCAGCTACCCAGCGGTATATAAAGTACTTCAAATTAGAAGTATATAAGGTAGTTAACGTCAGCTACCCAGCAGTATATAAAGTACTTCAAATTAGAAGTACATAAGGTAGTTAACGTCAGCTACCCAGCGGTATGTAAAGTACTTCAAATTAGAAGTATATAAGGTAGTTAACGTCAGCTACCCAGCAGTATATAAAGTACTTCAAATTAGAAGTATATAAGGTAGTTAACGTCAGCTACCCAGCAGTATATAAAGTACTTCAAATTAGAAGTACATAAGGTAGTTAACGTCAGCTACCCAGCGGTATGTAAAGTACTTCAAATTAGAAGTATATAAGGTAGTTAACGTCAGCTACCCAGCAGTATGGAAAGTACTTCAAATTAGAAGTATATGAGGTAGTTAACATCAGATACCCAGCGGTATGGAAAGTACTTCAAATTAGAAGTATATGAGGTAGTTAACATCAGATACCCAGCGGTATGGAAAGTACTTCAAATTAGAAGTATATGAGGTAGTTAACGTCAGCTACCCAGCAGTATGGAAAGTACTTCAAATTAGAAGTATATAAGGTAGTTAACGTCAGCTACCCAGCGGTATATAAAGTACTTCAAATTAGAAGTATATAAGGTAGTTAACGTCAGCTACCCAGCGGTATATAAAGTACTTCAAATTAGAAGTATATAAGGTAGTTAACGTCAGCTACCCAGCAGTATATAAAGTACTTCAAATTAGAAGTACATAAGGTAGTTAACGTCAGCTACCCAGCGGTATGTAAAGTACTTCAAATTAGAAGTATATAAGGTAGTTAACGTCAGCTACCCAGCAGTATATAAAGTACTTCAAATTAGAAGTATATAAGGTAGTTAACGTCAGCTACCCAGCAGTATATAAAGTACTTCAAATTAGAAGTACATAAGGTAGTTAACGTCAGCTACCCAGCGGTATGTAAAGTACTTCAAATTAGAAGTATATAAGGTAGTTAACGTCAGCTACCCAGCAGTATGGAAAGTACTTCAAATTAGAAGTATATGAGGTAGTTAACATCAGATACCCAGCGGTATGGAAAGTACTTCAAATTAGAAGTATATGAGGTAGTTAACATCAGATACCCAGCGGTATGGAAAGTACTTCAAATTAGAAGTATATGAGGTAGTTAACGTCAGCTACCCAGCAGTATGGAAAGTACTTCAAATTAGAAGTATATAAGGTAGTTAACGTCAGCTACCCAGCGGTATATAAAGTACTTCAAATTAGAAGTATATAAGGTAGTTAACGTCAGCTACCCAGCGGTATATAAAGTACTTCAAATTAGAAGTATATAAGGTAGTTAACGTCAGCTACCCAGCGGTATATAAAGTACTTCAAATTAGAAGTATATAAGGTAGTTAACGTCAGCTACCCAGCGGTATATAAAGTACTTCAAATTAGAAGTATATAAGGTAGTTAACGTCAGATACCCAGCGGTATATAAAGTACTTCAAATTAGAAGTATATAAGGTAGTTAACGTCAGCTACCCAGCAGTATATAAAGTACTTCAAATTAGAAGTATATAAGGTAGTTAACGTCAGCTACTCAGCATTTATGACCCCCAGAGGTTCTCTGGAGATCCCCTGATGTTTCCTGTAGCACCACCATGAGGTTCATGTTTTTGGCTTCACTGTTTCTGTTCTGTTGTCTCTGTCTGGGTCTGCACAGGATGGATCTTAACAACATTCGGTGCCAGTACAAACGTCGGTGTTGGAACAGCCTGTTTTTGTAGGTGTCAGAGGCCGAGGCCCTTCGAGTCTTGTTGACATTGACCGAGTAAACGCACAAACACACTTGATATCCATGTACTTGTTCCTGTGCCCCAGGGCCACTCCCTCGCCCAGTAATGCAGGTCTTGTGCAGGGTGAGCAGCTGGGGCGACTAGTGACAGCTGGCATTCTGCAGGCCCGGCCACTGTCGCTGCACGGGGCCAGTTGGACAGCTGTCCTGGGCTGGGCTGAGGGAAATTATGATTTTAAAGAGCGAGGAAGCAGAAATAAAGTCCTTTTAAAAAAACAGGGGGACATAAGAGAAACATCTGAGGACTGTCAGCTGTTGTTTCCTTTGCATGATTGTATCTGCCTGGGCCAGAACTGGTTTTCTCTGAATTAATCAGATGAGATGTGGTCAGAGTTAGACTGTGCTGTTCTTCTGTACAGCCTCACACAAGAGTGTTGAGGTTACTGTCGGCCCCTGCTGATCTGTGATGGTCTGCAGTTTATAGTCACGATCAGAGCAGGACTGTTTCTGCAGCATGTTTCATTCCTTCGCAATGTGTTAGAAAAGCACTAAGGACTTCACATAAAGTGCAATGTGTTTGTATTGGTCCAAATCACAATACAATCATCTCGAGGCCCTTTACAAAAGCCCAACAAATCCCTTATGAGCAAGCACTTGGTGACGAGGCAGGCTATTTTCACTCTCTGTTTATTGTGCACTTCTTTTCCTTGCTTTGGTTTAATGTCTGAAACCGAAAACCATGAAATAAACAGTTTATTGCAGCGAGGTAGAAATGGCTTCAGCTAAACCAAACACACTGAGCGACCCAGAGTCCGCAGGGCAATTTTAATGGGCGGTTCTGACGTTCAGGTTACAAACCCACGACCTTTTTCCTGGTAAACCCACTACAGTAGCGTGTGAAGCTTAATTGATAATTCATCTCTCATGAACGTGTCACACACAAATACACTGAGCTGACCGCACCCGGGTGCACCAGCCACCCAACAACACCTGCACCGTGACCGTGCTCTGTCAGACGTGAAGGCCCTCACAGCTGCCTGTCGCTGAGGCGTGCTGCTGGAGGACACACACACACACACACACACACACACACACACACTGTTCTTTTACCACTTACGACCTGCATTTCTGTAACACTTTAGGTTGTGTCTGCCTCTTGTTCTCCTCTGCTGTTAGTTCTGCAGGTGACTGATATTTGGTACATGCACACTCAGTGTGAAGTCACAGGAAATTAGAGCTAAATTTGGGAGGCTGCTGCTTTTCATCTCCTTCCTTTTTTTAAATGTGGCACTAATCTTAACTCATTTATCTCTGTATGTCTGTGTTTTATCTACACCAGGTATTAAATGAGGAGTGTGATCAGAACTGGTACAAGGCAGAGCTAAATGGAAAAGACGGCTTCATTCCCAAGAATTACATAGAGATGAAAGCTCATCCGTAAGTATAACCTACACTTGTTTGTCACCTCATCCACAGCGACAAGAAGCACCTGCCTGAGTTTCTGCTGCCAAAGGTGGTTCAACCAGTTACTGTTACTTTTTCCACCATCACTTTGTGTGTTTAATGGGTGTGTTGAATAAAGACGTGAAAGGAATCAGCTTAGAAATAGTGTTTATTTGTGACTTTGGTGAAGATCAGATCACGTTTCATGACCAGTATATGCAAAAAAACCAGGAAATTACAAACAGTAGATGCTGAATAATTATATCGGTGAACGTGTCATTTAGACTCACAGGGAAGTTTGTTGGGCACACAAAGCTAAAGGAGGATTAACTTCAGGACCATTAGATTAGACTGATCCTAATAAACCGACTGGGTCCGACACAGGGGTGTATGTGATGTTTTGTCTGTGTTTTAAAAACCACTTCAGACGAGCAGAATCCCAACAGGATGTTACCTCTAGACCTGCGCTGGCTGCCTCTTCATTAAAGCGCTCGAGGCCTCGTACACTTAATTGAATATTGACCTTGTCGAATCGTTGCCGGGGCACGATCAGATGGGCAGAGGTTTCTGTTGTTGTGTTGGGCTGGTGTTTACCGTGGTTACGTTTCATTTTCTGCCCTTTGAACCACTGCAGCAGGAAGGCTGAGGTGTGTGCAGTCTTTATTATGGCTCAGGTCAATCAGTGTTCAGCTGGGGCCCACACGTCTGCACCACTGAACTTATTACTTCCTCTCACACTTACAAGCTGAGTTTCCCCTTAAAGTGATCGGGGGTTGAGGAGTCATTGTCCTGCCTGCACCCTCAGAGTTTTTGCATGGAAATGTTCCATTCAGTTCCACTAGTTTTGTATTTTTACTTGAATTAAAGTACTCTATTTTTTTTCTTGATGTTAAAAAGTAAATTTGCAGTCAGTGTTAAGTTGGAGGGAACCAGCACAGTGGTGACAGTGATGAAGCAGCTCGTCCCCCCACCTGGAGGCACCGGCCGTCGGGTGGACTCTGGTTACTGAATGAGCTGCAGCAGCTGTTTGCAGCGTCGCTCAGGTGGAGGCCGCGTGACTCCTCGGCGTAGTTCTGTAGATTTTCCTCTGAAATTTGCACAATTCTCAGCGAGATTTGGCAAGAGGAAGAGTTTAAAAGAACTAAAAACTATTGTTCCACCGAGCTTCAAATGTCCAATCATGTTGCAGCACAACCAGTGTTCACTTGAAATCATTTGATGCCCAGTGGACATCCAGTGGCTGGAGTTTGCCCCTCATCTCCCGTTGTGGTGGTGGTGGTGAGGCGGCGCTCGCACAGCTGTGCTGCACAGCTCGATCTGCTTCATTGCTTTCTGACGGTGCCGCAGCCCTCGCCCTCCTCCTGTCTTTTCCTCTCCATTAGTTGCTCTGCGTCACCTCGGTCGGACCGGGAAGGGACCGCGCAGGTCTGCTTCTCTGCCAAACGCAAAGCGGATTAAGGGTCGGCCATTTCATTATTGATTTCTAACCTGCGATGTCATCTTTTGGCTGCCTGTACTTTTTAATTATTTACAGGAGTAAAGAGCTTTGTCTTGCATTTGTCTCTGCTCCTCTGTCGTCGTCACACTGATGGATCGGACCTGCTCACTCTGAATGTTGATGTCTATATTTAACCCAGTGTTGCTTGATCACATTCAGAGACTTACGGGCCAAACCTCCACTATAATTAGATGGTGACTAATCTGCTTCCTGGTGTGTGGATGGTCAGTGCGGCTCGAGGCCTGGCCCCTGCTTGTCTAAGGTTTTCCTGACTTCCTGGTGCACGTTGTTGTTCCTGTGGATGGTTTATGTTTAGCTCTGTCGTCGTCGTCGTCGTCTCCGCCATCATGAGCTGCAGGGTTTGCTCTCGGTCCTTAATGGTTTTCCTCTGACACGCTTACACTTTAGCTGAAGTGAAACTG
Source organism: Mastacembelus armatus (assembly GCF_900324485.2). Lineage (NCBI taxonomy): Eukaryota > Metazoa > Chordata > Actinopteri > Synbranchiformes > Mastacembelidae > Mastacembelus > Mastacembelus armatus. The sequence goes on from NC_046640.1 coordinate 21,729,914, forward strand.
AAGTGGCTCGGAGCTGTGAATGTGGGTGTTTGTGTGGTTGTTAGTAGGTTTGGTTTGAAAGTGTAACACAGTTGTTGGTCTTCAAAAAAAAAAAAAGGTTTGCAGTTTTCTCAGGAGAAAGGTCTTGAGCTATGTGGAACCCTCTCATTCACGTTTGTGCTCCTGCAGGTGGTTCTTCGGGAAGATTCCTCGGGCCAAAGCGGAGGAGATGCTGAACAAACAGAGGCACGACGGGGCCTTCCTCATCAGAGAGAGCGAGAGTGCACCGGGTGACTTCTCCCTGTCTGTGAAGTGAGTAGCACCACACGGTGACACGGTGAGGTGGCCTCAGTTTTCTGTTCTTGCATTTGAACATGGTCCTTACATCAGGGCAGGTTCAGAAGTTTCCATACTTGGTGAGTCTGAGTCACTGACAGCCACTTCCTTATTCCTGTGAAGTCTCAGCGCTGCCCTCTGCTGACCAGGGTTTCCACTTCAGATATTTTTGTCGAGTGCTGGAGCTCAGCCCTCCGAGTTGCTGACACATCCAGAGCTCATTTCCTCTTTTGTGTCTGTTTCCATTCTGCTCGTCCCAAACAGTCATCAGTTCACAGCGGGTCACGTGTGGAGCTCGATGCTCTGATGTTTCGAGTTTTAGAGCCCACTCACACAGCTGGTTTTCAGTATCACTGACTGACGCTCCTATTTAGCCTGTTCAGTAAGTGAGCTCACTGGCAGCTCTACAGGCTGTTGCTGTAGGAAACTGCATGGTGCTGCTGGGATTCCCCTCCTCACTGTCTTCGTCTCTGTGACCTTTGCAGGTTTGGAAATGACGTCCAGCACTTCAAGGTTCTTCGCGATGGGGCTGGAAAGTATTTCCTATGGGTGGTGAAGTTTAACTCCCTCAACGAGCTGGTGGACTACCACCGCTCCACCTCAGTCTCCCGCAATCAGCAGATCTTCCTGCGAGACATAGAGCAGGTCCCTCAGGTAAGAGCTGGCAGCCTCGTTTTCATGGCAGCAAAGTCAGCGTGACATCAGCAGAACGATAAAAACACAGCGGCGGAAGTCGACGTGCCGCACACGGCCTCCCTCCGTTCTGTGTCACTTGTGAGGAAGCAAAGTCCTTAATGCTGCAGAACCAGAAAGAGCACGCTGGTTGTTGGTGTAACCACATGCAGCATGAAGCAGCAACACTGTCTGCAAAGAACCCTGGTCTCTGAAGAGTTTCCTCTCTGTTCACACACACTGTAGCGTCGGCTCCCATGATTCTGGTGCTCTTTTAATTAAACTACAGATAGAGCCCATTCAGGCTAACACATCACAGACACAACATGGAGAACAACCAACACACGTTCTTGTAGTTATTTATGGAGCATCTGCTATGAGGGCGAATTAGTGCCAGGAAGTTCTAAGTGAGTGAATATTCAGAAGCTGTTGGTGAATATTTGACTGTTTGGTGTGTTTGTTTTATCTTCATGTCTCCTCTTCCTCCTTCTCATGACGCAGCATCCCACGTACGTGCAGGCGCTCTTTGACTTCGACCCTCAGGAGGAGGGAGAGCTGGGTTTCCGACGCGGCGACTTCATCCAAGTCCTGGACAACTCAGACCCCAACTGGTGGAAAGGAGGCTGCCACGGCCAAACGGGCATGTTCCCCCGCAACTACGTCACGCCTGTCAATCGGAACATGTAAACAGTCAGACCATGTAAACAACGACAACCATCACCACCGCCACCACCATCGTCGTCGTCACCGTTCTTGATCTCATCAGCCCCCCACCCTAACCCCAGCCGCCCCTCCACCCCTCTCGGCCATCCCACGAAAAACAGCAGACAGGAAGAACGCGAAGAACTGAAAGAGTGAAAGCAGGAGTAGTGCTGTCGTAGCGCTGCGTGGGTGGCAGCTGAGCAAAATCAACTTTAACTTGTGCCGGCCTGAACTGTCTTCGAGGGAAATGTAAACGCAGAGAAACTAAAGCTTGGAGCAACAACCGTGACGAAAACCAAACGATCCTCCCACAGCCGCTTCTGTCTCCTCCCTAACTTCTTAACATTCTGCCTTTCTCTGTGTGTGTCCTTTCTTTGCCGCATGTTGTTTTAATCACCTGAATGAAATAAATCCTAAGTCTGTTTTAAAAAAAAAAGAAAATGTTAAAAACACAAAAAGAAGTGGGTTTTAAAATAATCCAGAAAAGAGAGAGGATGCCATCTTTTCCCGAACAGCGAGTTTAAGATCCTCGGCATGTGAGCATCGTACATCGGCCGCTGGCTGTATAAAGAAATCAACTATAGAGAGAATCCATTTTTTAAGAATATATATTATATATTTGTATGTTTGTCTGTTTTACCTCTCATCACAAATTGTATTTTTTCCATTTGTAAATTATGTTGAATCTTTTTGTTAGTCTGGATTAAGACCTAGTAGCTCTAGAATGTGCAGGTTGTCACGATTTTTAGTCGTTTTGTGTCAATCTGAGGGCTCTCGGGTGAAACGGAGTGATGATTAATGGCTCACAGGTTCCCTTTGAAAGGGTCGTCTACCTGAGAAGAAGCTCCACCTGTCTGGAAGCCACGAACGCTACAGGAGCCCCCCCGTGTTGACGGCCAGCCACCTTTTCAAAGCCAATGTATTTATTGCAGCCATTTTCCTTGGGCCGTGCATGTAGCCGAGCGAGTCCACGGACCTTAAGATGAGGGAAGCACCGTCGGAGAGCTGAACTACACGAACACCCAAGGGATCTGAAGAGACATGCTGTAATAGGAGTGTTGAGAGAGCGCAGGGTGAGGACATGTACAGGTAGTTAGAATATGCATATTCAGACATGGCCATCACATGCATGCAGACGCTGCTCCTCCTCCTCCTGCTCCTCCTCCTCCTCCTCCTCCTCCTTAGACGTGCACGTAGCAGAGAGGCTGAGTTGGATAATCAGCAGCTGGCACCGACTCACAGCTCAGAAAATGAGAGATCAGCGTAAATGATGTTAAAGGATTTTCTTTCTTGTTTTGTCCAGCGTGGTGTGTGTGTGTCTGTGTGTGTGTGTGTGGTCAAGCACTTTTTTGTTGAACTGTTTTGATTTCCGGTCCTGTGTGTGTGTGTGTCTGTGCGCGTGTGTGTGTTTCCTGTGATTGTGTTACTGCTTTCTGCTTTCTCTCTGGATAGTGCCTTTCTCTCTGGTGTTTCAGTGTCTCCGACCTGCTACTTTGAGCCCCCTCACTTGACGAAGGGGGTCTGCCAGTCCTGCAGTGAGAAACTGTACATTATCCATCCTGCCCCCCCACCCACACACACACCCCTGTCTTCCCCGTCTCCCCCATCACCCCAGCTTCACCTTTGTCTGCACCAACATGGAACTTCTTATTTAAGTGTCTCTCGCCTCGTCTTTACCTAATGATGCCGTTTTTGTTTTTGCTCTTTTTTTTTATTTGCATTTGTTTTGTTTTCAATTAATAAAATGCAATTATTAAAAAATGAGTCTTGGTTTTCTTGTGGACTTTGTTCATGGACCTAGCTGGTAATCAGGCCTTTGTTTTTGTTTTTGTTAATTGTTTCCTGTCACTTTGCATCACTCTGCTCTTTTTAGTCTGTGTTTTTTCTCATGTTGCATGTCCTTGTAGACATTTTGTTTCCTGATGAACTTGTTTTGCATGTTTTGATCTTGTGTCTGTTGTCATATGATCAAGTTGTTTCATAATGATGCTCTTACAGGCTGCAGAGCTGTCATTAGAAAGACTCTTAACTGCTTTTCTTTGTGGTCCCATTTAACGGAGTAGTTCAAGGACACTAATAACCATTCTTACATTTGCATGCTTAGTGTGTAGCAGCAGCTAATGGCCCCTTTATCTGAGCACAGAGGAAAAAACCTGACTGCAGATTGTTGCTACTTTGGTTTTGGTCCTGATTAAACAAATGAGTTAAAATGTGTTAATTAGCTCCAGAGCGGCTGGTGGGCAGATGCCAAACTAGCTCTCCTCAGTTCAGCATGATAATCATCTTGCAGACTTGAAGCTTGCTTGTGTTACTGTGTTGTTACTGTTAGAGGTTTTTATTCCTACTGAAACTGGAGTCACAGACAAAAACGCTAGAAACACAACAGTATGTGTGTTTGATTTGTAATACAGGGGTTAAAACATGCAGCAACAACCCATGTGGGTCTTGACCCCGGGGGTCTTGTCCATCCAGACAATGTTGTTAATGTTGACTTGAGTTGTGTTGTGCTGAATCTTTTGCACTGTAATTTTAAAATGCACAAAACCTTTGCATCCTCACCTTGTCAGAACAAGGGAATACCCTTCCAGACACCACAGAGGTGCAGTGAGTCATTTCATAAACCCATCCAGAGTGTGGCTCTTCCTCTCGAGCTGCAGAGGCTGTGCATGTGTAGGTTGATGTGTTTTGAGGTGCAGAGGAAGCTGATGATTTGGTTTTTGAAGAGAAGTGTGTGCTGCGTGCAGCACTCTGCTGCAGCCCAGCAAGGTCTCCAACATCACCTTAGCTCTGGTCTGGTGCACGGTCTGCTCCACTTTTTTTTTTTTACTTTAAGCACTCCGAGCTCCACTTCAGTCTGTACCTTCGTTCTCGACACCTGTCGACCATCACTGTTGCTCTTTCTAGCCTTCTCATCTTTTCTTTTCTAAACTTAGCCTGCTGCTCTCTACTGGGCCGTTTTGGACTCTTAAAGAGGATTTGCAGGTGAGGAGATTTTGTGCAGAGTTGATGGTCAGTGTGTGACCTACTGAGACCTCTCTGTGCCGGTGCCTTGTAATTACACACACACGTGCATGGACAGTGTTTTCAATACTGTAGACACAGTAAATACAGTATGTGTGCTTTAGTTTAGGGGTCAGAAATGAATTCACTTTATCTGAATAAACAGAAGTAATGTAATGAAGTTCTTAAACCCTGCTCCTCTCAGCTGCAGCTCTTCTGGCCACTGCCTCAGTTATTGTAGTAAATTATGAAGCCATGGAAACAATGGCTTTCCCTGTGTAGGTGTCTGATATACCAGAGTTATCAGCTCATATTCACTGCAGCTGTATGAGTGAATGGGTTTATCTGACATGCAAAGGTTGAGACTTTCCACTGCCTGTTGCCACACACAGGTGGATAGGATGAGTTCACTCAAAGGGTCACTTTAGGTGATAATGTTTCATTTAAATGATGCATTCAATACCTGAACTTTCCCGAGCTTTTAGTTTGCGTCATGTCATACTCTGCTATAACATTACTGTGAGGTCATTTACAGTATCTTGTTTAACTGTTCCTCATGCAAATCGCCTGTGTATTGCAAACACTGGTTCCTTTGTGCCCCTGCCAGCTCGTCCCTGCTGCTGCCGGAAAGTGTTTTTAATTCTTAATCAATAAATACCTGCACAGAACAGGTAGAGGTGATGTGGGAGGAGATCCTCAGCTGCAGACTGCCACTCCAAATGTATAAGCACTGGAAATAAATCAGGTTTACATGAGTCCAGGTCTAATGAAGCTGATCCCGGAGCTTTCTGTTCACTTTGTGGGTCATTACTGCCATCTAAAGGCTGCACAGATTATGATGATGTATTTGTTTAATGGACTTTATGACATTTTTTAATTATAATAATCAGAGGTGATAAATAGATAGTTAGATAGAAATGATTACAGGCTAAATTATATAGAAAACCTAAATAGACTAAATTAAATGTAATAATAAAATAAGTAAAGATAAACCATTATTTATATTGTCTGATATATTGCCAATGTACAATAATAGTACTATACCATAATGTACAAACTACTAATAAAGCACCAATGCTGCTATGATATAAAAATATTAACACAACAATGATTATTTTTACAATAAGGAAGATCAATACCTCTAGGCATCGAATATATTGACCAGATTCACCAGATCTTATAGACTGAGTTATATGTTTATAATATATTTCGGGGTTTTTTTTTGTTAGTTTCTTCCCTGCAAGCCGGATAATGTTGAGTTCAATTGTAACTGAGGGCACTTTTGGAAATTTGCAGCTGGACAGTGGAGGGCGCAGCTGGATTAGTTTTAAACCATCACCGCCCTTGAACTAGAACTGAGCCTCCAGCTCTGTGAGCACGTGTCGCACGGTAAAAAAAAAAAAGAAAATTCTCCTTTTTCGTGCATGTGTGTAGCTTTTCTGAGACGCTACGGACCGTGTGGTGATTAAAAGGCATCACCTTTCAGACTAAAACATTTAAAACGATGCAGGAAGAAAAAAAAAAGTTACTGCGTTGTCGGCAGGATTCGAACCTGCGCGGGGAGACCCCAATGGATTTCTAGTCCATCGCCTTAACCACTCGGCCACGACAACTCATATCCCTCAATGCTGCATTCAATTAGCTTAAACTTTATTTAAACTCATTATGAAATCGTATGCGTTTGATAACTAAATCATTATAACGCCGCCGTTTCGATGCCAGGAGAGAAACTGGAATTAATTTCATATTATGGAGCCTTGCATCTTATTAAGATAATAAACATTTATTACCTAGTCGTCAATCGGTAAAAACATTTAGTCGCAATTAATCTCATGATTTATAACCAATTAATTCTGTTTTAAAGGGATATTGTTCACATTTTTGTAACATTTTTATACACATATGTACAAATCCATGTGTTATTATAGCTAAACCCAAAACCGAGAAATAGTTGTCCAAACTACGGGGCGGGCCGAGGGTCAAACTCGTCAAGAAAACAAAAGCGTTAAAAGGAAACACGTTAATTCGTTTTTATCGCGTTAACTTAGCAGCACGAGTTGTCATATTCATTTATTTAACCATCTCCATGTTACTCCATGCCAGCTATATGCAGCCACCACAAATAAAACCTCATAAACTTACTCCATGAACACAATTTAACTGATAAACATCATTAGGTATAATGTGCTGATGTGCTTTGTCATTTCAGGACAAATATATGACAATAAACACTAAAAAAAACTGCACAAATAAATAGCAAATACCATCTCACATCATTACACCTATTTTTGCTTTTTTCACTCATTTGTGTGATGTGTTTTGTTAAGTCCTACATGTAAAGTAGGCTTCAGTTCACATATGTACATCTTAAAGACAGCACCGTTTATCAACACACTGAGATAATGCTATGAAAAGATAACAGCAAACACAATTACTGCACAGAGATGCAGTGAAAGTTGTACGTTTAGACACACAACCCTCCTCGCTCAGCAGCAGTTCCTTCTTCTTCATTTGGCAAAACTTTCTTATGTGCATCTGTAAAGCTTTTCCATTAAATATAAAATACACACTGCAGATTAAAAAAACACAAACTACTCCACCTGCAAATCCATATGAGCTGGACAATTTATTGCTAAACTTAACAATATTTTCTGTATTTGCACAGCCTCAGTGTTTTAACCATGGGGGAGACCGTAAGATCAGCTCCTAAGCAGAATGAGACATTTATACAGGGCCTCATGCCCCAGTGCTCTTGGCCTGTTTATACATTGCACTGGTTTCCCTCTCTAAACTGCTGCTGTATGTGTCTTATGCTATTTTTTATTTTGCATGAGTTTATTTGTATTTTTTTACATTTCACTATTTAGTGTTTAGAGTTTATCCATATGCACCAAGGGTCTGAGGTAAAACAGTTTCAATTCTCTGTATGTGGTAGAATTGACAATAAAGCAGACTTTGACTGTCCGTCTATGGAGGCACAGGTTTCTATGTGTAAGTTGGTCATAAAAAGTATGTGGGACTTTGTGATGTTTTATGTAAACATTTTATTTATTAATGAAGAATAATTGTTCTGCCTTATAATAAATCTCCATTTACACTAAAATATGAAAGTTAACCAGAAACTTTCTGAATCCCAGTTTTAACAACCGGTTACCCCAGTGTTCCCATTCAGACCAGTTGCTAACATCAGCTTTTTTATCTTTTTGTTTTTGTGATTTTAATCAAATTTATCTTTACCTGCTTCTTCTTCTACTTTGCTTTTTAATCCAGTTGATTGATTATTATTCATTTTATTATGATTATGATTATTATTATTATTTGGGGCGTGCTGAGACTGGTTTTAATATGGGATGTATCTGCCGTGAGCTGCGCTGTTGCGACACGCAGCTTTCGTGCACGCTGCGCACTAAGCGTGAGCTCGGTGGGGAGACAGCAGCCCAGATGTGGATTCATTCAACATCTGCCTAATTGCGCGTTAATTGTCGTTTGGGTCTGAGCTGGAAGCAGCGGGACCACGTGACCGCCGTGGCCTGCTGTTTGTTCCGCCACAGAGGCAGAGAAGAAGAAAGATGGCGGCTCTAGGCGAACCCAACCGGGACGCCGGGCCGACGTTTTGAGCTTCCGCACCCGCACGAACACACGGGCTCCCCGGGGCACCTGCACCGTCCGAATCCCGGCCGCTTCAGCTTTGTGGCGGTACCGGTTTCGCTCGTGTCCGTGTCGGCTAAACAAACGCAAACATTGGGATAGTAAAATAAAAGACTTCGCCTGTCATGAGAGGGAAGAGGGGCAGGCCGCCCAAACCGCTACCAGCCCAGGAGCCGTCCCCAGCCTCGGCCCGGGGCTTGAGACCCAGGAGGAATCTGAAGCCCAGGTTGCGGGACAGCGGGGATGAGGACGCGGAGAGCCCCACGAGGGAGACCACCAAGGCGACCAGGAGAAGGAAGGGGGGATCCGTCACGTCAGCGCGGGGCAGGGGACGAGGCAGAGGCGGCGGAGGCAGAGGAGGCAGAGGGGGTCGGGGAGGACGGCGGACGGCTGCGCCCAAAACGGTGGTGTACGACGACCACGAAAGCGAGGAGGAGGACGACGCGGTCAGCCTGAGGTCCGAGGAGGACGAGTTTATTGAGGAGGACCCTCAGTCCGAGGAGGACGAGGCCCTCAAAGAGGACTCGGACTGCCTGGAGGATGATGTGCTGGACGCGCAGGAGGAGGAGGAGGAGGAGGATGCCGCCAGCTACTGCACGGAGAGCAGCTTTCGGAGCCAGAGCACTCACGCCAGCACTCCGGGTAAGAACCGCTGTGATCCGGGCTGTGCCGGGGCCGGGAAACCCAGGCCAGGACGCCATCGAGGACCGAAGCGGATCCGGCCAGAAAGCACCGGGTTATTGTTCAAAATGGAGAACGCACAGGCCGCAGCTCGGCCAGGGTGCTGCAGCAGGTGGACTGGGTCGGTACCTGGGTCTGTACCTTCCTGCCGACGCCACCTGTGCACGTGCTAACGCGCGTTTTTCACATAAATATAATTTTATGAATAAAAACCCGCGGAATGTCACGTTTACGCCTCTAGCTTAGCTGCTAGCATGCTAATGCTAGCAATTAGCTCATGCTGCCACCCTGAAAACAGACAAACCGTGTGAGATAACGGTGATTGTACGTGTTTATAGTCACCCCCAACACCCAGAGCTCTTCACTGGAATAAAAATCTGAGTTTTACAAAATGAAATTAACTTTTAAACCAAAGGAAACTGAGCTAGCCCGCGATCTTAGCCGGACTAGCATGTCTGTCATTTTTATCACTTTGCAAACTTTGGGCTCAGTTTTCTGTTTTTTCGTCAGACCCAGAGTCTTAAAATATCACAGCTGATGTCACTCATGGTCCCAGACCAGGACAGAGGACTCGTGCTGTGTGGTCTGGCTGGTTTTCTTTCAGTGTCAACCAGCTGGACAACTGTCAAACTAATGTTTTTATTGACGTAGCCCCGGTTAGCTAAGGCTGACACAGGCCATGTGAAGAGCCAGACTGAAACCAGACTTCACACCTGATCCTGGTTTTATACTGGGACTTAATTTGTCATAGTTTGTTTAACTGGTATCAGACATCCCAGTGCATTGACTCAGTGGCACAATACAGATAATTTGATAGTTTATATTATATGTATTCTTGTTATTTCTGCAGGTGCATGACACCAACTCTGAGCTCACTAATATCATTGTGTGTCTTCCTGCAGGGAAGAAAAAGGTCCGGGCTCCCCGACCTCGCACTCCCATTCTGGAGGAGAAGGAGATTCCTCCTGTCGAGCTTCCCGACACCTCTGAGGATCTCCTGGTGCCTAACGAGGAGCTGCTCAACGCCACCTCCATCTATGAGGTGCTACGGAACTTCAGCACCGTGCTGCGTCTCTCCCCTTTCCGCTTTGAGGACTTCTGTGCAGCACTGGTGGGCCAGGAGCAGTGCACTTTAATAGCAGAGACCCACATTTCCCTGTTGAAGGCCATCCTACGTGAGGAGGACTCCTCCAACACTACCTTTGGCCCCGCTGACCTCAAGGACAGCGTCAACTCCACTCTGTTCTTCATCGACGGCATGGCATGGCCTGAGGTTTTGCGTGCGTACTGTGAGAGCGACCGGGAGTACCATCACGTCCTGCCTTACCAGGAGGTGGACGAGTACCCCTACGGTCCTCTTGAAAGTAAGATTAAGGTGCTACAGTTCTTGGTGGACCAGTTTCTCACGACCAACATCGCCCGTGAGGAGCTGATGTCTGACGGCAGTATGCAGTACGACGACCACTGCCGCGTGTGCCACCGCCTGGGTGACCTGCTGTGCTGTGAGACCTGCTCGGCGGTGTACCACCTGGAGTGTGTGAAACCACCGCTGGAGGAGGTTCCAGAGGACGAGTGGCAGTGTGAGATTTGTGTGGCCCACAAGGTGCCCGGTGTCACGGATTGTGTGACTGAGGCGCAGAAGAACAGGCCCTACATCCGCCAGGAGCCCATTGGATACGACCGCCACCAGAGGAAGTACTGGTTCCTAAACAGAAGGATTATTGTGTAAGTTTAGTTAGGACCCTCACTGCCCTCCTACACCTGCCAAACATCTTTTTTTTTTTTTTTTTTTTTTTCATAAAACGTGTTGCAGTAATGTGCATTAACTCAGTGCCACAAATGAAAACACTTGGGACCCCAGTTATTTTCTGTTTTAACAGTAAATCCAACGCTCTCCGTACAGAGACTAAAACCAACAACGAGTTGTTCATGTCTGTCTAAAAACCTGGATTAGCCTGTTTGTCAGTTTCGTAGACCTCTAGTGTTTAAACATGAGTAAAAACACACCAGAGACAGACACACACACACACACACACACACACACACTGCTGCGCTGGGAGACATGTTTGTTCATTACAAAACCTCAGACCAGCGCTCCATCTCCGTGTGAGACCTCTGCTTTGTTTACAGCCCCCTAACTCCGCGCGCTACACACAGCTGCTTCCACTTTGGATTACAGTTCTTAATGAAACCTAGACGGTCAGACAGAATCTGATCAAGACCATGTATTCGAGAGATAGATCTCACACATGCACAGCTGACTTTCAGATGGCGTAAAAGGTTCTGGCTGTTTTGGAGTAGGTACCAAATGTAGTTTGACTTTTGTACCAAAGGAATGAGGACGTTCTGTCGGGGCTGAGGTTAGACGTTTATTTTTGGTGGTTAACGTTAATGTGAGAGACTAGGGAATGTGTTTTATCAGTGTCCTCACAACTGTGGGAGACCTAATGTATGTGTGTGTGTGTGTGTGTCAAAATGTGAACCAGCTGGAAAGTAAAACTGAAAGTTACTGGGAAACACAGTCACTCATTTGTTTGACTAGAGATAATAGAAAAGAGATGAAATCCACGGCCTTTATCTTTTCTGGCAGCGAGACTTTTCCTTAATGCTTCCTCACCCCATTTTATGTTTTCTTTGGTTCTGGCCTTTACGCCCAAAAGACTTGAATTCAACGTACTGTCACAGAGTTTGAGAGAACCGTTTAATGACTTTTTGTTTTAAAAGGAACTTGATGCTAGAGCCAAACTGTTGTGCACCAGTAGAATATAAATGAGACACTGAGTCACAGTGTAAATGCCCCTGACACGGTTTTATCCTCACAAATGCTGGTAGGTATGAATGTGTTTGCTGCTGCAGTTGAATTTTCTTGTTTATTTATTTATTAGTAATCGCTTGTGTGACCCAGTTTTAATGCAACCCAAAGAAACGTCAGTTATGATGCTTTAACTGAGAGAAATATACAACAGGATCAACGCAGTACAGGCAGGACAACATCCCCTCATGTGTCAGTCTGTTGTAACCTGTACCTGTTGTAACCATGACTGTCTGTTGTCGCTCACAGTGAGGAGGACGGGGAGCATAGGAAGAAGAAGATCTGGTATTACAGCACCAAGCCTCAGCTGGAGGAGCTCATGGGGCGCCTGGATAAGGAGTACTGGGAGATGGACCTCCATGCTACTCTGGAGGAGATGAAGGAGGAGGTGCAAGCTCACATGGACATCACAGAGGACCTGACCAACAAAGCCCGTGGAAACAGTAAAGCCTACCTCACAGCTGTCAACGGTACAGATCAAATACTACCCTCACACCAGTCTTGGAGTCTTGGTTGGTTCTTCCTCACCAACAATGGGAGGCCTGTCTTTTTCCAAAAACCAGCTCCAGATGCTGAGAATGGTCGTCACTGTTTACAGTCTCTGAAAGGACAAAAGAGTCCACTGGTCTCCACCAGCTTCTCTCTGCTCACAGCGACATCTGGAGCTGGTTTTTGGAAACAGACGGACCTCACATTTGTACAAAATAACAGAAACGTAGAAAATCACATTGGGAAATGATTGATCTGACCATTAATGATGACATGACTTAAACAGTGGGGTGAGTGTACTGTATAACACGTCGAGACCGAAAGGTTAGCTGCTCCTTTTTCCTCTTTTGGTTCTCTGACAACAAGCAGCTGTTTTCTCCTCTACCTTCCTCTGAGGAGGCAAACTGGGTCCGAGCCCCTTGATTACGATGTCAGCCGTTTCCGTTTCTCTTCGACATGCTGCCATATCTGCCTGTTTTTGTAACAGTTTTCCTGTCTGTCACCAAACTGCCTGATTCCAGTTCTCAGAAGCACAGCAGGGGGCAGTAATTTATTGGGGGTGTTACCTCTGGCATTCTGTCAAAACCTCGAGGTTTGAAAAGGCTTCCTGTGGAGGGAGCGTTTCTGTAAAGCCATGCTGTCCTTTTTGTCCCTCCGTCAGTGATTTATGGCGTTTGTTCGTATAAACCCGGTGCTGCTTCACTTTTCTTCGTCTGAGCAGGTGGAGATGCAGCTGCTTTGGTCCCAGTGAGAAGTTTTTATGAGAGTAGTTTTTAATGTTTTTTTTTTTTTTTTAAATTTCCTTAAATTTAAGCTCTAGATTTTCTTTGTTTATATTTAATAATAAACTGAACCTCTGTTTGATTTAGACAGATGTTTAAGACGATGACTATTATCTGGCAGAATGAAGAAAATGACCAGCAAATTAATTATCAATGAGAATATGAAATGTATTAATCAGACTGTTACCATGTGATGCTGAATGGAAATGAAAAGTGTGTGTTTGTTTCCTTCTGTTTGTAGACTTGATCGTGGAGCACATGAAGGTGAGGCAGGAGGCCCAGGAAGTGAAGCAACGAGCAGAGGAGGTGAACCAGGAAGCAGACAAGGGGTCTGGTAAGACGCCAGAGGACGCCGCCGACTTCACCTCGCCACTCGACAACACAGAGCAGAAAGACGCAGAGCCTAAAGAGGATGCTGCTTCACAAGGTAAAAATAAACTTCAGTGTTCTGAGAATCCTAAACCACGTGGAGAAAAGTGACACGTTCTCTTAGCTTGAAGTTTCAATTATCTTCAGCTCTGCACCAAATGAATCTGTTGTGTGAGTGTTTGGCCTCAGCATCCTGCCGCTGCTCCACCGCGTCCTGTGGGCGTCTCATTCTGGGCCCTGCAGCAGCAACAAAGCACCTCAGCTTCAGCAGAGACTGACCGAGGACAGGGGTCATGAGAAAACCCTTCAACTCAGTCTTGGTGGTTTAGTCAGATGGTTCGGTATCAGACTGGTCCTGTAAACAGGGACAAATATTCTAGTATATTCTGACCAGCTGCTGCTGTCTGCACGTGTGTTTCTCTGCAGGCGACAGCCATGTGTCCGTTCCTGAACCTGGCTCAGCCTCCGAGGACTCTGCCGTGCCGAAAACAGAGTTGCTGGAATCAAACAGGGAATCCCAGCCTGCTCAGTGTGGGGCCGGGGAGGCCCCTCCGGTGGCCAAGCAGGACAGTGCAGGTACTTAGTTTGAGACTGACCTGTGTTCAGTCCAGCTGCACGTCTGTCTGCGGACCACACCTTGTCCCCGTCGCCTCCTCTTTTGCTTTGTTGGGTGTTAAGGCAGCGACCTCACTCCTCTGTTTACTGTCTGTGCGGTTTAATCTGTTTATCTCAGTCAGGCTTGCATTTGTTTTCACAGAAACCTAAATCTACTTTAAGTCCATTTCTGAAGAGCCAATTTGTTGTTCCTGCTAATTGGAGTTTAGCAGCTGCTCTGAGGTTTGTTTGGGATAAATTATAGTTCACCTGAACCCTAAGCCTTTGGTGGGGGCTGTAATTATTCCACTGTTCCCTGGCAAGCCTGCTGAGTGTGTGTGTGTGTGTGTGTGTGTGTGTGCGCGTGTGTGTGTGCGCGCATCACAGAAATTAGCCTTCTTGGCAATTTCTTGCTAAGCCTGTGCCATGTCTTCAGGCTTTAGATGTTTGGACTCTCTGATGGATCGTTTTGATAAAAGCTCCTCCTTTCTTTTAGTAGCTCAACTAAAACTTTTATGCAACAGTGCATAGCCGGATCCTTTTCAAATTATTATCTCCAGTAAACATCCAATTAGACAGCGAGAAGACACATCCTCCTGTCATTTAATTGATCCTCAGAGACTTTGACCTGCGGTGAAACTGCATTCAGCTTTCGTAGACAAATGTCCAAATACTTGTGCCTCTGTTTTTGTTTCTCTCTCTAATTGTCCCGTATTGTAAATGGTGCTCACTGGTCTTGAAAAGCAGGTTTTTGGCACAGAGGTAGACGCCGTCCCTGGCAACAATATCCACGCTACTTCTGCCACAACCAGCTTCTTATTCTCAGTTGAGTTTCTGGGCCTTTGGGTTTGTTCCTGTTGCTCTGACAAAAGACTGTCTGCTGGGAAGCTGCACCTGCTGCCTCGCCAACAGGCGCAGAGTGTTTAGCCTGTTTTGGATGTGTGGGTCTGGTTTTTTTTTTTTTTTTGGCCTGGCTGGACCGGTAAAAGACTAAATATAGTTATATATCTGTCCTATAAATGTACTGATTGCAGTGAATTTCTGTTAAAATCATGTGCTGTTTTTTATTTTTATTTATTTATCCATCTTGTCTTTTTTGCTTCCATTGTGTTGCTTATAATAGTGGTGTTCAGTTTAACTATTAAACCTCTGTATGTTTCTCACCCTGTTTTTTCAGACGAGTGTAGTGCTGAAGTCGTGCAGCCTGACGACTCACAGGCACAAACCCACAATCAGCCACAGCAGCTGGCGTCTCAGCCGGAGGCGAGCAGTGGCCGCAGCCAGGGTTCTGCGTCTGGGAGCGTCGGGAAACCAGAACCGCCTGACCTGACCGATCGCTCCTCTCAGTCCTCCTTCACCAGCCACGATGGGACAGGTAAAGACACTTGAAGCCCGTCAGTGCTCGATAAGTAAACAAACACCCACTTTAAAGTCAGTTGTGTGAGTTTATAGTTGTACTCATGGCGTCATCTGAATTTCAGAGGAGTACAATGAACGGGTGAAGGCTGATGGAGCGAGAGCAGCAGGGCAGGAGTCGAATAACCAAACGCCCAGAGGCAGCAAAGAGGTGAGCACACATTTGGTTTGTGTACTGCAGTCTGGAGAACTATTGTTGGTACCTGTCTAAAATCCAGGTATTGAATTGTCATGAGGAAATCTCCTTAAAACAGCCGTTTTTGTTGGTGGGTTATTTTAAAGTAACGTCTCTTCTCCTGTTTCAGTCGTCCCCTGTCCGCTCTGAGGGAGAGTCTTCACGCCTCAGCTTCCTGAAAAGGGAACCGACAGTGAATCTGAACAGCTTGTTCAAACTGGGGCAGGAGGGTAAATACAGGGTCTACCACAACCAGTACAGCACCAACGTCTTGGCCCTCAACAAGCACCAGCACCGAGAGGACCACGACAAGAGACGCCACCTGTCCCACAAGTTCAGCCTGACCACGGCGTCTGAGTTCAAATGGAACGGCTCCATCTACGGTTCACGCAGCCTGACCGTCTCCACCCTACGTCTCACCATCATCCAGCTGGAAACCAATGTGCCCGCACCGTTTATGCACCCCAACTGGGCATCTCACAGGTGCAGTTCATTGATGAGAGGCGCCGACAGGTGCAGTTTGTTACCATGAGGCAGACCAGGTCCAGCTGTCCTCTGCCTGTTTGTGTTTGTGCTGACTATTCCTTTAGGCTATGAAGAATAACTGTTCATTAGTTGATCAGTTTTTACTTAATGTAAAATATCCAGAAGGTTTCCCCGTAGCTGTGTTACCTTTGGTCTGCCTGTTGTTGTTTACGGTTTGTTTGGTTTTTTTAGAACCAACTGGAACAAGGCGGTGCAGATGTGCAGCAAGGCGAGGGAATTTGCTTTGGCTTTGGCCATACTGGAGTGCGCCATCAAACCAGTGGTCATGCTGCCCGTGTGGAAAGATTCTCTTGGACACACGAGGTAAAGGAAGAGCTTGAGCGGTTTGCAGGGCGCTGCTGCTGCTGTTGATGATTTTAATCTGCCGACTGAATCCTGACGTTCCCTGTCAGTACTGCTCCTTAGATCTTAGTCGCTCTGTGATTTCTTGCTCCAGGCTCCATCGCATGACGGCCATGGAGCGGGAAGAGAAAGAGAAGGTGAAAAAGCGTGAGAAAAAACTGGAGGATGAGGAGACACTACAACAGGCCACTTGGGTGAAGTACACCATCCCCATCAAACACCAGGTAAACCAGCAGCGTCTTTTCATCAAACCAGCTGCAAACGTGTGATTTGGTGTGAACGTGTGAACTGCACCACAGCCTGAATGTGTTCACATACTTTTTCACACCAGTTGAACCGCCCTCCTTAAACCCCATAGACCTGCGGATGTACAGGCGTCCCTGTTTTTATTTGTTACTGAACCAGAGCGTTTTAATGTAGCTGATGTGGTCTCACTGTACAAATGATGTGTTTTCCTGCGAAGGTGTGGAAGCAGAAAGGGGAGGAGTACAGAGTGACTGGTTACGGCGGCTGGAGCTGGGTCAGTAAGACCCATGTGCCACGATTTGTTCCAAAGCTTCCAGGGAACACCAACGTCAACTACCGGAAAGAACTGGAGGGTAAGGCCTGAGCTGCCATTAACTCCCAGTGGGACTGATGGTCTTTTCTTCAGATTATTCTTCTGCACTTTTTGCTCATGTAGTGTTTTATTTTTTTTTCTGTCTACATAGCCGCTAAGTTGAACAAGGAAAAGGCGTCTTGCACAAATAAGCAGAAAAAGATCACAGCAGGAGAGAAGCCGAACACAATGTGCATCACTGCATCAGCTCAGAGCATTTCATCAGCGGAGGGACCGAAGGCACGAGAGGAGGAACGACCCAGCTCGGAGGAGCAGGGGGCAAATGTGGAGGAGAAAAAAGAAGATGAAAAAATGGAGGTTGATCCCTGCCCAGAAACTGAGGCCTCGACTGATGAGAAAGGTAAATGTTAGACATTAGTCTAATTTGTGAATGAATAGATTTTTCTATGATCCTCTGACGTGTGTGGCTCTGTGTTGCAGATAAGGTTGAAAACGAAAACCCTTCCTCACTGACGGTGCAGCCCGTGACTGAAGAACCAGCCCAGACGGTCGAACAGCCCAAGAAAGAGGATCCGGCCGCGTCCACGCCCTACCATGATGTAGTGAACGTCAGCGAGGGCTTCCAGTTGCGGACAGCTTACAAGAAGAAGGTAAAACCCTCCAAGCTGGACGGGCTGTTGGAGCGCCGGGTGAAACAGTTCACCTTGGAGGAGAAGCAGAGGCTGGAGCGGATGAGACAGACGTCCCTGCACTCCAAAGTGGCTGCCACAAAGTCCAGTTCGGTTGTGAAGACCGAACCATTGACGTTCAGCAAACAGCAGCCTGCTGTGACCCCGTGTGTTAAAGTGGAGGAGAAGGAGGAGAAGCTGCAGGTGAGGGACCATGTGGTTAAAAAGCTTGACTTCGAGGGGGAGCAGAAAGAAGCTAAAACAGACTCTGCAGCAAACAACCACAGCAGGCAGACAGACGGGAATGCTGCTCAGGGGAACAGTGGGGAGGCCACGGCCCATAAAGAAGTCAATGGAGGACCCCTGGCAAACAGTGAGCTCAAAACTAAAAACAACTGCATATCTGAGCCCATAGAAAGCAAAGAAAAAGCACAGAGGCCAGAGGTGACCCGAGCGGGAGAGAATCCTAAGAAGCGAGGGTATGAGGAGTTGGAGCAGGGCAGCGAGCAGAGCGACACGGAGGGCGTGGAGGGCGACCGAGGCAAGGCCAATGAGGTGCAGGTGAATGGGAAGACTGTGGTCGCCGCTCCCGCAGACTCCAGCATCAATTCGGACCCAGCCGAACGCGTCCCAGGTGACATCGGAGACCCTCAGCAGGAGCCTGTCAAGTCGCTAATGAATGGAAACGTCTTGCAAAACAATGTGTCCGACATATGTCACCCACTTCCTCTGAAAGTCCCCAAACTAGAGAACCACGTGGCAGAGAAAGGAGACTCTGTCGGTGACACGGTGCCGGTAAAGCTTCCATCCTCCAGGCCTCCCTGCCTGAATAGTAACAGCGCAGACAACTGCAGTAGTAGTGAAGGCTTGAAGACTTCCGTCACTACTAATACCACCACCACAGAGCCCCAGAACGCCCCAGCAGCCGACGTGTCCGACAGCGTTAGCACCTCCTCCGCCACGCAGCCCAGCTCCCTTACACCCGGGGCGGGTGTCTTTCAGAAGAAACCTCCGGTCACTGAGACCAAGATGAGCACGTCCGGTTTAACAGCAGCTGGCTTCTTCACTATTAGTAAAGAATATTCCACCAGAGACCGAGTCAGCCTCCTCAGGTTCTCCAAATCCAAGAAGGCACGCTCAGGCACAGCGCTGCCGTCCTACCGCAAATTTGTTACCAAGAGCAGCAAGAAGAGCATCTTCATCCTGCCAAACGACGACCTGAAGAGGCTGGCGAGGAGAGCAGGTATCCGAGAGGTGCCGGTCTTCAACTACAACGCCAAACCTGCCACGGACATATGGCCCTACCCTTCACCACGGCCCACTTTTGGGATCACATGGAGGTGGGTAACAGTTTTAACACCTAAACATTACATTTCTCCTGTAATGGACATCTACAGCAGCCAGGGGAGAACTTCCACACGATTTTGAGTCCAGTCTGACAGCATTTACAGCAGAGACAGGAGACTCTGGTTTGTTCTACCTAATAAACTGACACATGCAGCTGGTGTACGTTTGCAAACTTACGTACTGTTGGTGAATTTAGCAGCTGATGTTTCTGTGACTGTCAGGTACCGTCTCCAAACTGTGAGGTCGCTGGCGGGGGTCAGCCTGATGCTGAGGCTGCTGTGGGCCTGCCTCAGGTGGGACGACATGGCGGTGAAGCCCTCAGCTGCCGTGGGGACAACTCGGAAAGGTGAGAGGTTACGGTCATCTCCTGTGCTGATCTTGCTCCTGCATTTCAGTTATATTTCAGTCTAATATGAATCTTAAGTGCCGTTGTTTGATTTTCACCAAAGAAACCACAGAGACCGATATCACCACAACAGAGATTATAAGACGAAGAGACGTGGGGCCGTACGGCATCCGCTCAGAATACTGCATCCGGAAGATCATCTGTCCCCTCGGGAACAGAGACGCTCCCAAAGGTAACGGTCTGTTCTGAAGCAGTGAAGATACTCAAGGTTTTAGTTAAAATATGCTTCAAAACGTAATTTAATGTAGAGAAACAGTTACTAAGTCCTCATATGAAGGAGGATCGATATCCGGTGCTAGAGAAGGTTTGATAACATTGTGTAACCGTTGGTTCTCACCTGTGAGTAGAAACGCCGACTCCACAGAGGAAGGGCCTGCGCTCGAGTGCACTGAGGCCCAAGAAGCAGGAGCCGGCCAAGCTGACCGGGCCTGTCGCTGTGGAGACCTGGGTGCCAGAAGAGGAGCTGGAGCTGTGGGAGATCAGGGCCTTTGCAGAAAAGTGAGACATCACGTCAGACCTCCTCTGGTCTAGGGTCCCATCTGGTACAGTACTGATTTATCATGTCGTCACCTTCTTCTCTGGGTGTTGCAGACTGGAGAGGGATAAGGCACAGGGTGCAGATCCATCCAAGACTGGCACTACTCTGAAGACTGCAGAGGATGTCAAGGCCCATTTGGAGAATCAGCTGAAACAGGCCAGACTGGCTGCCCAGCAGGTGGGAGCCCCGTTAGCAGTTCCTCTGACCTATTAGACCCAGAATTAGGTTTAGTGGAGTGACAGCAAACTGTTCTACCTTCTGATGTTTTTGATTTAGAAACGTCTGGAACAGCAGAGACCTGGAGCAATTGCCACCACTTCCACCACCACCTCCTCCCCCTCAACAAGCACCCCCAGCACCCCAGCCTCCACAGGCCAGAGGACCAGTCAGGTCACATCTGGAACCAAGATGGTCCTGGCCTCCAAACTGGGCTCTCCAGTTCCCTTCCAGCAAGACAAGAACTTCCATCAGTCTTTTGCTTCCTGGGTGAAACAGGGTCAGAGCAACAGCAGCTCAGGTAAGCAGCCGGAGGACGAGGAGAGCGTCACTAATCTGAGTTCCTCCACAGAACAGTCTGCGTGTCTTTTCCTCCACCGTGTTCTGTTAGACACAGACTCAACAAGGGACTTTTTGTTTTTCCCATTTTTGATTTTTCATTTTTTGAATCCATATCACTTCGGTTAAAAAGAAAAAAAAAAGTCTATCATCGGCATGACCTTTCCCAACTTTCCTTTTTTTTTTTTATCTGTCACATCAGGAAAATGTAATGTGTTTACCAAAGACTGTGGCTCGTGGTGTCCACTAGGTTTTCTGTTTATATTCTAAAATGACGCACGAGAGCTGGTATATCACCAGAACCCCGACCAATCGGTCTCCGATCAGTATCAGACCGTGCAGTGGACACCACCCCAGTAGACTGGCTGTTGTGGGTGACTGCGGGTGCCATGGTGTGTCTTGCAGCCTCCACTGGCCTGGTGGCCACTGTGGCTAGCAGCATCACCACGTCAGAGCAAACCTTCCAGATCGCTGGCAGCCCAGTGACTGTGGCTGGCCAGGTCCTCGCTGCCAAACTCCCGCTGCCCGCTAACAGCAAGATTGTCACGCTCAACATGCCCGCTGCTCAAGGAGGTAGGGAGCGCCAGTGTCATCCATTTCCTGCTTTGGGCTCACACTTGCCAGAATGGATGGAAAAGTGTTGTGAGACGCAGAAATGTGGCATGTGATGACGTTTTGACACCGAGCATGGAAGACGTCCCAGTGTCTTTTTTTTTTTTCTTTTTGTTTGTTTTACAGTTGTTGTCGTCGTCGTTGTTGTTGTTGGGTTTTTTTTTTTTGTTTTTTTAAACTTTACGACAGGAGTTTTTACACCATTTGTGATCTGGGTTGTGTTTAGGTACTCTGTCCTTTCAGGTTGCTTCAGAGATACTTGTCTTTTTTTTTTTTTAAACCAGACATTTCCCACGCAGACTGCATGCCTTGCTGCTTCTGTACATCCCTGGTCTGTGTCAGTGCATCTGTCCGCTGCATATTCGCTTTTCTCCTTACGTAATCAATTCTTATCGCCAGGTGTAGTCCAGCAGAAAGTCCTGGGCATCTTCCCTTCTGGACCTCCTGCAAACCTGAGGACGTACAGCACATTACACCCCACGACTGGCAACATCAACCTGAGAGCCACCTCCTCTGCCTCAGCCAATCAGCAGCAGGTCTTTAACTCCAGCCGTGTCACTTCTAACCTCTAACTTGAGGGAAATATAAAGTGATGACTGAGTTTCCTTTTGGCTTTGTGTTCCAGGCCACTACAGCAGGAGGCCAAATGCAGCCTGGTGCTACGATGAGCCAGTCACCCTCGCTGTCAACCTCTGTGGACACATCAGTGGTCACAAGTCCAGCGTTGCCCCAACAAGGTATTTCTGTCCCTACTGTCCATTTTCTCATGAACGTGCTCGGCCTCATGTCTTATGAATAAAAATAAAATTCTTCCTACCTCTGCTTCCTGTTCAGGCCAGGTGCAGCAGGCTGTGAGCCAGACGGGGCGTGGCCAGCCCACAGCCGTGCCTGCTCCTACGCCTGCGCAGACGGCTGCGGCTCAGAGGTCGGCGGCTCCTGCACCGTCACCTTGTGCGGCCGCCACGGCTCCTGGACAGTCACCCGTCGCTTCCTCGCAGGCCAGCAGACCACAGCAGGGTCAGGTGAAGCTCACCATGGCACAGCTCATGCAGCTGACGCAGGGGGCTCAGGTGAGGACACGTTTTTCCTTTTTGTCCTTTTCTTCCCACTAACGGACAATTTCTTCTCCTTCTTCTTCAGTGAATTTGAGAAATGATGAGAGAAGCAGTTTTAATTTCTGGTGTATATGTTCTTGCTTTTGATGCTGCAGGGTGGAAACCCAGGTCTAACTGTGGTGATCCAGGGTCAGGGCCAGACCCAGGGTCAACTGCAGATCATCCCACAGGGTATGACGGTCA
This sequence comes from Mastacembelus armatus, assembly GCF_900324485.2. Lineage (NCBI taxonomy): Eukaryota > Metazoa > Chordata > Actinopteri > Synbranchiformes > Mastacembelidae > Mastacembelus > Mastacembelus armatus. The sequence continues at coordinate 21,752,440 of NC_046640.1, forward strand.
TCCCCGGTCCTGGTCAGCAGCTAATGCAGGCAGCTATGCCCAATGGGCAGGTGCAGCGCTTCCTCTTCACCCCCATGCCCCCATCATCATCAGCTTCGACCTCAGCACCCACTACTGCTACCCCCACAAAACCTGCTATAGCCCCGACCCCACAAACACAAACGTCAATTCCAACTCAAGCCAGAACCCCTGCCCAAGTCCAGACAACCCCCTCTGCCTTAGCTCAAACACAGATGGTAGCTCCTGTGCCGGCCCCAACGCATATGCCAAGTTTGGTTCCCACCCAGGCCTCAGCAAAGGTACAAACCCAGGTTCCAGCCTCTGTGTCTGCTACAGCTTCAGTCACTGCCCCGTCATCCATCCCTGCACAGATATCTGCTCCTGTTCCCCCACCTCCACAAGCTGCATCCCAGGCCCCCACACAGGTTTTATCCTCCACAGCAGCAGCTCTGCCCACACAGCCCCAGGTGATGAGAACTGAGCCTGGTCCAGCACAAAGTGCTGGTCCAGCTGTGGCTCAGAAAGTGTTCACCTCAGCTTCAGCCCCTGCACCAAACCAAGCTGAAGTCCCAACCATGGTCCAAACCCAGGTGTCCACCATGACTCCAAACTCATTCCCTGCACAAATCCAGGCCACAATAGCTTCACCTGTCCCAGGGCAAGTTACACCACAATCCCAGGTCCAGACCCAGGTCTTCAGCTCTGCCTCAGGCCTAACCTCAGCCCCAGTCCAGGTGCATGCTCCTGCTCCTGTCCCTGTCCCAGTCAAACCTTCTGCCCAAGTCACAGCCACTGCAGCTGCTACTAACTCAGTCCAAATGCAGGCGTCAGCCTCCCTTCCCTCCGCCGTCCCAGTTCCAACCCCTGCTCTTGCTCCCGTTTCTGCTCCTGTTGTGTCCGTGGTGTCCACCCAAATCGCTGTCCCATCACCAGCCAAAGCTCTAACCCAAATCCAGGCCACAGCTCCGGTTCCCCTTCACGCTGCTGTGGCCAGCGCAGTCGTCGTCACAGTCACAGCCACCTCCACTTCACCGTCGGTGCCAGGTAAGGCCCATCTGTTCTGTCCTGTGGTACTCGGTCTGTGTATGTATTAAAGTGGTTGCATTAACACACGGCATCTCTTCTCCCTGTAGCTCTGACAGAGCAGAGGGCAGCTCAGCCCCAGGCCTGGACTCCACTTGCATCTCAGGCCCAGACTCCAGTTCAGCAGGCGGCTGCTCCCGTTCAGGCACCAGCCCTGGTCACTGTCCCCCCCCCTGCTCCTGCGTCAGTCTCCACACATTCACCCATTTCCCCTCAGACGTCACCGACTCCTCCGTCTCAAGCACAGGTCCAGCATCCGGCTTTGGTGTCCATGCAGCAGGTTTCTCAGCTGCCGGTCTCAGCAGTGCAGGTCCATGTGAAGGGACTGCCGGTCTCCTCTGTTGTTACTGCGGTGAGACCCCCCCAGCCTCAGCTCCCACCAACCACCAGTACTCAACTACAACCCCAGCCTCAAGGCCAAATCCATGCACAGATACAGGTCCAGCCCTTTGGCCAGGTCCAGCAAATGAAGGCCCAAGCTCATATCCCGTCCCAAGCCCAAATCCACCCCCAGGTCCGAGTCCAGTTTCAGCCACGGGCCCAGACTCAGCCGCAGTCTCAGCAAACACCCCAGGCCCAAGTGCAGTCACTTACTCAAATCCAATCTCAGGTGCAGTTTCAGCCCCAGAACCAAACCCTGTCCCAGGTCCAGGCCCCAGCCCAGGCCCAGCTCCAGTCAAGGGTACAGCCTCAGTACCACCCCCAGGTCCAGGCTTCATTTCAACCACAGGCGCAAGCCCAGGCTCAGGTTCAACCTCAGCCCCAGGTTCAGTCGCTGCCTCAGGTTCAGTCTCAGGCCCAAACACAGCCCCAGATCCAAACCCAGCTCCACCCGCAGGTTCAGGTCCAGTTTCAGCAGCAGAGCCAGATTCAGCCTCAGGCCCTACAGCAACCACAGGTCCAAACCCAGCCTCAGTTTCAAGTCCAGTCACCACAGCAGACCCAGGTCCACCAACAGCTTCAGGTCCAAACCCCACCCCAAGTCCAAGCTAAGCTCCAGGTGCAGTTCCAGCCCCAGAACCAAACTCCAGTTCAAACTCAGCTTCAGGTCCAGTCTCCAATCAGGCATCAGCTCATCAATGTCCCTGGCCTCCAACAGCCGGTCCAGCTGCTCTCAGCCCTGCCCCCCCATGTTGCAGCGCAGATCCAAGCCCAGATCCAGGCGCAGGCACAGCAGCAGGGGGGAACCGTTCCCCAGCAGATCAAACTGCAGCTGCCGATCCAGATCCAGCAGGCAGGGGGGCAGATTCAGGCCCACCAGATCCAGAACATGGTGACCATACAGGCACCAGCGAGTGTCCAGGAGCACCTGCAGAGGATACAACAACAGCAGCAGCAGCAGCAGCAGCAGCAGCAACAACAGCAGCAACAGCAGCAACAGCAACAACAACAGCAGCCACAACCACAACCAAAGAAGAAGAAACACCATGAGTCTAAAAGGGAGCAGAAAGATCAGACCCTGCAGGCTGTGAGCCCCGGGGATGGCAGCCACAAACAGGTGTGCTCCAAAACAAACAAGGGTTCATTCTTACAGCGTCTGAGTACGCACGGTGTTGACACAGTGTTTGTGTTGTCAGGTGGCGGTGAAGCAAAATGCCACAGCAGAGCAGCTGAAACAGAGGAAGACGCTGGCTGCAGCAGAGCGAGAGGAGAACCAGAGGTCTGGAGCTTTGTCAAACTTTCCTGTGGGGAAACTGGGGTTTTTTAAATTTTGTGTTGTAGAAAAGCTGATTGATCGTTAGATTAAAAGTTTACTCACTGCACCGACCCAGAATTCCTCTGTGATGTTTCTAACGCCCTTTCTTGTCTTCAGAATGATTGTGTGCAACCAGGTGATGAAGTTCATCCTTGACAAGATCGAGAAGGACGAGAAGCAGGCAGCTAAGAAGAGAAAGAAGGAGGAGGTGGTGGAACAGAAACGCTCCAAGCAGAACGCCTCCAAGCTGACTGCGCTGCTGTACAAGCACAAAGAACAGCTGAAGGCCGAGATCCTGAAGAAGAGGGCCCTGCTGGACAAGGAGCTGCAGCTGCAAGTTCAGGTCAGCACACATCTGGCTTTTACCAAGACGGGTCTGTCGAGTCTCTGTTTGTCAGGTGTCACGTTTAGAGGGTGTTTAGTATCCGCTAAGCAGCGTATGTTCTTGTTCCCCCCTCAGGAGGAGCTGAGGCGGGACATCGCCCGGTTGCAGAAAGAGAAGGAGAAAGCCCGAGCTGCTATCACCCAGGCTGCTGCTGCAACCGTCAAGGCGGCGTCTTCCCACTCCGCCCACTCCACACATCCTCCTCACTCCACACATTCCTCCCTCAGTCCCCACACAGTGACCTCAGCGTCCTCGTCCCATAAACGCAAGAGGGACGAGGACAGAGACAGAAACCGAGACAGGGACAGGCATCATGACAAGGACAAGAAACGGGACAGAGACAAAGACAGAGACCGACACAGAGACAAGGACAAGGACAGAGACCGGGATCGAGAGAGGGACAGAGACCGAGAGAGGGACAGACATCGGGACAGAGACAAAGACAAGGACAAGGACAGAGACTCCAGCTCGTCAAAACACAAGAAGAAGAAGAAGCTCTCTTCTACCTCAAAGGATCACAACAAGGACACCAAACTGTACTGTATCTGCAAAACCCCTTACGACGAGTCAAAGTAAGCTCCGAGCACGGCGCCTTCACGTTACCGCACCGCATTAACGCGAGTTATCGTCACTCAAATGATCTTTTCTCTCAGGTTTTACATCGGGTGTGACCTGTGCTCCAACTGGTTTCACGGTGCCTGTGTTGGCATCACCGAGAAGGAGGCCAAGAAGTTGGAGGACTTCGTGTGTAACGACTGCAAACGTGGACAGGAGGGAGGCAGCAGCGGCGAGGAGCTGTACTGCATCTGCCGGACGCCGTATGACGAATCACAGTACGGCTATGACTCCCGCCGTCAGAATCTAATAAATGCGGTGATGTTTTGACCTGTGTCTTCTTTACATGCAGATGGTTCCTCTGCTGATCAGGTTTTGTTCCCTCTTCACCTGTAGGTTTTACATCGGCTGTGACCGCTGCCAGAACTGGTACCACGGGCGCTGTGTGGGCATCCTGCAGAGCGAGGCCAATCACATCGACGTGTATGTGTGTCCACAGTGCCAGTCGACAGAAGACGCCATGACGGTCCTCACCCCGCTCACCGACAAAGACTACGAGGGGTTGAAAAGAATATTACGCTCGTTACAGGTACGAAGCCCAAGCTACAGTCCTCCTCCACAGTGTGAATCCAGAACCATCCAGAACCACCATCCATTGTTGTCCAAAAACTGTTAAAAACAGTCATCTGTTCTTATTCCCAGTCTCACAAAATGGCGTGGCCTTTCCTGGAACCAGTGGATCCTCACGACGCACCCGATTATTACCGCGTGATCAAGGAGCCGATGGGTAAGCACAGACCGAACCGCAGGAACCGTGTGGAAGGTTCTCACTACAGTCGTGATATTTCCTGCTTATTGTTCCATATCCCTCTTTGCCTTGCAGACTTTTCCACCATGGAAACCCGTTTGCAGAAGCGACATTACCACAAGCTCACAGAGTTTGTGGCTGACGTGACCAAAATCTTCGACAACTGCCGCTACTACAACCCCAACGACACGCCGTTCTTTCAGTGTGCCGAGGTGCTGGAGGCCTTCTTTGTACAGAAGCTTAAAGGTTTCAAAGCGAGCAGGTGAGGCGGGGCGTTCCTCCTCCAGCTACACCCTCCACGTCCAGGAGTCTCTCCCTCCTTGTTCATGCTTATGTGTGGTTAGCGTTAGTTCTTTTCATGGTTTTACGTTTACACCTGCCATTCACCTCCTACTGTTTGTGTGTAGCACTGGCATGTGAGTAGTGTTTGTGAGCCGACATGTTACATCTGTATCGCTCATTTGTGTGTGTTCTCCTTTGCTGCATGCCTTTCATTTATGCCATCCCATTTTCTTCTTTCTTACAGATTGTCAGATTCTTAAGTGGGCCAGTCTAGCTGCAGTCTGGACTGGATGCTGGGGTCTCTAGTAGTAATGCCATGGAAACGCTTCTGTTTCCAGAACGTCCCAAATATCCATTAAAGAAAGAAAGAAAGAATAACGCACACGAAATACCAAATGTGCTGTCACATAAGTGATCACAGGGTTTGGTAATAATGGCAGCCATGTTGACACGTGTTAATCATGTAACTGAGGGACATGCTTTTCATCTCACCCCCAATCAGGAGCCTGGTGTTTTCCAACAATCCACCTCAGCAGCCAGGTTCTTTTCGGTGGGATTTTAAAAGCATTTTTAGTTCGACGATGTATTTATTTTCTGTTTGTACGTGTGAGTTGACTGCACATGTTGAGGATGCTGACCTCAGCGGATATAGAAAAATATAAATCTGCATATTTTATTAAAGAGATATTTATGAGACGTTTGTATGCCCCCCCCCCCCCTTCTCTTCCTGGACTTTGGTTGCCCTGAGTGTACATATGTTTTATCATGTACAGTGGTTGTAAGATATATCCGACTGTGTTTCAGTGTTTTAAGTAATTATGAAACAAAGGATTTTAGATAGTATTGTTTAATAAAACTACAGTGTACTGCAAAGAGTGAGGGACTTGACCTCGTCTTTTTCCTCACGTCACAAAGTAACCTCAGACTGTAGTTGTGGAAGTTTTCCTCAGTAATTAAGGCGTTCCCAGTAAATTACACCAACATGGCTGCAGGTTCTTTCTGCGACCCCTTTGCATCCTCTGTCTGTTTCTTGATGTCAGAACAATACGCCAAATGTGAAGGGCTCTCAACTTTCCCCTCTCTCCGCACTCTGTAGGTCTCATAACAACAAGCTTCAGTCCTCGTCAGCCTCTTAGAAAGCGTCGCACATTGCTCAAACAAAATGCACTTGCCAAGAAAATGGCTTTTCTGAACTGTAATTCTGTGACGGACTCTGCCTCGCCCACCTGTCTGGGATCTGCCCCTCTGGCTGTCGGTGTGACCAGCGCTGCTGCTGCTTTCACAGAGCCGTTCAAGGCCGAGCCGCCCTCTGCCCCGCTGCCGCTCTGAGGGGACCTTTTTGGACCGGTCTCCGTCAGTGGGACTGAACGGAGGAGCCTGAACAACTGAGGCATTTCACACGAAAGTTTACCTCGGAGAAAAGACTCTTAAAGAGCTCTCATATTTCCATGTATTTAATTTTTGGATCTCTGACATTTTTTTTTATTATTATTATTATTTTTTTCTTTCTTGTTAAATTACTCTCAGGCCATCGTGGCGATCATCATGTAGGAATCTGAGTACTGATGTACAATAGCTGACTCTTATTGAGCATCAGGCATCAGACTTTTGGTGTCCAAACTCAGAAATCACAGTGGGACAACGTTTCCTCCCATTTCCACTCATCGCTTAGTCTGAGGTGGCATGAAAGACAGTTGTACTTAATATCCGGACAGAGTAGTCTGCTTGGTTCGACTTGTATAACCTACTGAAAGTATGGTAATAAGCTGTTGTAAATGCTCTGCAGTAGTGACTGAGAAAAATTAAACCATGTATTTGAAGGTTCCTGCCCAGTTTGTAAAAATTTGTCAGATTTTTTGACTTGATTTCTTTTTTTGTATTACATCTGAAGAAATATTGATGTATATGGAACTTAATAAAATGGAAAAGACTGATTTTTTTTTTTTTTTTTTTTTTGGTGTGTTTTTGCAGAAGAGTTAATATTAAAATGTAGATAATGTTAGTAGAAGACAGGCTGTATGTACTGTAGCTGCTCAAGAACTGTAATATAAGGAAGGGACACTATTTTTTATTATTGATATAATTTTCCATAGCAAATAGAAATCTGAAATTGTTTTTGATTAGTGCTAAAACTAAAAATCCACGTTTTAACATAAAAGTTCTGATTTGAGTTTCTCTGATGTTTTAAAGGTTTCTTAGGTTTTTCAAAATAATAAACAGAATTTGTGATAAAACATTTTACCTGGGGAACAGACCACTGTAGGTAATCTCACTATTTTCTAACTACATAGTACACTGTAGTAGTTGTTGCAGGTCTGCTGCTGATGCTGAATTATTATTACTGCTATTACTATTATTCTTATTTTGTTTGTGAGCTAATGCAATTAAAACCATGTTCTGAGAGAAGAAAATATATTTGCTAAAGATAATAAAGATCTATGTGCATTAAGAAGAAATTCCCTTATATAGTCACACATGATACATGGATGATTTAAAATTATGAAGGAAAATGAAAACAATTCAAACTAGAAAGGATAAATAAATAAATGTCCTCCTGGATAATCGGCCCATAATTAAATGTTAATAAATTAAAGGTACATTTGTTCAACGTTCAAGTGAAAGCCTGTCCGAGGATCTCGCGATAGTTTGTGCGGTGACGCCATCTCCCGTGAGCCTTGAGAGTTTTTCTTTAAACCGGCCAATCAGCGGAGGCGCCTGGATGCTCTCACTCGAACGGGCCAATCAGGAGGCTCCGTTGCAGAAGTTTAAAGGTCTGTGCGGGACTTCGTGCGTGGTCAGTCTGTCCTGGAGGTTTAGGTGAGTGCGTGTTGCGGGAGTCGGAACGTCACTAATAATATTATCTGGTTTGACTCCGGTTTGTGATTTTTTTTTTTTTACACGTTTCTCGCTTCAGTTTCAGCCCGAGTTGTTTTCACTGCTCTGACGCGGGAACATGTCTGAAAACGTCGCTCGCCTGAACAAGTTCAAGAACAAAGGCAAAGATGCAAACGTGAGTTTCAGGACCGAACCTGTCAGGCTCATCCCGGTCTGGACGTGCGACGTGTGAGACTGTTTGTTTATTTGTTCGTTTGTTCGTTCGCAGGAGCTTCGACGCAGGAGGGTGGAGGTGAACGTGGAGCTCCGCAAAGCGAAGAAGGACGACCAGATGTTCAAGCGGAGAAATGTGTCGGCATTTCCGGACGAGGCCACGTCTCCCCTTCAGGAAAGGACCCAAAACTGTCAGGTAGGGCTCAAGACCCACGGTACATGTGCTGCTCTGCTGTGTTAGTGGAAATAATGGGTGTTGTCTGCAGCCTGCTGTAGAAAATAAAGAGGAAACACTCCTGGAGAGATGTTGCATGTATTGTACAACACACACACACACGCGGATCATGTCCTGTGCACGGCTTAATTCATGGTTCATGGTGTGTGTGACCCTGTGCAGCCCGTCAGGCAGTGGACGGTCCAGGAGATCCTCTCTGCAGTGAACAGTGGGAACCCAGAGTCCCAGCTCCAGGCTACCCAGGCTGCACGGTAATCACAGCTCTTTGGAGACGCAGCTTTATGATCCACTCAGCCTTGACTTTGTCCATAATGACACGTCTTTTCCCCCGACAGGAAGCTGCTGTCTCGTGACAAACATCCTCCCATTGACCAGATGATCAGTGCTGGGCTGATCCCAAAGTTTGTGGAGTTCCTGGGGCAGACGGACTGTCCTCCAGTCCAGTTTGAGGCTGCCTGGGCTCTGACCAACATCGCGTCTGGGTCGTCAGAGCAGACGGCCGCTGTCGTGGAAGGAGGTGCCATCCCTGCCTTCGTTAACCTCATCACATGCCCCCAGCAGCACATCAGCGAGCAGGCGGTCTGGGCCATCGGGAACATTGCTGGTAATTCACACTATCAGTTTTTGTCCTAAGTGTGTGGTTCTGACTCTTCGCCTGACAGGAAAGGTCACTTATGTTGGTGTGTTTTCTGTGTAGGTGATGGATCAGCTCTCAGAGACCGGGTCATCAAGCATGGAGCTGTGCCCCTGTTGCTCAGCCTGCTCTCAGTGCCCGACTTCTCTGTATTTAATGTGAGGCTTCTGCAAAAATCTCACCCTCAGCTCATATTTACCTGCATTATCTGACCACAAGGGGGAGCCCCACATAAACAAATGACTGATGCTGACATGTTTTGTCTCATCTTGATTCCTTTGCAGACCGGCTATTTGAGAAATGTGACCTGGACGCTGTCAAACCTCTGCCGCAACAAGAACCCGTTCCCTCCTATGGGTGCGATCCAGCAGATCTTACCCGTGCTCGTTCGCCTCCTGCACCACGATGACCTGGAGGTGTTGGCTGACGCGTGTTGGGCTGTTTCGTACCTGACAGATGGCCCTAATGACCGCATCGATGTGGTCATCCAGACCGGCTTGATTCCTCGCCTGGTGAAGCTGCTCGGTTGGGATGAGCTGACGATCACTGTATGTAAACAGTCTCACTTGTTTGTCTTCTGAAACGTGCTGGTCTCTTCTCCCTGTCTGAAATTGAGTCAATGCTTAAGGTTCTTGAGTGTTTTATAGTGACCTTTGACCTTTCCTCAGGCCCCTGTGCTACGTGCCATTGGCAACATCGTGACCGGAACAGATGAGCAGACCCAGATGGTGCTGGATGCTGGAGCCCTGAGCATGTTCCCCCGACTGCTGCGCCACAAAAAAGCCAACATTCAGAAGGAGGCAGTCTGGACTCTGTCCAACATCACTGCGGGGAAGGACAACCAAATCCAGGAGATCATCAACTCTGGCCTCGTTCCTTACATTGTTGAAGTGCTCGCACGGGTATGTTCTTACCGATGCCCACGGTGCACTTTTCTCCTGCGCCTCAGCTCAGGTCAGTGTGGCTCATCCTTCCTTGTGTCTCTGCAGGGCGACTACAAAACTCAAAAAGAGGCCGTGTGGGCTGTGACCAACTTCACCAGCGGGGGCACTGTTCAGCAGGTGGTCTACCTCGTTCAGGCCAATATACTTGAGCCTCTTCTGAATCTCCTCTCCTGCAAGGACAGCAAAACCGTCCTCCTCATCCTGGATGCCATCACCAACATCTTCATGGTGAGTGTGTGTGTGTGGTGGGAGTTGGTGAAATCCACTTGACCTGTCACTGTAGCTGTGAAATGCTTACGCTGATGCGTTTCCTAACCAGGCTGGGGATAAAATCGAAGAGTCGGACAAGCTGAGCCTAATGATCGAAGAATACGGTGGACTGGACAAGATCGAGGCTCTGCAGTCCCATGAAAATGAGATGATCTACACGGCGGCTCTGAAACTGATCGAGAAATACTTCTCAGAGGAGGTTGGTGTCTGCACATGGTGGGACTGATCTGTACTTCATGTTTATGGTTGTTCTCACCGTCTGTTCTTGCTTTATTTTTTTTTTTAAAGGAGGAGGTGGTGCAGTGTGCGGCCCCTGAAGCAACATCTGACGGTTTTCTGTTCCAAGTCGGCGACAACCAGAGCACTTTCAATTTCTAGATGACTTTCTGATACCTCTGTCCTCAGCTGTACTGTATTGTGTGTCTGATGTTCATGTCACTGTGGAGTTCTGTATGTGTTGTACATACTGTCCTGTGTAAATAAAGTTGTACTGCACTTTGAATTGGCTTCATGGCGATACTGTATTTACACTAATTACTCGTTGATTGTGTACTTGCCAATCTTAGGTGGTCGGATGTTTTGCTGCCCTTAGTGCAGTAATGAGTACTGCTCCAGAACTGGCCCCAGGACAAACTGGTCCCAGTCTGGGAGCTGTCACTGGCCTGAGTCCGGATGGTTAACGAACTGGAGCTGATGCTTGGCCCAGTCTGGTTCAAATCCATCCATCCAAAACAGCCCAGCAGCTGTGTTTGGAGCCATCTCCGCTTTGTCCAGTGTTTCCTGTTTCTCAGCGTGTAGTCGTACCTCCATGGGGAGGACACTATAGTGGGAAAATGTTTTAAAGGAAGAGTTTATTATGGAAATTAGAGTTTATTTGATCAAATAACTTTGTTTTCACTGTGTATAGATTATTTATATAGCACTAGGGAGGGAAAGAGTAAAAATACACAGGCCATTAAAAAGAATTCAGTCATATGACATGTTTGGGCACAGAGAGACTAGCTGTTTCCTTCTGTTTCCAGTCTGTATGCTAAACTAAGCTAACCAGCTGCTGGTTTCACTTGTTAAATTGTGCCAGTCTACAAAAGACTTTTTGGAAACAGACGGGCCCCCCATTGTTGGTGAGGAAGAACCATGTGAGCCAGGTCAGCGGTGTGGCTCCCTGCTGGGTTTTTAATAGTTTTTGGACAACAATGGAGGTCTACGGCACAGACCCATAAGCTGAACCAGGTTCTGGATTCACACAAAGTCATTGGTGCTGCCAGTCTCTGTATGGGATCTGGACTCAGTGACACACACATAGAATCCGTGGCTGTGATCCTTCACAAGTATTTGTACTACATACCTTATACTTCATCCTTGGACTTCACTACATGTCAGAGTCAAACCTTGGACTTTTTCTTGCTCTACATTTATCTGATAACTTTAGTTCCTTTTCAGGATCAGATGGATCCAACAAAATACAGACTGATCATCAAACTTTATTGATCCCTGGGGGGAAATTCCCAAGATACCCAGCAGTATGGAAAGTACTTCAAATTAGAAGTATATAAGGTAGTTAACGTCAGCTACCCAGCGGTATATAAAGTACTTCAAATTAGAAGTATATAAGGTAGTAACGTCAGCTACCCAGCGGTATATAAAGTACTTCAAATTAGAAGTATATAAGGTAGTTAACGTCAGCTACCCAGCGGTATATAAAGTACTTCAAATTAGAAGTATATAAGGTAGTTAACGTCAGCTACCCAGCGGTATATAAAGTACTTCAAATTAGAAGTATATAAGGTAGTTAACGTCAGCTACCCAGCGGTATATAAAGTACTTCAAATTAGAAGTATATAAGGTAGTTAACGTCAGCTACCCAGCGGTATATAAAGTACTTCATATTAGAAGTATATAAGGTAGTTAACGTCAGCTACCCAGCAGTATATAAAGTACTTCAAATTAGAAGTATATAAGGTAGTTAACGTCAGCTCCAACATTAAAGTGATCAACACAATAATCATCAATAATTAGAATCCAATAATATCAGATCCATTCATGTGAAATGGGCCATTCAGCACAATGAGTACTTTTACTTTGGATACTTCAAGTACATTTGGATTGATGGTACTTTTACTGTACATGTTATAATGATAATGAGGGTACTTCCTGATATTGTGATGTACTTTAAGTGGTAGTACCTGGTAACAGAATATATACAGTATATTTTCACTGTGTTGCTGAATCAATAAACATGTAATAAACACGTGGGGCTGTTTGTTTGTGTCTGAGCCCATAAAGTAAATAAAGAGTCAGATGATGTGAACCTGTGCGCGCACGCACGCACGCACGCACGCACGCGCACGCACACACACACACACACACACACACACACACACACACACACACACACACACACACACACACACACAGCTGTCGTCACTGGGCAGCTCCTGCCGCCGCCCCCTGAAGCGGAGCCGCACCGGGGGACTCCTCAGTTCGGCCCCGACTCTGGGACAGGAGGGCTCGGTCCGTGAGGCTCCGTCCTTCCGAAGATGTGAAGACAAGCGCCGCCGCTTCCACTCACTTTATCTCGGTTGCACGTTTCACCGGGGAGCGGTAACTTGTGTCATTTGCTCAGTGAACGCACTTTGCGGCGGAAACACACTCCCGGTTTAGTTTTTTCCTCCTTTTTTTAATTTTCCGTGAGCGGCCGCCGACTATGGCACCTCAGTCCACATCCGGGCCACACTGCCCGGACTCCATTATTGTCTGAGCGGCGGGGAGGCTGAGAAACTGCTCGTTTCTGACGTTTGTCGACACGTTTTTGCTCCGTGCAGTGAAGGCTGGACCCGAGGGGACATGTCGAACCAGGGAGTCCGGCGGACTGGACCCGTGAAGCTGCGGTTAACAGGTAGCTAACGCTTTAAAGCCCACACACTGGCTATCGGGGCTCCGTCTATTTGCTGGTTGCGCTATGGAGCTGGCTCAGCGCCGGCTCTCTCTTCTCTCATTCCCGCTAGTTTAGTTTCCAGCCAAACTGTATTTTAAATCTCAGGTGTTTTCACAGTTTTAGCTACTAACCACTAAAACATCTGGCGCAGCTGCAGGTAAGATAATGGTAAAAATAGATTTATAACCAGCACCAGCAATTACACGGGGCCCGGGTGACCTAGCTAGCTGCGGATTGTTGAGCAGGTTTTCGCTAAATGAAACCCGAAACACGGGCAGATGCTCAGCATGTCCGTGTGACCTGGTCTGTCCACAGTAAAATACTTCAGCACACCTCTCTGCTGACTCACACACAGTCGGCTAACTGGTCTTAGCATAGCCAGCTAGCCATCATGGCTCAGCGAGCCCGGGTGAGCTGACAGGGGGTCACAGGACTCCCCGACAGACAGCTGCCCCCTGAAAACAGGTTCCCCAGTAAGTCCCGTCCCTGCAGCTTTTAACCATCATAATTTCACACTGATCCTGGGTCCTGTCAGACCGAGACATTTGTTGTGGAGCATCCTGCAGGGCTGCAGGGCTGCGGGGCTCTAAGGCTGTGCGGACCTCTCCTCCTTCCCCTGTGTCCCTCAGCTGTTTGCTTTGTGCCTTTTCAACACAAACAGCAGAAAGGTTCACATGAGAGCGCAGTGTTTTGACTGGGAGAAGGGGCCCACAGCTGCTCGTTTTGATCTACGTCCAGAATCTGACCTGAATCAAATTCCAGGGCCGGCTCCTCTGTCAGGATGGGCCAAATGAAATATTTAAGCTGGTGCAGTGTCTGATGGGAACTTTAATGAGCTGGATCTAATGAGTAGGAGACACAAGGTGGCCAAGGACTTGCAAGCTTTTCTTATTATACAGGTACCATGATGTTATCCAGGGTTCACCTCACACTGAGAAGGGCTTTAGTAACAGGTTTATTCTCATTGGACATGAAGGCACATCTGTTGGTGTCACAGCCCAATAAATACAAATATAAATATAGTATTGGCCCAATGTGCACACACATTAGATACCCAGTGTGATTTATACCTCATGTGAGTGAGTTGTACTGCATCTTTCTTAAAGTGTGCATTAATATTTGAGTCGCCCTGATAGTTCTGATTGTGTTTGTCATAAAATAACCTCGTTACTGGTCTAGTGTCCGACTCGGCATGAAACGTCCAACCTGCCGGCCTTATTTACGTGCTTCAGAGAAATGTCACCACAAAGTCTTTTCATACACAGCTGTCGTGCTCGAGTCCTGTGCGTTAGGGTGAGAGTTAGTCTGTCCCCGCAGTCCGAGGCGGACCGCAGTGGTCTCCTGGAGGAATGCTGAAAATGTGACTCCGCTGTGAAAAATGGCGAGAGCTGGACCTCAGCGATCACCTCTGCTTTTGGGTGCTGAGTGACACTAAACTAGACTAAATATCACACCTCTTGGAGAACAACAACATTACTCCGTCGAATTGGGCAAACGACTCTCCTGTCTGTCCTTTGGGACCACCAGCAGGGAAGTTTTTGTAAGAATTATGTAATATTGTGCCCTGATCTCACTGCGTTCCCTTTCTGCTTTCTTGGAGAGTCAGAGCAGAACAGGAAGCTGCGTCTGTAGAAGAGCAGCTGCCTGGCGGTGAAGCCCAAGTCCTCGGTTTTAGCAGAGAGGTTTCACTACACGCTGTCATTATGTGTCTTTGTTTAGCGCTGCACAGCTGTGTATACGAGGCTGATTCGATCGCTGCACAGGGAGTAACGAGCCCAGCGAGCGTCATTGCGACATCGTAGCCGCGTGTTGTCATCTGCAGTTGAGCTGAATTTTGACACACAACTGCAGATGAATTCGATTCCAGGCAGGTTGTTAATGGTGATTTAAGTTTAAACAGGCCTGTCGCTGTTTGTGCTATAGACGTCTCTCCTTGCTGACAACCCCCCTGTCCATTTGAACCAGATGTTACAGATGTTTGCTAGCTATTAAACTGGAAAAATACAGCAAGTAAGCCGCTAAAACTAACACTTGGGGTGAGAATTGCCCCTCGACTACACGGGGCAGGTTTCCATTATACTCTACAGCTGATCACTGCTAAATTATGTGGTACACAAACACTGGTACTGGCAGAAAACGTGTAATCCAACCAAGTTGCACCGTTAAAAGGGCACGGCTCATTTCTTTGTCTGATCATTCTTAAATTCTGTCATATGAACATAACTCATGGCATAATTTGCACCCTTTCCACCCAACCGTGAATTTGATGACACGCAGCTGATGCCAAAGCACATAGTTCCCTCTGATGTGATTAAGACTTCCCAGAAAAGAGAACACGTCCCTCCGATCCATCACGGACCGTGAGCCACAGTCTCCCACATCAGAGCGAAGGATGCTCCGTCTCTGCCCCGTGAATACGAGAAACATTTGCAGCAGAGTAATAAATGAACTGCCGTTTGTTTGATTCGGATTCTTGATGTTTACTGCTGTTTTTTTGTCTCAGCTCAGAGTTTACGTGTGACTTGTTAAACATATGGTTTGCTCATCTGAATTCTTTGGCGCGATGAGGGCCGGCGAAGAGACCTATCTCAGTGGGATTCCCTAGAATTCTCCACTCACGTTCCCACCTCTTCCTCTCTGAGTCACTCCTGTTCTTTCCGACTGCGAGCCTCTTCCCCCTCAGAAGAGTCCAAAGCATATTTCACTCCCACCCGTACAACCCGAGCTTCCTCCGCACTCTCTGTTTCTCGTTGTCTCTGTAGGTGCTTTTGTGTCTCGCTCTCCGTTTAATTGCAAACTATCAGGGTTTGATGGTGCTGCACACAGTTCCACATATGCAGGGCCCGGTGCTGTTATCTTTGAATTTCCCTGCTCTCTCCCGTGGTTGAATGGGCTCAGATGCTGCTTGAGAATAAAACAGACTTGTTTTAACGATGCAACAAAGGCCCTGGGGTGGTGTCACACTGGCCCTCTGTGTGGCCGTGAATGAAAGGTTTAGGGCTCTGCTTTTTAGTGCAAGTCCTTGCTTTTCTCAGTGCATCGTGGTCTGACTGTAGTCTGCACACAGGGCTCTTTGGATGGTGGGTAATTGGAAAACAAACCCCCACAGCTGGGCACAGATGGGGCTGTGGAGGCACAGGACCTGATGATCAAGAGAGTTTTAATGTGGTCTGAACTGGCGCTTGGTGCATTCATGTGGTCTCAGTCAGAGCCATTTTTACAGAGTGGCTGTATGGAAGTGATTTGGGTTGATCTGGGTGTTCAGACAGGATACGTTGTAAATGCACAGTGATTAGCTGCATGTGGTGAACTGCTGACTCTACTGGCCCATCATGGACATGAATTTTGAGCAAACATTTCCACATTTTGCTTTGACGAGATGCGAAGGGAAACAAAATAATAGCAGCAAAAAAAAAAAAAAACAGGAACACAATGAGCAATTATTGCACATCATTTGTAAACATTTTACTTCCCCCTGCTGAGAAGCTCCCATCATTTCAAATTGTTCCATCAATTAATTGACTGGCCGGGCTGGCTTTCCTGTTGGTTCAGCTGCTCTTCGGCGAGGACAAAGCCTTCTGCGGTTGCTTTGCCCTCATCTGCCGCCAGCAGCGGCCCGGAGGAGATCAGATGAGAGAGCGAGTGGGCGGCTCCTTAGAGAGGAAACGCTCCCCAGACCCCAACACTTGTCCAAACGTCACCCCTGACAGGTGGGGAGCAGACCAGTCTGCAGTCCCCTTTTAAGGTTCTCCTGTAATAATAAGGCGAAGAGTCGTGGTCATAATACTCCGCGGGAAATGAGGTGTTCGTGTTGCTTATATTGCAGCTCTGTCTTGTCACTGTATTATAACAGCGTGCCACGGGTTTTATTAGTGGGTGGCGTGTGTGGTTTAGGGGAGAATGGCTCTTCCTGCTGAGCAGAGTATCAACACTTCAGAGCGGCTGCTTTGTAACATTACCAACAGATAATGTTTTCTGTTTCCACACGCCCTGTTTCATTTGGAGCCAGAACGAACAGAGAAAATTACCGGCCATGTTCTCTGTTGATGCTCGACTTTTATCCCACCGATTCCCCACCAGCACTTCCTCCGAACAGATTCGAGAATAAAAATGTGATGATTTTAAAAACACAGTGTATCCACAATATCCACCATGCTGACAGTGACTGAGAGCAGAGCAGGGAGGTGTTGGCTGCAGCTTAAAGCTGAAAGTGCTGAATCAATAATTGAATAGAAAGAAGAGAAATAAATGATTTGCTTGATTCTAAAATGTAATGGATCAGTGGTTGAAATGGTTCACTAAATCTGTGTAATTAGTTAAAAGAAATGGATACTGGTTGAAATAACTGATAGATAAATGGTTGGGATAAAAACAGCTGCATAATTTATGGATGAACAGTTGGAAGAATTAGCTGAAATGCACCGATGAATGTTCAAAAGCTTTAATTTCTGCCCCTTCAAGGGAGCAGCATAAAAACAGACTCAATCCAAAACAACCTAAATCCTGCTAGTTGAGTTTTATGAATAACATTTGTGTACAAATACCCAGTTTTGTGTAGTGAATAGTGGTAAATGACGTCCAGCTTGAACCAGTAAGACCAGTACGACCAGTACGACAGCTGTCGGGAGCCGGAGCTCTGTGTTTGGTTTTACTTCATGATGACAGGTGACTTAGATTATTTGTGTTATCACGTTTTTTTTTATTTCCTGTTGTGTTTTCAGGGTTCGGGGGATGAGGCTTAGCATTTAGCAGTCACAGGGAATCCAGCTGTGAAGTCAGCAGAACATCTGCAGCACTGTTCTCCGGCGAAGGAGTCGCAGCTCATCGTCTTTCTTATTTAACACTCAGGCACAGATAAACTTCCCATGATCTATCTATCGTTCTGTGGCTCTCTACACCTGAAAGTGTCCTCCGTCACTTCCATTTCTGTGATTTATGTAGTCCGTGTGCTGGAAGCCACAGGTAATTACAGTTCATAAAGAATTTAGACTGCTGTGGTAAAATGAGCCGGCATAAATCAGATTATTATTATTTTTTTTAATCTCTCGGTCCAGAGTCTATACTCTGCTCCACACACTGAGAGAGTCTGAGAGAGAGAGTCAGTGCTGCTCTGTTAAACGTTGGTGTTTAATGGGTCACCTCAGCACGAAGGTCCGAACTGAACTGATTCTGGTCCTCTCGCTCCGTCCTTTCCATCCCACCCCCCTGCGATTTTCTCTCTTTCTCCTTTTCCTGCTCCCTTTGAAGTCAGAAACTCCACTTGAGGGTGTTTTTCACTTTCTGTCTGCGGTGGCAGCATGTGTGTTGAATACCAGTGCAGATCCTCTTCCTTTCACCCAGGATCAGTTATTTTATTTGGCTGTTTTTTGAACGTTACACTGGAGCAAAATGTGACAGAGGACAAGGTGATTCTGGCTTTATGATTCTAGCTTGTTCATGTCACAGCTTTATTGTGAGGAAAGGCCTTGTTTCGTAGACACCCCCTCCTCACTGGACCCTCTAGTTCAGGGGTCTCTAACTCCAGTCCTCGAGGTCCACTGTCCTGCCTGAATGGATTGGAGCAGCTTTTTGTGGCAATTCATACTGAAATGTGACAACACCTGGTTTTTGTGCTGGTACAAGAGACAGCTGCCCTGGTCGGTCTTGGACTCCCCTGTGGAAGGTGAAGCTCTCAGTCTGCGAGGAAAGGCCTCTCCTGCCACATTCCTCTGCTGATCAGCGTTTCCTCCTCCATTTGTTTGTAGGGATGTCTGTGATTATTATGGTTTCTCGGTAGTTTGTGCCCAGGTGAGATCACTCGGCATGTTTGCACAGGTTTGTCTCATCAGTCTTGATCCCCACATGAAAGGCTCCTTTCACTTTCCCTGGAAACAGAGCGTTGCCCAGCTGTCTAATGGAGGAGGGTAACCTGAGATTAATTCTTCGACGTGCCTGCTTTAAACCTGGATGGACACGGGTTGATATGATTAACTCTAACTAACCTTAAGCAGATGGGGGGGGGGGGACTCTCAAGTCTGCGGTGTCACTAATTGGAGGGTGGGGAGGATGTGCAAAAGCCTCAGGACGGCAACAGCTGACTGGAGGGCGTCTGTCCGTGCTTGGGTGTGACGTCCGAGTCCCTTCAGGCCTCTGAGGAGGGAGATGTTTATATTCACACCAGATCACATTTCAAACAGCATCTCTGCTCAAGTCCAGCAAATCCACAGCCAGATTCCTATGTAGTAAAAAAAAAAAAGTCTGATGTGGTATTTCAGCATTGGGCTCAGTCAGGTTGAGAAGAATCCTAAATATGTACAGAGACATGCAGACTCACTGTTCAGCGTCTGGGGTTGGTGACTTGTCTCTGATGATGTGTGTGTCTGTCTGGTTGATAACAGTCCTGGTATTTTTACGCAGGAAATTCATTATGAAACTAACATCTCATCCAAGCTGGGAGTGCCTGGTGATTCATCTGCCGGGCAGAGGCTGCAGGAACTGGTGGGAGACTTTGCTCCTACAGACTTTATTGTTACAGGTGAAGAACTTGATGAATAAATGCCCACCCAGAGTTAAAACAGGAGACCGCTATGATGTAAGAGTTATGTGTAATCATTTAGAAGATAAATGCAACATTAATTCATTTTATTACATTTATACTGAAATATTTCTATTAATGGGATGATTCAGAAACCTGAATTCTGTTGCAGGCTCTGAGAACAGCTCATGGTTCTTCACGCACATGCACCTGGTGCAGTCGGTCACAGGTTTTCTAACTACATCGCTCAGAGCGATTATTTCATCGAAGCACGGCCAAATTTGGGTCAGACATGACGACACGTGTCCTCAAATTTAAACACGACTCGCAGGCACCGCGTACCGAAAGTTAACGACGCGCACCTGCTCACAGCGGCGTTTCATCGGGGCCACCGTCGGACCTCGGAGAGAGATCGGGCTCGCTCGTGTTGATAATTACCGATGATGAACAACATGCGTCACGCGAGGAATGAGGAAGGACGTTTAGCACGCAGCTGCACCGAGATTACGACATGGTTTTTCTTCTGATTGTTAACAGGGGCCGAGGGGCTTCTCAGTCCAACACGTTCGCTGGCAGAGTAGAAAAGGAAAAATATATGGCTGGGTGGTAGTGATGTAACACACTCCCAGTTGTGAAGTTGTGAAATCATTCTTAGAAACTGAAGCTCCTCAGGATTTGGGGGGAAAAAACAAAGCGGAGAAGCAGAGTAGTGTTTCTGGCAGCGGACACGGCAGTGTGGTGGTCCTCGGCTTCTGTTAAACCGCTGATACCATCCACCCTCTGCTCTGCAGCTCAGTCCAGGCCTCTCCGCTACTCTCCTCCATTACATCAGAGGGGGCAAAGGAGCCAAGACGTTAGGAGAGCCGTGCAGCCGCTCACAACCGCTGGGGTCCCAGCCAACGGCGGTGCAAGCTTGCAGAAGCCTGAGCCCCGCTCTGCTTCGCTCAGTGTTTTGACTTCTCACTTAGCGGCAGTGGAAGACTTTACTCGCCTGGATGGCTCTGTCAGGCGCTTTGTATCACAGAGTGGAAAGATAGAGTGACTGTGCAGGGGTAACAAGAATGCCGCTAACATTGCCATTGTGCCGTGGTTTTTCACTGTTCGGAGCTGAAAATAGTTGAGGTGGACGCCTGTGTTATGCAATTACAGTGGACTGTGTCACGCAGGGAAAAGGTGACGTGAGATGGATGAAATGTTCTCACACTAAGAGCGTTGCCAGCCTCTCTCCTCACACATGTGTGTGTGTGTGTGTGGTGAGTTTCCCCGTGTGGTCAAACAGGTTTTTACAGTGGAAGTTCAGACGTTGCCTCAGCTGGTGGATTTGTTGCGATTGTGCGTCTTTCTCCGTGTTTGCCCAAAGAGCTCGGAGAGAAACTGGTCGTCTGTTTGCTGCGGGACACCATCCTAGTGTCATGTGGTTTTTCAGGCTTGAAAGTCTATTGTGTTTGCATCTAGGGCTGTGACTGGTTATCATTATCG
This sequence comes from Mastacembelus armatus, assembly GCF_900324485.2. Classification (NCBI taxonomy): domain Eukaryota; kingdom Metazoa; phylum Chordata; class Actinopteri; order Synbranchiformes; family Mastacembelidae; genus Mastacembelus; species Mastacembelus armatus. The sequence continues at coordinate 21,773,308 of NC_046640.1, forward strand.
GCTAATCTGCCAATCCCTTTTTCAGTGAGTGTTTTGTCTACAGAATGGCAGGAAATAGCATCAAATGCCTGTCGTCATTTCCTGCAGCTCAAGGCGACACCTTTAATGTCCTCAATCCACAGATCTTCAGTTTATTGTGTGAAACACTGACTAAGCAGCTGATTGATTAATTGTTGCGTCTGACTTAGGGCTATAGCTACCAATTATTTTGATTAATAGTTTAAAAATGATTATTTTTTACAGTTTCCCCAAGCCCTTCAAGTGTCACACGTTATGAGGCCACCACTTCAAAACCTAAATATAGAGCATTTTGTGCCTTTTCTAAAAATAAAACTAATTGAAGATCAGAATAGTTTCCCAGCACCACATGCCTGTCGTTCACGTTTAATTCTAGTTACATCAAATTATTCAGCATTTGTTGTACATGTGTTATTGTCAACGTGGTCCTTCGCTCAGCAGCACTAATCGTTAGAAAATTGGTTCCAGCTGCCAGTGTTATGCAGCGCAGCACCTAAAATAAATCCACAACAACCTGGAACTTCCTGGCCGTGTATTTGACTTGGCTGGCAGCCCGGACATGAATAATGTCTAATAATCACTGGGTCTGAATGCTGCGTCATTTGTGGACAATAGCACCTGGCAGAGCAGGTCTGTGCTTCCTCTCAGCAGATCCCTCACCGCTGCTCCAGCAGGTGCTGAGCGTGATGTGTAATGATATATGTCTTCTCTTAGTCACGGCTTTCGACCTTGTTATGAAGAGAAGCTACGGGGGATGTATTACGTCTTCTGTCTTTTCTTCGGTCCTCTTTTTTTTTTTTTTAACTGGTCACAGTGATTTGATGCAGCAGATGTCCCCAGACGTCCTTCTCCTCTTGTGTGTAACTGGAGTCCTGGGAATGTACATTTTTCTTGCTTTGCGGTATTTAATGCACATCACAGGGACTATGCGTTCCCTAATACGTTTCACTGCTGGTTTCCTCTCCTCGTCCTTCCTCTCAAATATGAAATGGAGATGGATTGTGTTTTTGAATGCGACTAATATTTTAAACCTGGAAAGTTTTTTTTTTTTTTTATGAAGTGTTCCTTTCTGTTTTCCTCTCAGTAAAAATGATGCATTGGGAGATTTTGTGACTCTTTTTCCTCTCTAATTTTCTAAATCTTGGAAATTGCAGGTCTGTTCAGTGGTATTAGAAGATTTTCCTGGCAGTTTGTAGTTCCATGATCGCTCTGTTACCAGTGACTCTAATATCTCTGTTATGTGACCACAAGAAACCTTATCAGATTTGCATATTACATAAGTGGATTTGCTCAGATTTAAAAACCTGCCAGAGCTGAGACATTTCCCAATGCCTACAAGTCACACTGCCTTAAGCACATTTCCACTGTGAGCCTGCACCCCGTGAAGGGTTGGACCGAGTTTCTGAAATTCTACCTCATCCTCGCTCTGTTCTCCCTGGCTGCAGTTAAGGGCTAAAGTTAAGTGGTCTAGTCAGGTCTTTATAAAGTAACCCACTTTTGTATTGAGCGGTGCTGCTCGGTGAATGGCTGCTGTGGTCGACTCTGTGGCACAGGACTGACCCAGAAAGCAGGACTTTGTATCTGGTCTTGGCCTGTGTCAGTCCATCACATTGGAAGTACATATTAGATCAGTTTGAGCTTTTGTCTTATTAATAATGATTATATATACATATAATTAGCCTTGTTAATGAGTGTGATGCTGTATTTTGACAGCTGGTTTGTTGGACCAGAACATGTGGTGGAACTAAATCTGTGTTTTGCCCTGAGGAACCAGAAGAAGAAGATGATCTGATCTGCATGGTTTGGTCCTGAGTGATGGGAAATGGTCACAGAGTTGGTATACCTGCACATTATGTTTGAGTTTTGAAGGAAAAAAACTAGGAGATGATGCAGCAGGGAAGTAAAAACAGAATCTGAAGTCCACGTCCATCTGAGTTTCATAACAAAAACCAAAAGTCTTGTTGAACCACAATGAGTCACTTCATTTCCCAGTTCCACTCTGTGGAAATGAGGTAGAATTTAATACACAGCAGGAACATCATGAAAGTTAATATTACCCAGCAGATTTGTTACGTGTGAGAATCTTTTTAGTATTTATAAGGAACTTTGGATTTTGACACCTGTTTATGATGTAATTTTCAGTTTCACTCTTTCCTTAAAATCTCAAAGTGGGTACTACACAGGAGGAACACTGAGGAACAGTTCCAGACATTTGGATGGAAAACACTGGCAGATAAAGTATTACCACTTTGTTTAGTGCCCAGTTTGAGAAGAAAAGTTTGTGCTCGCTCTCCCAACCAAACCGTAACCCTGACGGTTCACCATAAATGTCCAACCAATGTGAAGCGTCCTGGTCTCTCCACTGCCCCCCCTCCTCCATGTTAGCGTTTCCCACACTGAACGATGACGACAGGCGACATGTGCAGAGGAGGGAGACGTTAAAACAACCACATGGATTCTGATCTGACCGTTCTGACGGCGCTCACACACTCACACATCAGACAGGAATCAGATCTAGGACCACATATTCAGGTGGCCCAGATCTGGTTTAGTCTGTTCACACTGTGGGAACATCTGGTCTGTGTCAGTTTGAGGTAAAACTTCAGCTGTGAGGTGAGTCCCTGAGTTTAGTTCCTGGAACCTGTTGGTGAAAGGTGTTATGGGTCATGAACTGCTGCGTATTTTCATCCTGCGATTGACTGTGAGGTCGCCATGAGCGCGCAGCTAATACCAGCCTCCTCCACTGGGCCTGCAGGGACAGCGCTCAAGACAAAACATTGCCCAGCATGCCGTCAGAGGAGATTGATTAGGACGTGGCTCCGAGATTAGCGACGGCTAAAGAACGGGTTCGCCAGCACAGCCGTCAGTCACAGCTCGGCCTCGTCCTTCTGTGGGTTTCAGCGAGCAGCAGGGAGGAGCGGCGAGGGGAAAAGGAAGCCTTTTGTTTATAGAAGAACAAAGCTGCGCATGAGTGCTCGATGCTGGGCCTGGAGTCAGAACAGGGTTGGGGGCTGGGAGAGCTGGGGGAGGAGGTGTGGGAGTACTGATCCCTGAAGATGTGTCAGACTGTCTGGCAGGGTTGGGTCAGAGCACTGGCCTGCAGCAGCCAGGTGGACAGGAAGGGAGTTACAGAATGGGGTCAGGCCTTAGCTAGTGGGCCTGCAGAGATTTGTTTAGGTTCACACGCACACAGTTATGATTCCACCATATTTTGAAATGCCTCCTATCCCTCTTCCTCTTATTAGGCTGTGTTTTGACTTAGGATGGGATGGTGGAATATGACCAGGCAGTTGTCTCCGTTCCCACACCCCCAGTCCCTTAATTTCCAGGGCGATGTTTAACCGCAGAGCAGCAGACTACAGGCAGTTCTTTCCCCAGGCTGCGTTGCGTTCATGCGAGACCGTTAAACTGTTTGTATTTGTCAGCCGAAAGTAGATTCCCACTTCCATCTTGAATCAGCCGGCGATCGCTACCATAGAGACACCCCCCCCCCTTACCCTCCCTCGCCTGGATGTCATGTGACCTCTCCCTCCCCAGGTGTTTGGCTTGCATCTGGCAGACTTCATTGATTCGCCTGCACACTGGGGCTCTTTGTGCGCCAGGCTGTGAGAAACCCGGCCCAGCCTCTCCCCACAGGTGGAACTTTAACTTCACCCCGAGGTCTCGGTCTCCGTGCGCAGGGAGAGAGCTGCTGTTGCCACTCAGAGGAATCCACGTTTATTAAGAGGCCGCCCGCGAAAGGAAGGAGCTGAGCAACTGCGAGCTGATAATCAGCTGTACGTGGCGTTTGTTTAGTTTGCTCACTGTCGAGCCCCGTCTGGGCTGTAAATATGAAAACCCACGTTGTGACTAATAAGCTGCAGATATTTGTTCCTTCAGCGGTAACGAGTGAGGCTGGTTAATAGATGATCTTAGTTTCTTCTCTTTTTATGGGTTTTAACCTTTGACCTGCAGTCACATCCTCACATTCCTGCTTAGAGTAACAATACTCAGGAAAAGTGAATTGAGCCTTTGGACTAAAAGGTTTTGGCCATTTATCAGATGTGGGGGATTGTGTGATCCCTGTCCCTGCTCAGGACCAGGTACCAGTGTGTGACTGCTGCTGTTTTGTATGGAGGGAGAACTTTTATTGTTGCACCCTGAGGTGATTTGGTGCAGCGTCTCATCATTTCAAATGTCCTCTCCCGTGTCTCGCTGTGAATGTCTCAGCAGTGCTCATCCTGCACCCCCCCCACCCCACCCATCAGCGCCGCAGTGCCTGGCTGTGTGTGGCATGATGGACCGGACCGGAATGAGAAACACAGGCGACACAGAGGAAGCCTTCTCTCAGCTTCGCCTCCAGACTTGCTGTCGCTATGACGACAGAGGATTTTAGGCAGGCCGAGATGCGCGGGGGGGGGGGTGTCATGTGATGCTTTTCCGGAGCGAGCGTCTGTGTCTGCAATAACTCTCTCATTCACTCGCTCCCTTTATAACACTCACTCAGTAATGAGCAGGAAACTCAGATTTCATGTCTTACTGACCAGCGTCATTTCGCGTCATGACTAAAGGCTCTAGAGCGACTCTGTGCTGTAAAGCGTAGAGTATTGCATTGTGGGATTGTTAGCAGAAAGTACTGTATATTCCCAGGATACTACTTTTTATGTTCCATGATTCCATGAGCGCACTATATATGAAGATTGAGTCATGGAAGAAGTATTGCAGTTCTTTTTACTGCAGTAACAGCAGAAATAGTACAGTGGAAAAATCCTCTGTTCCAAGTAAAAGTCCCACATTCAAAATGTTACTGCAGCAAAAGTATAAAAGTACCATCAATCCAAATGTACTTGAAGTATCCAAAGTAAAAGTACTCATTGTGCAGAATGGCCCATTTCACATGAATGGATCTGATATTATTGGATTCTAATTATTGATGATTATTGTGTTGATCACTTTAATGTTGGAGCTGATGTTAACTACCTTATATACTTCTAATTTGAAGTACTTTATATACTGCTGGGTAGCTGACGTTAACTACCTTAAATACTTCTAATTTGAAGTACTTTATATACTGCTGGGTAGCTGACGTTAACTACCTTAAATACTTCTAATTTGAAGTACTTTATATACTGCTGGGTAGCTGACGTTAACTACCTTATATACTTCTAATTTGAAGTACTTTATATACTGCTGGGTAGCTGACGTTAACTACCTTAAATACTTCTAATTTGAAGTACTTTATATACTGCTGGGTAGCTGACGTTAACTACCTTATATACTTCTAATTTGAAGTACTTTATATACTGCTGGGTAGCTGACGTTAACTACCTTAAATACTTCTAATTTGAAGTACTTTATATACTGCTGGGTAGCTGACGTTAACTACCTTATATACTTCTAATTTGAAGTACTTTATATACTGCTGGGTAGCTGACGTTAACTACCTTAAATACTTCTAATTTGAAGTACTTTATATACCGCTGGGTAGCTGACGTTAACTACCTTATATACTTCTAATTTGAAGTACTTTATATACCGCTGGGTAGCTGACGTTAACTACCTTAAATACTTCTAATTTGAAGTACTTTATATACCGCTGGGTAGCTGACGTTAACTACCTTATATACTTCTAATTTGAAGTACTTTATATACCGCTGGGTAGCTGATGTTAACTACCTTATATACTTCTAATTTGAAGTACTTTATATACTGCTGGGTAGCTGACGTTAACTACCATATATACTTCTAATTTGAAGTACTTTATATACTGCTGGGTAGCTGATGTTAACTACCTTATATACTTCTAATTTGAAGTACTTTATATACTGCTGGGTAGCTGATGTTAACTACCTTATATACTTCTAATTTGAAGTACTTTATATACTGCTGGGTAGCTGACGTTAACTACCTTATATACTTCTAATTTGAAGTACTTTATATACCGCTGGGTAGCTGACGTTAACTACCTTAAATACTTCTAATTTGAAGTACTTTATATACCGCTGGGTAGCTGACGTTAACTACCTTATATACTTCTAATTTGAAGTACTTTATATACCGCTGGGTAGCTGATGTTAACTACCTTATATACTTCTAATTTGAAGTACTTTATATACTGCTGGGTAGCTGACGTTAACTACCATATATACTTCTAATTTGAAGTACTTTATATACTGCTGGGTAGCTGATGTTAACTACCTTATATACTTCTAATTTGAAGTACTTTATATACTGCTGGGTAGCTGATGTTAACTACCTTATATACTTCTAATTTGAAGTACTTTATATACTGCTGGGTAGCTGATGTTAACTACCTTATATACTTCTAATTTGAAGTACTTTATATACCGCTGGGTAGCTGACGTTAACTACCTTATATACTTCTAATTTGAAGTACTTTCCATGTACTCTGACACGTAGTGAAGTCCAAAGATGAAGTAGTACTACATGGAAATACTTACTACTTCTACTGAAGTACCTCAGTCAGAACTGGACTGAAGTGCAGTACTTGAGTAAATGTATTGCACCTATTGCACACACTACAATAGGTGAACATGCTCTAAAAGAGTTAAATAAATAGATTATTACGTTACATTATTACATTTACTAGATTAGTTCTGCACCAGTTTATTGATGAGTAACAACAATTAACTATTGATTAATAACTTCAGTGACTTTTACAGCTGTGAATCCAGGCTTCTCTCTGAATGTGGCCGTTTGTTACACATTTGTTAATAAACTGAATGATGCCATCTGTGTTTAACTGCAGCTCCGTATCAGATGGATTCAGAACAAAACTGAAACAGAAAAAGCTGTTTTTATATTTCTCACCCAGGACATGAGCATAACTGTCAAACCTCCACATATATTTGTACTTTATGATGCACGCGGTCACATTTTGTTTTATGAAATATTGTCCCATAACATGTTGTTGCACCCCTGTGATGGTCTCGCTGAAGCAGGGTTGCTGGAAGTGTTTACAGGCTGGGGGGGTGCGGCCCTTTACAGAATTGTGAAGTAGCTAGTTCATTTTGTGAGTTTCCTAGTTCTCTTTAAAAAGGTTCAATCTGCAGCTCTGATGAGGTTCTAACTCTGACACCTGGTGACATTTCTTGTTAAATATCTCCACTCCCTAAAGGCCAAATCACCGTTCTGCTCAGAGCAGTCTGGAACAGAAATGATGTGATTCTATCTGCCGTCTGAGTAAAGTTTTTAATGTTCATTCATTTCAATAATGTGTGTTTGTGTGTTTTCTGACGTGCGTCTTTCTTTCTCCTCCTCCTTCATGTACGAGGAGGAAGAAAGAGAGAAACGGCACATAATTACATTTGTCTGTGAGTGAGAGCATGAGAAAGCCGGTCCGGGCTGACCAATAAAACAGCAGATTTACGACGCTGCCCTGTAGGTGCGAGCTCGCCCACTTCCTTTTCTTGGGAACGGCTTCTGTCACCAGGACCCGTTTCCCTGAACGGCGAGGAAACGCCATTTCCCTAAAGTCATTATGTAAAGCTGTAATGTTAATGGCATTTTGTGTACGTTGGGTCATTTAGCTACTAATGACATATCTCGGCGAGGCGTTCTAATATTACCCAGTCATAAAATTAAAATAATGACAAAAATTTAATTTTCTAATCATCAGATCGAAACATTAAGCTCCTTTTATTTATTTTTTTCCCTCAGCCTGCCCTACATTCAGAACCTCCTTGCTGCTGTGCTTGGGTTTATTTATTTCATATCTTTTCAGAATAAATTTAGCACTCCACAGTTAAAGTCAAACATCATTAGAGAAACTTCTGCGAGCAGAAAGTGTGTCAGACAGACGTTCAGATTTATGCACACGCAGAGTGGAAAGGATTGTCAGAGCGATGGAAGCAGAAAAACCTTTCGAATAGCTCCGTCGAACACCAGTAAGTGAAACCAGTCCTGCCACAGACAGACACATGGCAGCTCCAAACAGGATCCCAAAGATCTGAGAAACGCTTTGAGTCCTCAACACTCGTGACATGGATGTGTGGACTGGAGCTGTCGGGAGTAGGAGGAGGCTTTTATAGGTTTGTGTCGTCTGCAACCAAATGGTTCCTGCAGCATAAAAACACTGTTGTCTAACAGTAGTATTGGTAACACAACACTCAAGGTGTGTGTCGGGGTCATCAGAAATCCAAACTGATGTCATAAGTGTGTGATACATATCTGTGAAGTACAGACCTTCTAATACCTCAGGTTTCTGTGTTTGTAGCGTAGGGTTTTGTAATGAGAACCGTGTCACAGTGGCTGAGTGTTCGCTGTCCTCTCTCTCTCTCTCTCTCTCTCTCTCTCTCCTTCTCTGCAGCCTCACTCTTAATTGACTTCCCCGTCACTGTTGTCTCCCTGCGTCGACCATTCCAGTGGTTTCCTCTCCCATTCTCTGTTTTCAGCTGTAGTTTGGCTGCCTGTATGTTTTCCTAAGGAGCCCATAGCTTTCCATAGGTTTTCATCGACGTGGTTAAAGCTGAGCTGGCGGTTGTGTAACCAGCGTCTTGCCCTGCGGTCGTTCTTATTCTGTCCTTATTGTTGTTTCTTTGCCCCTGTGTGTTTCTCACTGTTCTCTCTCTTCACCTCATGTGGTTTAATTGCATTGTGACTTGTAAACTCAGGGAAACTGTGTGTGTGTGTGTGTGTGTGTGTGTGTGTGTGTGTGTGTGTGTGTGTGTGTGTGTGTGTGTGTGTGTGTGTGTGTGTGTGTGTGTGTGTGTGTGTCTCCACTTCTGTAATCACCATCAAGGTCTTTTTCACTTTACATGCCACAGGTTTGTTTGTTTGTATACAGGAACATTGTGGAAAACCCAGAGAACTGTCACCTGTTACTTTACTCCACTTTCCCTCCGAGCATGCACCTATCACACACCTTCATTCCTCTGTGCCTGTTAATAATTAATTAGATCAGAGGAGTTGCAGTGGAGAGAGAGGTGTGTTGGCGGCCTGTGTGTGTGTGTGTGTGTGTGTGCGCGCGCGCTCACACGCCGGCCTGTGTGTTTAGGAAAAGCGTGACCGAGAGCGATGCGTACCAGATGTTTTAGAAATGAGGTGGGTTTTGCTGGAACGTAACACATTCCCAGGGATGTTTGCGGAAAGAAATTCTTCCTCATCTGTCGGGCATGTTCTGCACACACACCCCCCCCCCCTTATGCATCCAGTGTGTGTGTGTGTGTAGATGTTGGTGCGTGGAGCGATGATATGTGTGTTTAATTTTGTCAACACAGCTCTTACAGAGTATGTTCCCTCCTCCCTCGGTTTCCTGGTGGGCAAAATAGTTTCAGCTCAGACCCACAGTCATTCAGGGTGATATCTGACATGGTGTGTGTGTGTCTGAGTATGTGTGGCATGGCTGGGTGGGGGGGGTAACTAATGGCTGCAGATTGGAGGGCTTAAGTTGCAGTCTGCCTCTATGGGTGTGTCTTTGTCTATTTGTGTTAGCAAAGAAAAGTCTGAGCACTCTCACCTGCATGTGAGGCTAGTGGGAGAGGAAAGGCAGTTCCCATGCTCAGTGTTTTCCCGATTAATCCACAGAAAATGTTGAAAACTGCCTATAACAATTTCCTAAAGTCCCAGGAGATATTTTTAAACTGGTCCAAACAACAACCCAAAGAGATTCTTCCAGCTCTGATGCTTGGAAAATTGCCTCAGTTATTAATGGATTATCAAAATTTGCCAGTAATTTTTCTGCCAGTCGGTTAATTCAATAATTGTTCTCTCATCATGCAAATAAAACTAGGACTGTGTGTCATGGTTGGTTCGTTAGCTTCTCTTAAGTAGAGGAACTGATTACTGTCATTATCACATAATCATTTTGTCTATAAAATATGGAAAACAAATAGAAGATGCCTGTTAAACCCCAAAATATTCGGCCTGTTTTCCTGTCTAAAACATTTTAGAAGCTACGACCAGAATATTTTTTGCATTTCTGTCTATAATGCCAATAAAATAATGATTCGATTAGAAAAGTTAATCGATAGTGTCCCAGAAACTGTTTCCATGTGGCTGGAAGTCTCCACTTCCTCACATGCAGGGGAGGAGGCCCTGCCTCATCAGCTGAGCAGCATCCTCAGACCTGATCAACAGATCAGCCTCTCTGCTGACTCCAGACTGATTTAACAAACACACAGTGATGAGGAGAAGGTTTGTGTAGTCTGACTCATGCTGCTGCCTGCCTCGCACATTCCTGCCTCTTACACGTTTCCAAAATAAAACCACAGGATTTGTGAATTTACTGTTTTTGTTAAATTAACTCGTGACTCTCTCTCTTTTCAGTTCTCTGCGCCAAAAACCTTGTGAAGAAGGACTTCTTCCGTAAGTACCCGCCAATCACGTAATAATAAAGCACCTCCTTATTTAGCCATTTCAACAGATGTGGATGTTTACTACATGTGTCTTTAGAAAGGGGAAGAAAAGTGCAGATAAGGCCTGGACAGCTGTGAGTGCAGACAAACTTTATATCAGGTTTTGTAAAATGTGACTAAAATACCATGAATTTCTTAAACCGCCCAGGTCACTGTGTTCTCTGAAGCCTTAATAAGCCATGGGCAGGTGTCTAGTGTTGGGTGTTTTGGTGTGTTTGTGTCGGGCTGTCATGGTGAATGAGCATGTAAAGGTTTTCTGCTCACTCAGGTGGTTTCTGTGGTGCCCGTTCCTGCCACTCCAACGCTCGGGAGCTGAGCAAACATTCAGGTTAGGAGGTGGCGGAGCGCAGCACCGAAACCGGCGATTAAAAGTCTGTCCGCCAGCTGAAGCCACACTTTGCCCCTCTGCTGTTGGCGTTGTGCTCATGTGATTGTTGGTGTAATTACAGTTATTTAATGTGTAAAATGTAAGAAATAATAAAAAATGTCCATTATTAATAATCAGTGTTTTATTAATCGAAAACAAGTAGTTTTACTCAATGTACATGGGAACCTGCTGCAGCTGACAGTTTATTTCTCAATCAATAAAATACTTTGGCTATAATTCTTGTTTTAAAAAAAATTAACTTAATTGTAATTTACCACAGCCCAATGTGACATTTTTAAATAATTAGTTTTGTCTAAAACAGATTTTCTAACCAGAAAAACATCTGTACTTTCCACATTTGGTGTTGATTAACTTTTGCGTGACTGATTAACGTATTGATCGTGTGGTGTTTTGCCACACCAGAGCAGCACAGGTTACAGGCACAGTGCAGGTAAATATTGAACAGTCTGTGACGAGTCCGTTTCGTTCCCACAGCAGGAACAAGCGTCGCAGGCAGCACAGCCTCCGTTGTCATGTGTCTTATTACACAGCTTTTGTTGTTTGTTTTTTGTTGTTTGAGTGTGGTGCCCTATCTCCCTGCAGGCCTCCCTGATCCCTTTGCTAAGGTGGTGGTGGACGGTTCAGGGCAATGTCACTCCACGGACACTGTGAGGAACACACTTGACCCCAAGTGGAATCAACACTACGACCTGTGAGTCCCAGACATCTTTATATAACGCTACTCACACAATCCTGTCTGACATCTGCCTCCAAAGGTAAAAAAAACCCCCAGCAGATTCTTTTTTTGGTACCTCCCACCTTCCTAAAGACTTACTCTGACTAAAAGCAGCCGCTTGAGGCCATGCCTGGGCTCTTCCAGGACCTTGCAGTTCTCATGTCTTTCTTTATTTAACCCCGACAGCTCAGTGCACGAGACGAATCAGGCTGGGCCATTAACGGGATCAGAGCAGTAACAGATGTAAACAGCCGCTGCATCTGGCCTCTCACTTATCTCGATACTCTGTAATGACATAAGCCTTCAGCGCCAGCAAACGGTCTAAAAATGTTCCTTGGAACAGTATTTAAAGCACAGAAAGGAGTGGGGGGGGGTGTCTCCAATAGTCTTTTCTTCCACTGCCTGAAACACGTGCATGTCGTGTTGCTCCCTGATTGCCTTTTCCCAAAGATGGTTTTGTCTTGTGAAAGTAACCTGGGAAAAAAAAATAAAAAAAATAGACGGAGCGCGTGAGTGAAAATGTGAGTTTAAAAGTTTCCAGCATTCGCCCGGTGTTTATGCAAACCGTCACGCGTAGCCAGCAGCGAGAGGAAGCACATGTCTCCGTTTGTTTGGTTGCCGGGGATACAGGACCCTCTCTGTACAAGGCTGCTAAATGAGCTACCGGTGTCATATCTGACGAGAGGGAAACTGTGCGTGTGCAAACCCTTGAAGGTGGATCAGTGGAGCACAGGACACAGATTTGTGGCCGAGCGGAATTTGTCTGACCCAGGAGCGCCAAACTACTCTGACTGGAGTTTATCTAACAATGATTTCTGTCCCAGTGACTGTGCCCCCTGCCCCCGTTACCGTCAGTCTGTGTTTATCCTCCTGCTCTCGGCCAGCAGAGAGGTCTGAATTGACTGAGAGCAGCCGGAGAAACCGTCTGGGACTAGGTTTTCTGAATCTACATCTGCACTGAAGCTGTGACTTTTTCCATTTGTCGTATGTGCTCATAGGAGGGTGTAGAGGTCCTGGGTCTGTGTGTGTGTCCAGGGTCTTGGTTTCATTGGTCGGCCACAGACAGCAAACTGGCTTGTGACCTGTGACCCTTCAGCATTGTTGAAGGATGTGGCCGACATGCCAGGCATAGCGGACACAACGGCTCACACTCAGTCTGCCTGCTGCAAGTGTGTGTATCAAACACCACGATGAACTTCAGCACTGCTACGTCCCGTCAGTTCCTGTTCACCTTGTGTTGTAGGTCTAATTTTAAATGAAATCGACAACAAAATAAAGTGTAGAGAGAAGTGAAGGAGCCTGAATGCTGCAGAGGAAAATCACTGACTTTAAGAAAACCTTCTGCTCCTGTTGCCCGTTAGTGAAGGACGAGGACGCTGCAATTATTGGTAATGGAATCACTTTTGTTTTTAGAGGAGCAGATTTATTGTGAGTGTTCCTAAGTGTTTTTAAGTGTTGTGGAGTCTCCGACCTGTTTGCACTCAATCACATTTGGTTAATTAGGAGTCATTCATATGGGGCTTTAATAAAAAATACATCTGCAGTGTTAAGTGGCCAGTCTAGACTCAGATTGTTTACGCCCACTCGTCCATCCATTTTCCTCCCACAGTCTCAGCTGCATTTCACCATTAATGGCTTTATTAGAGCCATGTGGTGTAATTAGGGCTGAGCAAAAGGAAATTAATATGTGCCCAAATGCAGAAGAAGCATAAGGGCATGAGTCTCCTGATCTTTATCTGAGTAATCATGTGTTAAATTCTTCTTTATTTTTGATGTTGGAGGCTTTCAGCAGGAGATCCTCATTCTCTCACTGTCTCAGATTTCAGAATATCAACAAACACCTGTCCAGATGTTTTCAAACTGCTTTCTTTTGGGATTAATGTGATCACTTTTATAAGCTAGTGCAGAAGTACCCCCAGAATACCAGGTACCCCGGGTTTGGTTCTGTGCACTATATTTAAACACCTGCCATTCAGTGTCTGAGCTGCAGCACGTTCCAATGGTGCTTTAGTGTTTTCTGTTACTTTGGCCATATGTTCTTGGCAGTTTCAGAAGAAGCAGCTAAAAGCCAGATGCTTCTTATAGATGACAGTCTGCCAAATAAAAGATGTATTTACAAAGCACATCTGACTCTTTAAACCTGCTGCCTTCTCCTTTTATTGCACTTTTCCTATTGTCTCTCATGTGCTCTGTGTGTGTGTGTTATTGCCTATGAATAGTATTAAAAATCTGAGCCAGACTAATGAATTTTATTACATGAAGGCTGATCCATTTGACTGGGGTTTGGTTATAATACTTCCCTCCCGTCACGTCTGCCTGACATCGCACCCCAGACAGGCATTTGGCCCTGACTCAAAATGTCCAGACGTCTTACTCACAGTCCTATTGTTTCATATCCCTTTTGGTAAACAGCCTATTTGTGGTGAAATGCGGTTCTGTGCATCGTGCACATGATGGTTCTAGAGACGGGAGCCCACCTGAGCAGATTTGGTCCTGACAGTGAGAGCAGCAGAAATATGTTATGATGTATGTTTCAGTTTCAGATGTATGTCTACAATATGATCATCTGATCAACTGATGTGTTTTGTTACTGTAGCTTGTCCCTCGGTCCACTGTCTCGCTCCCCAGGTGTGTGTGTGTTGTGTGTGTGTGTGTTGTGTGTGTGTGTGTTGTGTGTGTGTGTGTGTGTGTGTGTGTGTGAGAGAGAGCACAATAAATGATTCACAGGATCACAGTCTGCTTGTTGTCGTCTGCTTCATACTCAGATCCTCAGTTTCAGATTTATTCATTCACTGGCTGGAAAATCCCTCAGTCTTCCTCTTCGTCTTCCGTCGTCATGCGTCTGCTAACGTGCCCTTTGTGAGGAGACCTAGCAGCAGCCTCTGTGTCCCCCCCCGTGGTGCTTTAATTGTTACCTGTAGACGTTGCCTGTGCTTCACTAATCAGTTGTAACAGCTTCAGTTTAATGAGCAGTTTTGTTTCACAGCAGGTGTGTTTATGTGTGTACAGACTTCATTAAAACGGGTCACATGCATGATTCTCACGGTGTCCATGTGAGCCCGTCGTCTCTGATTATTTATTGTCTCATCGTGTTGTTTGTTTTCAACTCAGGTACATCGGAAAATCCGACTCCATCACGATCAGTGTGTGGAATCACAAGAAGATTCACAAGAAGCAAGGCGCTGGCTTCCTGGGCTGCATCCGCCTTCTGTCCAACGCCATCAACCGCCTCAAAGACACCGGCTGTAAGTGTCCGTGGTGACTTTCTGTGTATGGTTGTTTTTTACTAATTTACTTTTTTACAGTGTGAGTAATCATCCACCATCTAGTCCACTTACCCAGTAGAGGGGTGGGGGGGCTCGATCCAATCCCAGCATGCAGTGGGTGAGAGGTGGGTCCCCCCTGGACAGATCAGCAGCCAATCACACAGCTGACACAGATACAGACTCACACTCACCAACCAATTGAACCTGCATGTGTTTGGACTGTGGGAGGAGAAAACCCTCACAGACACAGGGACAACAAGCAGACCCCACACAGAAAGGCCCCGGGTCCACCTGGGTTCAGACCCTAATCCTGACCTGCATGTGTTTGGACTGTGGGAGGAGAAAACCCACACAGACACAGGGACAACATGCAGACTCCACACAGAAAGGCCCCGGGTCCACCTGGGTTCAGACCCTAATCCTGACCTGCATGTGTTTGGACTGTGGGAGGAGAAAACCCACACAGACACAGGGACAACATGCAGACTCCACACAGAAAGGCCCCGGGTCCACCTGGGTTCAGACAGACAACCTGCTGCTGGGAGGAGACGGTGTCAACCACTGCGCCACCGTGCCATCCTAAAAGTATTTAACATGTTTTGAAAAATCAAAGTTCTGGTCATTCATTGGAGTAGAGTGTAAATATTACTACATGGGTCAAAGTTTGCTTCAAAGTAAGCCATGCTTACTGGCATACAATCTTCTTCACTGCCTTTATTTCAGCAGAATAGTATGAAACATGCAGCCACATGCTGACATGCATCCTCTTGCAACACTGCTCCATAGCGCCACTAGTGGTTACATGGCACCTTTAAATGACGTTAGTGCTGCACAGGCCTTCATTAAAATATTAGGGTTAGTGGTAAATTAATATGTTGTCATTGTTTAGAAATGAAAACGCATTTGTCTGCTGTTTTGGATTCAGGCAGCTTATTGGTTTATTCTTATTTACATCTTAGCACAGTAGCAGAAACTACTTTTTTTTTCCTTGTGTGTTCATGCTTTTGCTTTTATTTCTCTGCTTATTACTGCACTGGGGAAGGGAAATAACATTGAAAGTACTGGTTGCTGTTCAAATGTCCCTCATTGCTGTTGGTGAATTACAGCCCTGTCCCTCAGGGCAGACTTATACCTGTGGTCTAATAAGAAGCAGACTTTAATAACAAAAGTGACAGAACATGGAGTAACTCCTTTTTAGTGTCGTGTCTCCCTCACTGGGCCTGACAGAGGCCAGACCGGGGTGTTAGAGGGGTCAAAACTCTAGTCCTGCCAGAACAGGAAGAGCCAATCAACATCACCCTGCAATTACAGTAAAACCGTCTGATGTCAGAAGCTAACTGGGTAAATGAGATGGAGGCTTTGGTAAACGGCTTCAGCAGAGCGGTACCTGCAGCCGTGTGGGCAGAAATGAATAAAAAGAATCCCCCCGTTTTTCCTTGAAGCCCTGACACTGTTGTTTTCCTGGAGCGACACAGGAAACCTGAACCTTGTGCCACAGCTGTGAGTGGTTTGCCTCTGCATTTCCTTTCTCTCCTGGCCTCCTCCTCACCCTTTAGTTTCCCCTTCAGTCTCCTCCAATGACTGGCAGCATGAGCACACACACACACACACACACACACACAAATGCCTCCCTCTATCTCAGTCTGCCGATCTAGACAACCGGTCATTTCAGACATGCATAATTGTGCAGCTATTTAAGTGTAAGCATAGATTTGTTGTGGTCTCTCCCCCCCTGTGTGTATTTGTCATTCTTTTGTTATTGTGCATTTACCAGCACTTGCAGATTTGTCCCAATGTGTGCTGGGCTGACTACATTTGTGTATAATTGCAGAGTATTGTGGGCTGACTGTAATGTTTATGTATAATAATGCAGCCTGTGTGTGTGTGTGTGTTGTTCATCTTTGAATATATGACAGACAAGTATTTGAATCTATATATTTTTCTGCATCTCGGTGTGGACGTGCTCTTTTCTGCGTAGATTTTTGGTGTGTGTGTGTTTTCTGTTTTCCCTGTGGCTGCTGACCTCCGGCCAGCCTTGTAACACTTTGACCATTGCCTGTTTTGGTGCCTGTTTAGTCTAGACACACATCCTGAGCTGATCTGCATGACACCCAGACAACAGAGAGCAGATAGTGGCATTTCTCATGTCTGTAGGCTGCTTTTTTTTTGTCTGTCTTTTTTTTTTTCTTTCTTTCTCCCTCACTCTCAAATTCCACAGACTTTCAGAAGTTCAGACAAAGAGTTTCCAGACTCTGGCAGAGGTTCATGTCCATGCTAAGACTGAGCGGAATAGTACAGGCTTTGTACTGAAATTTGTCAAATGTTTGACCTCTGCATTTGAACTGAAGCCTGCTCTGTACCGATGCTCAGTGAGATTTTTACAACCCGTGGCTCTTCCACAGACCAGACCATCTGTTGCAGGGCACAGCCAAGCTGTGGTCTGCAGACAGAGGAATGAGAGACAGATAATGAGGGAGAGAGGGCTGGATTCTGAATGATGTAAATGATACAGAGCAGTGGGACTTATCCAGAGAGGACAAAGATACATCCCAGCACATGCAGGTTTACGTGTATTTCTCTGAAACTGATGAATGCTCTTTTCTCTCTCTTCTTCTTCTTTCTTTCTTTTCTATTCTCAATTGCTCTTTGTCAAACTACCCTGTCTTCCTCTTTCTCGTCTCCCTGCCTTTCCTTATTATGTGCTCTCTCTATTTTTACTTTGTCTAAACAGACCAGAGACTAGACTTGAACAAGCTGAGTCCCAATGACAGTGACACAGTCAGAGGCCAGATAGTGGGTGAGTACAGACGGGTGTATGTGGTAGCACAGAGCTGTTGAGATAAAAATTATATTTTTGATTAGAAATCAAATTAAAGCTGCATTAAATCAAATCCAGTACATGAAACGGTCTTACTGGGATCAGATATAAAACCTGCTGTAGTTCATTTAGTATGTACTGAACATTTAAGGAGGGGGGTGGGTTTCTAACTAATCATTTGCAGCATTAAAAGCCAAATATATCCGTTTTTTTTTTTTTTTTTAATACCAGACTCCATGCAGGAGAAAACAAAGAGCAGGAAAATGCAACTTTAACCAGATCCACCAGTAGAGATCTGATAACACTGAACCCTACTCCTGTTACCCATAAAGATATATAGCTGCATTTTGTGTTTAGATAAAATATCTGTGCCTGCACTGTAATCTGCTATCTAGTAAACCTAGTGTGTACATCTGTCGGCCATGTGTTTCTGCAGTGAGCCTGCAGTCCAGGGACCGGATAGGTACAGGAGGCCCTGTGGTGGACTGCAGTCGGCTGTTTGACAATGATCTTCCAGACGGGTGAGTGAGTTTTGGCAAATCTCTTATCTCAGGAGGAGTTTTCTTTAGAGACTGTTGCAAACGTGCAACCAGACAAGCATGGGGGTAAAGACATGTGGAATTTGATATTTGCATGTGGTGAAACTGAATCTTGCTAGATGGTTCTGTGGCTGCTCAACCATGTCCGCTCTCTGCTGCATCTGTGTATGTTCCTGCTGCCAGCTGGGAGGAGAGGAGGACCGCGTCTGGGCGAATCCAGTACTTGAACCACATCACACGCACCACACAGTGGGAGAGGCCGACCAGGTGAGTCCACTGTGCAGCCCACAGACCTATTAAATCAAACAGCAACAGGCCAGTGGAGGACTTCATACCTGACCTCAGTGCTCCCAGACTGGGGAACTGTGCCCAAACCCGGAGTGGGCTCCTAAAAAAAAAATAAAAAGGTTTGAGACAGACGGCTCCAGACAGTGGTATTTAATGATGTGGACAAGCCAGAGAAGTCATGGTTCTGACGAGAGTGGAAATAGATGCATCTCTTCACCGTTCTGTCTCCGTCCTTTGTAATTATTTTCCTTTTTACTGTCTTTATCAGCTGCTTTCCTGCACATTCCTCAGTTCTTACAAAGACCCGACTTCAGACTCTCCCTCTTGTGCTTGATGGTCTGTTGAGTGTGGATTTCATGGTTAGCACATGCAGCTCTCTGTGGTCCACTGATACACCACTACCTGCCTTTTTCACCTGGCTGTCCTCCTGTTCCCCGTCACCTCCCCTTCCTTCAGGCCTGCGTCGGAGTACTCCAGCCCGGGCCGTCCTCTCAGCTGCATTGTGGATGAGAACACGCCCATCAGCACGAATGGGGCCACGCCCACCACGGCGTTGCCGCCGAACGACGGCGACCAGCGGGCCCAGGAGAGACGGGTCCGTTCCCAGAGGCACCGCAACTACATGAGCAGAACCCACCTGCACACGCCTCCAGACCTCCCTGAGGGATACGGTCAGTGTGAACCCAGCACCACAGAGCAGACATACAGTCAGTAAAGTGCAGGTTGACTGACGGCAGACGACAGGACGTTAAAACTATGTCCACGTTAATCTGGCTAATTCTAAACCGCCCACACTGGGGGCTCAGCTCGTTTCTGTATTTACCTCCATCCACATTAAAACACCACGGGAACGTCTCTTCCTGTTGTTCCTATTGTTTATAGCAACAGTAACATAAGTTTGGAATTATAGCTTCATCTCAGAACAAGCAGAGAACGGCACTTCAAAAATGCAAAGTTTCTTCTTCATCTTCTGGATTAAGGAAAACAGGAAACAGGTGAAGGCGAAACTTTGTTTTTACAGGAGGAAAATAGACGTTTTAGTCTGGACCTGACATATTGTGGCCGTGGTCTAAATTTACATTCAACTTCATTGTAGCATTAGAAATGTTGGTTTTTGTCTCTTTTGTGGAAACATTCAACCCTAAACCCTCAAGCACTGGTTGAAATAATGAGCCAAACGTGATGTTTTGTTTCTAGTTTAAAACACCAGGAGTCTGAAATCAAAGCTGTCCAGCACAACGTAAACACTGAGAGTTTAATCCTGTGAAAAAATACTGGAACAAAATCCACTTTTCTTAATGAATCGTTGGAATTTGACTGATGGTGTTTGCCACAGTCCAATACTGGATGTTGACACCAGTTTTCAAATAAGAGAGAGATAAATAGTTAATAGTCTTTTTTTAATCCTCTGCCATGACTCATGTCATAATTATCATGTTGTTGTTAACTGCGTCTGCCCCCTCCCTGCCCAGTACTGGACTCAGTAACCTGGCTAATCTGTGTCCTCGTTCGGTCCGGCCCTGATGACGCTGCAGCTCCACACAAGGAGCCTGAAATACTGGCTCCATTTTAGATCGTCTAATTGAATTGATGTAGCTGTTAAATGCTGGCGGCAGCCATTCACTTCTCCTTTGTTCTCCTTTCTGCACACAGTCAAACAATCTGATGCATTCATGTAAAAGCAGATACACACACACACACACACACACACACACAGGCTGTGATCCCACACACAGCCAGAGGCAGTTTTGTTTATCTTCACAGTAAAGTCTTGTGGAGGATTTGGGAGCCAGAGCCGTAGATGCATTTCATAGCTCTGCCTTCAGTCCTTCGGATTAACAGACTCCTGGCCTTGCTACGCTCGTCTCTGTCCTGTTCATTCTCCCCGTCTCTGTCCTTAGCTTCTAAATTCTTCTTCTAAAACCTCTCGGCACCTTTGATTCTCCGCATGTGAACACACACAAGCCAAGAAATGTCACCCGTGAGTGTGTGTTATGTGTACATGCGTGATGAAGTTGGGCGGTGGCTCCAAAGGGATGCCAGTGAAGAGCTCTCTGGCAGACGGCTCCATGGAAATATCTGTCAGGCTGTGATGAATAAGCTCACCAACTCAGACAACCACGTTTCTCCTCTCCCATCCTCTCCTCACCCTGTCTATCACCTCCTCCACCTCCTCCTTGCTGCCTGTTGGGATCTCCACTGACTCAGACAGTCCTTTTATCTCCATCTGTACAATCTCTCTCTTATGCAGACAGATTAGAAGCTCAGTCTGTCCACATGTGGCGCTACACAGTTTAATTTTCCATATATTTGAAACCTCTGACATGAAGGTTGAGCCACAGCTCGTTCATTTTAATTTGATAACCTCCATACAGTTACAATCCAAGGATCTCACAATCACGCATCGCTTAATCCAGTTTCTGTATCCTCCTACAGAGCAAAGGACTACGCAGCAGGGCCAGGTCTACTTCCTGCACACCCAGACGGGCGTCAGCACGTGGCATGATCCCCGAGTGCCCAGGTACGTGCAGGATCTGGGATCGTAGAGAGATAAATGGACCCAAATGGCAACGCCTGGCCTCAGCCAACACAAACTCTGTGGACGGGTCGAGGTGATCAGGCTCAGTCGGTTCAGATGAATGAAGAATGAAAAATATAAATACATCTACACACACGCGACACACTCTGGAATGTGGGCCTCTCCTGCATCTGCATTTGAGAATTTGTGAGAAGTACATTTCAGGCGTGAGTCGTGGTCACGCGGCTTTTTTAGCGGTTCAGTCCTCTGGCAGAGACCTCGCTCTGACACGCAGCCAACAGCTCGCAGGTCTCAATCAGCCATACCAGAGGCTTTACCAGAGGCATGTGTGTCCTATTGATTACCATACTCCAAAAGAAATGCACACGCACAGAGAAACAGGCTTCAGTGCAGCACAGATGCTATCAATAAACTGTGACACTGCGATATTATAATACCTGGCCACTGCTCTCTTGCGTTCTATCAGTGTATGAGTGAAGGATGATGGTTTTATTGCTCTTGATAGGAGGCTGTTGGTCACGCCACACCTTCGTGAGTGTTGTCAGACAGCTCCAACACTAGCACAGGCCTTATCTGCCAAGCTCTCATTGGCTCTGGGCCCCTTGGCTTTTAACGCTGAAAAACAGAGAAGTCCCTGCTAGCGTAGCGAGCCCGCTGTAATTCCTGAACCTTTTCGTCTCCATGGAGTCCAGCTGAAAGGGGTTGCAGGGCAGCAGTAAATAATTTTGATGGGAGGAAGAAGAAAAATAGAATAAAAGTGATTTCTCAGACATGTCGGAATCCTGCTGTCCGCCTGAGTCTAGTTAGTCAGTGCAATGGTATGTTTTATACCTAGGAAATGATGGGCTTTTGTCTCTCTCTTCTCCTACCACGCCCTCTCTTGCCTCGATTTTTCCTCTCAGTTCCCACATGATGATGTTTTACTGTGCGTTTTGTTCCTCAGAGATCTGAGTAATGTGAACTGTGAGGAACTGGGTCCTCTACCTCCAGGATGGGAGATACGAAACACAGCCACCGGGAGGGTTTACTTTGTCGACCACAACAACCGAACCACGCAGTTCACGGACCCACGCCTCTCCGCCAACCTGCATCTAGTCCTAAAGTGAGCACTACAGCACACTTTGAGCCAGAAATGTGTAATAATGAAATAATCTGGGCAGTTAATGAAAAAACGGACCGCTGATTTATTTTCTGCCCTCATTTTGTCTTTGTTTTGCATCTGTAGTCCAAGTCCCAATGGTTCTCGAGGAGGTGTCGAAAGTCAGAATGTCAGGTAACGCTTGGGCTCCGTGCCACTGCACACAGACAAAAACACACACACACACTCTCAGACCTTCAGACTTGCTCACTTTGGTCTCCCCCTCAGTCTGTTTTACAGCAGGATCCTGTGCCAGGGTGTGTTCACCACCTGTAGAGGTTCAGCACGCAGTACATACACATCACACTCCCCCCACACACTCTTCCACACACACACTTTCAGATTCCTCAGCCCCGAGACGTTTTGATCATAAAGGCGTTTTAGCACACAATCCGTCACAAAGCTGACTTTGGCCAGACATCAGATAGCAGAGTGGAAACCAAGGCTGCTGCGTCTGTGGCTGACGAGCGTCTTACCTCCAGGAAATGGAGCATAAATTTGATGCCCAAGTCGATGAATGAACTGTGTGTGTGTGTGTGTGTGTGTGTGGATTTGTGTGTACTCGGTAGTGTTTCTCTGTTTGGTGCATGCCTGTGTACGTAGATGCACGTGCTCAGAATTTTTTCCCATGTGCAGCTGTTCAAGCACATACACTGCACTGTGATAAGGTTTACCCATAGATCTTTGCAGTGTATGGGTGCCTTTGTGGGCCTCCTCTGCCTGACCTCATTCCTTCTCCGTGCAGAGAGACAAAACGCATCGATGCAGAGATCAGGTTTCTTCTTCTCTTCTGATGGATCAAAGATCGTGTTTAGGATTTTGGATTCGTTTTTTTTTTTTTGTTTTTTTCATCTGTGGCCCCCCTGAAAGGTTATAAAAATGTAGACTGGCACGCCACATTTGTTTTTCATGTAGGGATTTTTGTCGTGAGCCTGATTATGCCCAGATGTGTTAAAAATCTCTGTTGTATATGTAACTCTGGTAGGATAATTATTTCACCTCAAAGCCAGGATGTGCGTTTGTTGTTTTAAGTATTATCACAGGAATCATTTCATACAGAGGAAAAATGGATGTCTCTCTGTAGCTCCTAGTGTTAAAGCAGTTAAATAATGTAAAATATTAGATTTGAGCTGTAGAGTGTTTTACATCTCCTTGGCCTTCGATTTGTGAAGTAACATCTTTATAAATTATACATGGCTAAGGTTTAGCCTCAGTCCATTTGAATGACATTAACCCTGTAATAGATGATTCATTGAGGTTTTTTGGCTCCGTTACTGCAAGTACAAAAGGCTGCGGAGGGACTTTCTTACGTGTGACAAAACTCTGGAAAAGATATCAGCAATCATTTCCATCAAGACATCTGCCTTTTATCAAGTCAGGGGTTTTAGAAATTTTCTCCCTTCATGTGCCGTCATCTCACAAAAATGTTTGATTATATATATGTCCATCAAAGTGATAGTTTATTGGCCTTTTTATTTTCTAAAGACACCGCCTGAGCATCCAGAGCACATTTTTGGGTTACATTATCCAAATATCCTCTGATGTTGCAATCTTTTGTTGGATCTGAGCCTTGACTGGTCAAGGTCACTGTTCAGTAGGTAACTGAAGCCTTGTCTGGTTTTGAGACCTGGCTGCAGGACGTCCCGCTGCACGAGAAATAAGTGTCGTTTTCCAGACGTTCGTGATTTGTCGCGTAGCAGAAACATCGTTTTTATTACAGGGAGTTGTCTCTGCGGCGAGTGTTGCAGGTAACACGCACCAGAGCCGTGGTCATCAGTGAGGGCCTGGAACGAGAAGAGGGAACTGTGGTGCACGTTTGCCTGAAACCATGACAGGAAGAAGCAGAGAGACAAAGCAGGGACGCTTGATTTATGGGTTGAAGTGCATGACGATATACTCTATGCCTTCTCTCCACTTCCCTTCCCTCCCACCCTGTGAGTCGTCTGCAGTTTGGGTGCTGTCGGCCGAGTGCCCTTCCTGCCCTGCCTCCCTCCGAGTCTAGTCTGCAGGAAATAAAGGGATTCAAGAGGAGGTCTCAAGTGTCTTATGGGCCCCTGTGGCTTTCTGGGATGGCAGGAAGTGATTGAAAAGCCAAACTAGAATCTACTGGGCACACACCAGAAACCAAGCTCAGTCACTTTGCTAAGGAAAAGCTGTCATTGTGGCGGGCGAAAATGCAAACCACAGGGCGGATACTTCAGAGTCGCAGTCTTGAGCTAAATTAACTCCTGACAACTATATTCTACCATGAAGGAAGCTGACTGACACCTCAGGTTGCTCCTGTGTTTGTTTGCTGCAGGGGTTTGATGTACTGGCCTGATAAAAGTCATGGAGGTGTATTTTAACCTTGGAATCGTGTTAAGTATTAGTGTTAGTAGTACATGCACACAGGCTGACATGTGCGTGCTTCCACCATGCTCTCTGGCTCTAGACCCTGGTGTTTATGACTCTGCTCAGGGCCGAGCACGCCTGCCACCCCCCACTGAAGTTCAAAAGGCGATTGTGCAAGTAACCCTTTAGTGCTGGGCCATAAAGGCTCTTTTGAATATCTGTGTGTGTGTGTGTGTGTGTGTGTCTGTGTGTGTTCAGCGTCCTGTGTCGTCATTAACCACAGTCACACTATTGATGCTGTTTTGATTGTTTCCTCAAAAACATTTAGTTTTATCCATTGGAGTTATCAAACCTAAGTAAGTTTTTAATTAGCATTTAATTTAGCATTTTAGCAGCAGTTAAGAAATGGTTTAAAGTGTTTGGGCTAGAGCCGCAGGTCTTAAGGTAAATAATACAGATCAGTCTTCAGGGGGAAACGAAACAAATTTGCGAGTTTGGGTTCAGGCTCCGACCTGTGTCGCAGGTTCCCCCCTCTGTCTCTACCTGCTTGCACCCCGTGATTTACTGTGGAGTAAAGGCAATAAACTCTTAAAACAATTACACGTATCTGGAGTATGAGCTCTGTTAAATCCCGTTTCAGTCTGCAGGATTTTCTCTCTCGCTGCTCCTGAAGACAAACTCTGAGACTTGTGTGAATGTACCGGTATGACTGTGCGACGTGGCCTCAGTGACCCTGCATCACCTCGAGTGTACATGATGAGTCAAACAGCACAGGATCTATTTGCAGAACTTTGTTTCTGCTCCCTGGTAGAAACTTTTATTTCACTTCTTCTCTGAGTGTGAGACCACCAGGCCTCTGCCAGGTGGGCGGGAGAGAGAGGGAGAGAGAGGGAGGTGGGTTTGTGGGAGAGGGAGATGTGTTACCTCCAGCAATCCCACCTCCACCTATGTCTGTCTGTGAGAGGACGAGGCAGCTGTTTGACTTGATGTGCTTCCCAGATGACCTCAGTGTTTACTCCTCGTTCTGTCAGCGAAGTCTCACTCTCACAAGGCTGTGCTTTCACTTTCTTGGCGTTCCTCATGTTGTTTTTGTACAAGTGTGGTGTTTTTTCTCCAAAGTTAGCTTGTTTGTGTTTTGTATCAGTACATGCACCACCTTTTTTTTTTGTCTTTTCATCTTGTCTCTGCCTGTTTCTGTCTCACTTCTTTCCCGTGCCGCCACTCTCCTCCAGCCGTCAGAACCAGCTGAAGGATCAGGCCCAGCAGGCTCTGGTGTCCCCCAGTCAGCTCCCAGAGGAGGCCGAGTGCCTCACGGTGCCCAAGTACAAGCGAGACCTTGTTCAGAAGCTCAAGATCCTCCGCCAGGAACTGTCCCAGCAGCAGCCTCAGGCGGGCCACTGCCGCATCGAGGTGTCCCGAGAGGAGATCTTTGAGGTGAGGGTGGAAAGAAACAAGCTCAGTCATGTCTCTGTATCATCTGAAGCTCACGAGGGGGGGAGGGGGGAAGGGTGTTATTAATGGTAGTCCAAAGTCGGAGCATAATTTAACCCAGAGGGAAATTTGCTTGTCGTAGCCTGAGCATTCATGAAACTGCTAGAAAAACAGGGAATTGTTATATTTGCTTCCTGCACAAACACCTGACATATATATATATATATATATATATATATATATATATATATATCTTCACTCCCAACTTAAAAATAAAGTCTCCTTCCTCTGAACTCACTCAGTTCATGTTAAAGATTCTCTAAAGGCTTGTTTCTGCCTTCTACGTGTCTGCTCCCATAAAGGTCACTGCCCAGAGCAGTTTGGCTGTGAGAACGATTCCTCTCTCACACACAACGTTATCTACGATGTGTGAAGGCAAGTCAGTTCAAAATCTAAAGCAGACGTCTTGTTTGAGATGAGGATTTTCTCTGGGGAGGAGGGTTTTTTTTTTTTTTCTACATGTAGGAGCTGTGGGGCCTTCATCAGAGCAACAACACCTGCAACAGACTGCGTGACCCTCATAAAATATGCAGTGGAATGTGCTGGAACAGCCACGTCTGTTAATCTGAACGAAGACATTTTTGTTGGCTGATCTCAGCGTGAGAGAGACGGGTGGGGTGGTGGTGGTGGTGGTGGGGTTTTGGGGGCAGAGGACGTCTTGAAGTTGAGCGAGACATAACTGCATAGCTGCTCCAGACCAGCTGGAGCATTAAATTATGACTGAATAGGCCAGTGTTGGCTGGTGGACCGTCAGAGCTGTCTTTATGTACTTTTCGAAGTAGATAAGACGTTTCTCCCACCGCACCTCTCAGCCGACGTCAGTATGTGGAGGGCACGGCGGACCCTGGCTGTGTTATTGTGGTCTTACAGCTGTGTTTATTATAACTGCCCCTAATCCACGTTAAATCGACCCTCTCCCTGACGGTGTGTGCCATCTGCACCTGGGATGGACACCGACTGAGGTGGCGAGATCTCGACCTGGAAACACCAGGTCCACCACCTCAACTGTCTCGGTTCTCGTCTAGGGCGAAGGATGGTGACTGGACCGGCTGAACGGTGCCAGTCCACACCTTCAGTTCGTGTTTTCATGAGTTTAATGTCATTTATGGTTTGCCACAATAAAATCATCTCAAGGCACTTTACATAGAAACCCAGTTAAAGCTCAGTGCATTTCTATGACGACAGTGGTAAACAAACATGGACGGAGGATGACGAATTCTCCTCTGGACCAAAAAAACAGGCTCACCTTTCTTCTGTTTCATGCCACAGCGCCCCCTAGCTTCAACACTCAGATTCCATATCAAAGATTTTGGAAGATGGAAGTGTCAGAATGTTTATATACCAAACATACAGACAATGTTTGGAGCTTTTTAACGTCACTTCCTTTAAAAAGAGTCGGATGATGGATGTTTAATATGATGTTTTAATTAGCAGTTAGGGCAAATGCAGCAGGGTGAGGTCTGAAGTTTGTGTGTGTGTGTGTGTGTGTGCACTGTAGGAGTCATATCGACAGGTAATGAAGATGAGGCCGAAGGACCTGTGGAAAAGGCTGATGGTGAAGTTTAGAGGTGAAGAGGGGCTTGACTACGGAGGAGTGGCGAGGTAAGAGGCCATCGGCCTGTAAACTTCTTACACACAGCTCTGCCTCCTAGTGGCCGAGCACTAAACTACAGGTTAAACAGGTTACTCACTGTTGTTTTGTCTGTTTGGTGGTCTAAAGTTCAGCCAAAGTTTTGTTTTTTTTATTCAAATTTACATTTTTTTTCCTCTGTTCACTCTGAACACTGAGGATGTAACTGATATCTCCTGTTCCTCCCCTGCTGCCTCCTGCCCGTGTGGTGAACTGTTTGCAGGGAGTGGCTGTATCTGCTGTCACACGAGATGCTGAACCCGTACTACGGTCTGTTCCAGTACTCCCGTGACGACATCTACACGCTGCAGATTAACCCGGACTCTGCTGTCAACCCCGTGAGTCACAGTCGCTGCTAAAAACAAATAACGTTTGGGGCTGAATTGCACGGCACTGCCATCCCAGCTCCCATGACCCTTAATGTCTCAACCCAACAGCTCAGATTCTCCAACCAGTTCAGACGCTTTCAGAGACTTGGGTCTTCTGATGTTACACAACTCCAGCACTCCCTGTGTTTGTTTGGGCTGGAGTTGGTCCATTTAACCGATGCAGACATGAGTCTCGTGAACAGATTTCCCCTCGAGTGAAGTCATTTGTTACTGCTGCACTGAGACGCTGCTGTTCGCTTGTTTACTCCTTGTGTCTGTCAAAGGGGAATTTACTGGAAATGACTATTGTGATCTCTTCTTCTTCTTCTGAGTAATAAATTCCAAGTGTATGTTAAAAATAGTCTGGGGGGAGAATTGGGTCTCAGCCCAAACATGTTTGAAAGACTCTGCAGTCTGTTCATTTGGAAACTAAAAATGTTTCGTCTCGGCAGGAGCACTTGTCGTACTTTCACTTTGTGGGCCGGATCATGGGAATGGCAGTGTTCCACGGCCACTACATAGACGGAGGCTTCACTCTGCCTTTCTACAAACAGCTGCTGGGTAAACCCATCACCCTGGACGACATGGAGTCTGTCGACCCCGACCTGCACAACAGCCTTGTCTGGATCCTGTATGTTCAACACTCGTCGCTACACAAATCAATAACCGTATTGACTTTTCTGTGGAAATGAAAGAGAAGTGTGTTTTGGACCAGGATTTAAAACACTAGTATTCCTTGTCCACACAACATACACCAGATGTGAAGACAGCGCCCCCTAGGGTTTTTAAATAGCATAGAATATTATAAAATCAATTCACCAGAAACTGAAATGTTTCTCTCGGTTCAGGGACAACGACATCACCGGTGTGCTGGACCACACCTTCTGCGTAGAACACAATGCCTACGGAGAGATCATCCAGCATGAGCTCAAGCCCAACGGTAAGAGCATCCCTGTCACCCAGGACACCAAGAAGGAGTACGTCCGGCTCTACGTCAACTGGCGTTTCCTGCGAGGCATCGAGGCCCAGTTCCTGGCTCTGCAGAAGGGCTTCAACGAGGTCATCCCCCAGCACCTGCTCAAGGCCTTTGATGAGAAGGAGCTAGAGGTACGTTAATGTCTTCAGCTTCCGTTCGCCTTCGGGTGCAGGTAGTTGGAACATACTGAAATGATTTCATTCCCTGTAGTTGATCGTTTGCGGCCTGGGTAAAATCGACATCAACGACTGGAAGTCCAACACGCGGCTCAAACACTGCACTCCAGACAGCAACATAGTCAAATGGTTCTGGAAAGCCGTGGAGTCCTTCGATGAGGAGCGCAGGGCCCGGCTGCTGCAGTTTGTCACCGGCTCCTCCAGAGTTCCCCTGCAGGGCTTTAAGGCCCTCCAAGGTAAACAGCTGTGCGGACTGTGGCTGTGCATATATGAAACCTGTGAAACAGCTTGATGTGAATAACGGGATCTGACCAGGCTCAGGTTGGTGATGCAGCTGTTGTCACATCATCGGTGTAGTCTTTGTTACGCTCATTGTGCCGTCCAATCACAGAATGGGGTGTGTGTGTGTGTGTGTGTGTGTGTGTGTGTGTGTGTCCGACTGCACTGTTAGTTCTTTCTGTTGAATATTGACAAAAAAAGTGTGTTGAGGCTGTTTTTGCTTAACGACTGTTTCTTCCTCAGGTGCTGCGGGTCCGCGACTCTTTACTATCCACCAGATCGATGCCAGCACCAACAACCTGCCCAAAGCCCACACCTGGTGAGCGGGTTCAGCTTTATCTTCCTTGGCCACATGAACCAGCAGCAAAGTTTTACGTTGTCAGTGGTAAATCACGGTTTTAAAATCTGTCCTGCGCTTCTGTTTTCCCAGTTTCAATCGGATCGACATCCCTCCCTACGAGCATTACGACAAACTGTACGACAAGTTGCTCACTGCCATCGAGGAGACGTGCGGTTTCGCTGTAGAGTGAGTCACCGATGCAGGTAGAGATCAGCAACAACTAGAAGCGACCTGGTTTGGCCGTGACCCCCTTTCCCCCCTCCAATCCAGCCCGACAGGGAGGGAGGGTCATCCACGGTTGCTTCACCCAGGGACACCCGCACTGCCCGGGAACATGTGGCCAAGCAAAGGGAGGGTGGGCGGGCAGGACCAGAAAATGTCACCTGACTCTGGGTTTCCAGACCCTCCAGCCCTCCTCCATGTCTTTTTATCATTGAGGATCTCTTGAGCTGCTAATAACTCAGACTATTTACTAACTCGTGGAACCTGCAAAGTTTGCTGGCTCTATCCATTTTTTTTTCTAAGTTCATTTTAGCATTTAAAAAATAGACTCTGTCCATGTAGCAGTGCTCCATTTTGCCCAACAGAACACAAGGTCGGTCCACTCTGAACCGACATTAACACGACGGTTTGTTTGCATGAGTACAGGGTTAGTACTGGTCACCACAACCACTTGGAAACACTAGATTTGGACACAGAGCGTGCGTGACTGTTCGGGACCTCGGAGTCGTCGGTAATGCCGAGGCCGGAGGAAAAGGAAGTTGTGCAGGCGATGAGACTGAATTAGGCAGAGCCCGACTGTTTACAGGCCTCTCCAAAGACACAGCAGGGACCTCGCTGCATTCCCACAAAACACACCCAATTATTTCCCACGGCTGACAGCAGTTTTATTTGAAATTGAATAAATGAATGAATAGCTTGAAATGTGTTATTTTTATATAACAGGGAGAACTGAAAAGAAACAATAGTCTATATAATATATATAATTTATTGCTGGTATATTTCAGAAACCCCTTTTCATTGTTTCAGAAGAATAAAATAGTTTAAATGTTAAAAGTTACTGTTTTAAATTATAAAAAAAAAAAAAACAATTTGTGAAAACAGAATTAAGCCTGACTGAATTTCACAAACAGTGCTGTGGTTTATTTCTTGACGTAACTTCTCTCATGCTGTACAAGGAGAGGTTTGTCTTAAGGGCAAAAAAAAAAAAATCTTCAAATCACAATGTCCTCTGAGTGCCATAAAATAAACTTTTTGAATGAATGAATCTTTGCAAATATTGAGCAGACCCTTTAAATTCCACTGATTTCATCCTGGAGCTGTGTATGGTGGTGTGACATTTCCCTCCTGTTACTCTTTTTTAACACTTCGTCATTTATAGTGGGGCTTTATTAACATCACACACATGAAATCCACCATTCATTTCCCACAGTAGAGTCCAAAGTCCACAGTAATGTTGTTGTTGGGGGGGGGGGGAAACCCACTACCTTCGAGCCATGTGGTGCTAAATAGCATTTGTCTTATATATCGACAAGCTTACTACAGCTTGAAGTGCACAAGACACTACTCGTGCTCATTAAATGTTCGTGGCCCCCCGAAACGTTTCCAAGTAAAACCAAGAGCTCGGCATTCTCAGGAAGATGTCATGTGTAGGTAGTTCTGTTGTTTGATTTGAAAACCGATGAGAAGCCAATTCGGACCTTTGTTCCCTGAATGTTGAAAAGTCACAGCAAACCATTAACACAACACTTATTGTTGCATGTTTCCATATGTGCTTTTGGTTGAACGTGAATGAGACGAACGCCTGCTTTTACACGGTGATGTTTTTATTTAGAGAAAAAAAAAATGGAGGGGGTGGGGGTTGTTTTCTATGATTAAAGATGAAATTCTTGAATGTTTTCAAATGATGCTGCCTGTCTAGCAATCTCTACGACCGTGGACTGTTCTTACCTTTTGCATACACTTTAAAAAACAACAAAAAGTAGTTCATTTTCATTCTTTTATGTGTATGCAAAGTGAAGGTGTCCTCAGATGGTGCTTTTGTACAGTAATAAGATATTGTTCATTTATGTGGATCAAAACAACCTGTAATTTATCTTTAACTTAAGTAGAAACACAGTTTTTCTCGAACTGAAAAGAGGAATTGCACACGAGCAGAACGAGGTTGCCATGTTGTATTTTAAATGGTGACTTCTGTGCCAGATGAACCTTCACGTTTGAGTCCGGTGCACAAGCTGACATCCCTACTGTCTGTTCCTTCACTACGTCGCTCAGCAGTTTCCCCCTGTAGCTGCCTCTCACCGAGGAACCGAACTTTTGATTAAGCAAGTCAACGTTGAGAGATGCCGCTTTTTGTTTTTGTTTGTTTTTGTTTTGTTTTTTTTAAATAGCATGATCCACTAGCAGGACTATATCTCTCATAGCTGACTGATGCAATTTGATGTATGTTAACACTATCATTTTGTAAGAGTATTTTATTTTTGTGTGTAATTAGTTCTAATTAAACTTGCCTTTTGTCTAACAATGTAAGACCTTGTACAGAGATGTGTTTCCACCTCTTTTTTTATTTTGAAACAGTTGTCACGAAGCTCTTCAAGCCGAGTTCACTGCAGCATTTGTTTACATTAGAGTAATTTATCAGGGGCTTGTTAGTGCCATGTTGGCTGAGGATAAATGTCAAGTGGGGGATGCTGCACATGTCCCCCGACCACCCACTGTGTATCCACTCATACCACTGCAGATTAAAATGTCTGGCAGATGGCTCAGGGGTGGGGGGGGGGTGCAGGAAAACTGGCTAAAATGACAATGACCTGTTTGTAAACAGGGTAACGAGTACGATTTCTGTTGTTTTGTAAAGACGCAACTGCATCATACTAAGGAAACACAGTATTAAACATTTAGACCATTAACACAGCGGCAGAACTGGACTAAAGTTCAGGTAACATCTGTATTTCTTGGATATAATGATGCTTAGTTCACTGACACTGTCCTTAAAGTGACACGGTCAATAGCAAATATAACTATAAATTCAATGTAAATGTGTTTTGGCTGCTTTCATAGAGAACTCAAGGATTTATTTCTGTTATGTGTCTGATCCCATAACCATGTGAAACAAAACAGACTCACTGGTCTTTAAAGTGGCAAAACAGGACCTATTTCTTTTCCTCTGGAATAAACCTCATTTTTCTCACGCATTTTGAATATTAATATAAAAGTTGTACACAAAAAAAAATATAGAATTATTTCTTAACATTTCGTTGCTCACTCATCATACAGCTCACACTAGGAAAAAAATAGTCCGATGTTTGGGTTGGCCCTGATGACGTCATTTACCGTCATAGGAAGCACAGTCAGAGCCGGATCACCGGTTTCTGTCTCTACATATCCATCCGCCAAGATTTGTTGTAATAATCGAACATTTTGTGAAAAAGAAAAACTAGAAAATGTTTTTTGGAGGTTTTTCTTTATAGGATGGTGATTTTTTTTTATTATTTTACGTGGGAATGAATAAAACTTTGGATTAAACTTCGGATTTAACTTAATCGTAACCAACTATTGTTGTTCGATTTTTCTCCTTAAAACCTCACCCGTGTCCTCCTTCCTGTTCTGACTCACTTCATCGCGTGTTTTTAGTGAAGGCTCCAGATGTTGAATTTAGAAAAATTATAAGTTTAAAGTTTAAAAGTTTGTTTGTTTCAGTCGCGAGGAGCTGGAGTTGAGCGCGGCGGATGAATACATCGGAAGTGGGCCTTCCTATCGCTTTATAAGCCGGGCCTCGTTTCGACGTTACCGGCATTTCAGCATCGCCGCCGGTCGGTTTGTTTCTTTCTCGGCGAGTATTTATCTTTTTTATTTTTTACCGTTTGTTTATAAAATGCCTGGATATTCCGACAGAGACCGCGGCAGAGACCGAGACAGGGACAGAGGGTAAGTTCGTTTTCTGGTGTTCCGGGCGGGTTTTGTTGAAATGGCCGACACACCGAGCCGATTAGCGGAACAATGGCGTTAGATGTAAAAATAATAAACGCTATTTAAGGTCCCGCTTTGATTCAGAGTCCACTGTTTTGAGAAAACCGGTAGGTGATGGGTTTTATTTACCCTCACCGGGCCTGTGTGGGCCGGTGAACCGAGCCCGTTGTCTCTGGCTCGGGGCCTCGAGCGGCCTCGTGTCCGGGCTTCGTCAGCGCCGACTTGGCGTCACGTCTCAGCGGAAACAGCCTCACAATCTTGGCCTTAGACGTTAGTTTGTGTTTGTTCGGTCGCGCACACTTGACGGTGTGTTCGTGTCCGGCCCGGGCCCGGTGGAGCCCGCGGTGTCGGGATGCTAACGCTAGTCGGCTCGTCGCCATGTGGCGGACACAAAATGCCGGCTGCTGTTCGGTGGTTCCTCTGCTGGCTGGGCAGGAGATGGCAGCTGGAAATGACGCAGTTCAGTCCGGACTCTTCTTCAAATGCTGCTGCCTCTGTGAAAAAGCTACTTGGGCCCAGTCTTGACCTTTACACCGGTTCTTTTACCCGCAGCTATGGCGGCGGGCCTCCTCGCTTTGGTGGCAACCGCGGGGGAGGCGGAGGGAAGTTCGGCAACCCGGGGGACCGGCTTCGGAAAAAGCACTGGAACCTGGACGAGCTCCCGAAGTTTGAGAAGAACTTCTACCAGCAGCATCCTGACGTCGCTCACAGGGCTCCGGTAAAACACGTGTCTCGTGTGTTACGTAACACAGCTCCCTGCTGTGGTTATATAACAGCTCAACCTAACTTTGCTTCTCTCTTTTCTCTTGTAGCAAGAAGTGGACCAGTACCGGAGGTCCAAAACCATTACACTCAAGGGGAGGGAATGCCCTAATCCCATCATGAAGTTCCATGAGGCCAACTTTCCATGTAAGATCGAGGTGGTTGGAGAAACAGTGTCACAAAGTGAGTTTGGTTCATCTCGGTTAACTGTTGTTTTGTTTTTCCAGCTTATGTGATGGACGTGATCAGCAAACAGAACTGGACTGAACCAACACCCATCCAGGCTCAGGGCTGGCCTCTGGCTCTTAGTGGCAAGGATATGGTTGGAATTGCACAGACTGGCTCTGGCAAAACTCTTTCTGTAAGTGCTGACAGTTGAAATTTCTCGCGGTGGAGACAAAAACTACATCGGCCCCTGCTGATCCCAGTGTCTTGTCTTTGGTTTGCAGTATCTGTTGCCTGCGATTGTGCACATCAACCACCAGCCTTTCCTGGAACGTGGAGATGGTCCCATTGTGAGTCATTTTAATTTACTATTAACTGTGTTTGTGTGTGTGTGTGTGTGTGTGTGTGTGTGTGTTTTCCCTATGTAATGACTTTTATAGCTCAGAAACTGACTTAAAGCTCAGAACTTCCAGTGACGGAGGCAGAACCTCTGGATTTAATTTGTCCACTGGAATAAGAGTCATGACGATGTGTGTAATGTCTGTCTGTCCACTCGCTCACTAAAAAGGTATAATTTTCTTCCTGGCAGTGCTTGGTTCTGGCCCCGACCCGTGAGCTGGCTCAGCAGGTGCAACAGGTGGCTGCAGAATACGGCAGAGCTTCTCGCCTCAAGTCCACTTGTATATACGGAGGAGCACCCAAGGGACCCCAGATCCGTGACCTGGAAAGAGGTATTGTTGCTCATTTCTGCCTCTGTCACGCATCGATTATTCAGAGTTTCGGTTCTAACGGACGACCTCTGTTCAAGGTGTGGAGATCTGCATCGCCACTCCAGGGAGGCTCATCGACTTCCTTGAGGCAGGAAAAACAAACCTCCGTCGGTGCACTTACCTTGTTCTGGACGAGGCTGACAGAATGCTGGACATGGGCTTTGAGCCCCAGATCCGGAAAATTGTTGACCAAATCAGAGTAAGTGTCCTTGGACGGTTTTTTCCTACATTTGCACACATTTAAAACTCTTCTCGTTAGTAGTTTGACTTAACACGTCTTCTGTGTAGCTAACTGTTGTGCTGTTTTGCAGCCGGACCGTCAGACTCTGATGTGGAGTGCGACTTGGCCTAAAGAGGTCCGCCAGTTGGCAGAGGACTTCCTGAAGGAGTACGTCCAGATCAATATCGGGGCTCTGCAGCTCAGTGCCAACCACAACATCCTGCAGATAGTGGACGTCTGCAATGACGGAGAGAAGGAGAACAAGTACGTAACACGAGCATGGTGACTGGGTCTTTACGTGATTTCTAAACCTTCGCTTACTGATCGGCCGTCTCCTTTCAGACTCATCCGACTGCTTGAGGAAATCATGAGCGAGAAAGAGAACAAGACCATCATCTTCGTCGAGACAAAGAGGCGGTGTGATGACCTCACCAGGAGGATGAGGAGGGATGGGTAAGTAGTAACGATAAAGATCCAGCCGCAACATGACTGTTCCTGTTTGGGTATGTACTAACATTCAGTCCTCCCTTTGTGTAGGTGGCCAGCTATGGGAATCCATGGAGATAAGAGCCAGCAGGAAAGAGACTGGGTTCTTAATGGTGAGAATCCACTTCCGACACACTTAACTCACTGATTAATCTGTGCTTTGCACCTCATCTTAACCTGGTTTTGTGTAATTTTTTTCAGAATTCAAATTTGGGAAGGCTCCCATTCTCATTGCTACAGACGTTGCCTCCAGGGGTCTAGGTCAGTATCCTCCCTGAAACTGTCTTGCACTCTTAATGTATTTCAAAAAGAAAGTGTATTTGCTTTCTTTAACTCTTCTGCTTCTTTCTGAGTTTCTCCCCTGACCTGAAGGAGCAGTCTGTATGGCAGGGCCTTGGCATGACAAGCCCAGGTCTCCAGAGGGGGAAGGAGGACTCTTGGAGGTGTCCTGACTGGCGAGGCACGGTCTCCCAGTCGTGCAGATATACAGAGGTGACCAGGCCCAAGTGCAGCATAACGTGCTGGCCTGCCTAAAACGGAGGGGGCGAGTTAAGGGCTGGCCACAGTTCCTCCCCCATACGCTCGTCTGTTCTCTGGCAATGGTTTGGACTGCTTCACACACCCAGGCTCTGTAACTGTCCCAGCTCAAAGCCCAGCTACACTGTCTCCTTTTGTCTTGCATGTATGTTTGGGCCCTGCATTGCAAGCTGTATTAGTCATTTGGAAGGTGCTTTCTGTTGATGAGACCTGTTGTAAAGCATGGGTGGCGTTAATGTTGCAGTTCCCTAAACTTCTGTCGGAAGAGCAGGCTGTCCGATCAGTCATACCTTCACCTCTGTAATGACATGGCTACTGGCGCTTTTGGTGACAGTGGGACATGCTAGTTGGACACAGTTGGACAAAATCCAAGCGCACACTCCTCCCTCGCCTGCGTGTCGAAGTCATGTCGAGACCTGCCAACGAGAGACATTATGATCAAGTGAACACTGGGTCTGGAAAAGTCTTTGCCTTGCCGAGAGCGGGGATGCACTGTTTGTAGGCATCCTGCAAATTGGTTCACATCTACGGTTTCTTGGCACGAGACACTGCAGCTTTGTAGCAAACTTCTGGTTGACAAAGGGACATTAGTGAAGTTCTAGTCAGGCACACCAGGAGGCAGTATAGTGCTGTGTAGGAGACCCGAGGGTCCATTGACAATATGTGGGGCGTGTGCTGCAATGGGAATGGACTAGTGAATGCATACTCCAAAAAAATGGTAAGACTTCTGATCCGTTCTTTGGTTTGACAGGAGGGAGGGAAGGGTTTTATTAGTCTCACAGGATTAGAAGTACTGGAGTGTGCATCGTTTCTCTTTTCCCACCGTAGTCTCCCCGTGGACTAACTCGGTTTGTCTAATGTCAGTTTTTTTGCAGCCTTGTGGGTTTTAGCAGGCCCCCCCCCCCACCTCATGTCAGTACTAACTTTGTTTTTGGTTTGGTTGTTGTGGTGGTGCCGGCACACATCTTGTGCTGTCCTCCTTTCCCTCTTTGCCACACCGCAACACGATCTTACAGATGTTGAAGATGTGAAATTTGTCATCAACTTTGACTACCCCAACAACTCAGAGGACTATATCCACCGCATTGGCCGAACAGCTCGTAGCCAAAAGACAGGCACAGCTTACACGTTCTTCACCCCGAACAACATGAGGCAGGCCGGCGACCTGATCTCTGTGCTGCGGGAGGCCAACCAGGCCATCAACCCCAAGCTCCTCCAGATGGCCGAGGACAGAGGAGGTAAATCTAATTGGTGAGACACAGAAACCGTGCTGTGAACTGCAGCCTTTTTTTCTTTTTTTGTTTTTCCCTGCTGGATGAGTTTGTCTCTTGGGCTTTCTGGTATCAGCCTTTGGTTAAAAGTCTAAATTATTTTATTTAAGAAGCTTTTTTTTATTTTGTTTTCCAGGTCGTTCAAGGGGGGGCAGAGGTGGCGACTATAGAGACGACCGCCGGGATAGGTATTCCTCTGGAAGACGTGATTTTGGCAGTTTTAGGGACAGGGATAACGGTAGAGGGTATGACAACGGACAGAACAAAGCCTTTGGCACAAATACTCAGAACGGAGGGTATGGGGGCAACAACAGCAGTAACGGCTTCAGCGGCGGCAGCTACAGCAGCAATGGACAGGCCAACTTTAACAACCAAACAGGAGCCTTCGGAGGCCAGAACTTCCAGGCCCCGCAGTTCGGCCCCGGAAAGGGGGGCGCACAGAACGGCGTGAGTCACCCCCCTTTCCCCTTCCCGCAGGCACAGGCTCCACAGCAACATCCTCCCCCGCTGGTGCCCTACCCCATGCCGCCTCAGTTCTCGCAGTAAACACCCCACACACTTGAAAAAGTAATTTATTGCTTTTGGTCTTGTTTTAGGTTTGATACTTGATCCACTTTTTTTTTTTATTTTTTTTTTTTAATATTTACACGACAGGGTCACAGACAACTTCAACCTCTATCAGGCCTTTTCAGATCTGCAGTGCAGCAGTAGTGGCATTGCACACGTGTTTCCTATCACTATTTAATTTTACATTCCTCAGTAATGTTTAGTTATGTTTTGTACTAGGCAATTACAAATGTATTCGTTCATGTGTATCGTCGGAAGTGATAAGCTCCCGCCTTGGAAGTGCACTGCATGATCTTTCAAATAAAACAAAAGGTTAAAAACAGTGAAGTGTTCTGTTGTTACTTGACTTTAAAGTCTTATAAGTTGGTACGGACGTGTCTCTACCTGTGCTGTCCAGCAGGTGTCACCTTTCCCAAATGTGTTCCCTCACGTCAGATTCAGTGCAGCGTGTGCTAACCTCCTGACCCAGTGTGACCCTTGATTTGTACAGGACATCATGTGTCAGTGCTGTGATCTGCAGGTGGACCTGATAGCTGCACTGTTCTGCTTTCCTTCCTATTGTTGCCAAAACACCTGCAGCTGAATCAAATGAACCTGCAGATCATACACATTGACTCCTCAACTGTCCCCCCCAGCAGGTGATGAGCTGTCAGTGAGGCACCCTGTCGGCACTAATGGGTTTTGGTCCCAGACCTGTTTTATATAGAGTATTTTTAGTATCGGTTCAGTAAAACTGAAGACCTGGGGGTTAGAGAAAATGGAAAACAGCTGAGAACAGAAGTGTCTCCACCTGCTGGCAGAGAAGCAAACTGCATGTTTTTGACGTGAGGTAGAGATCTCCTCGGGTCAAGAAAAACAGTGTAGGGCACAGATGTTTTTTCTTCTCCTGCTGTTACTGTTGATCCTCATGTGACCAGGATGAGAACAAACATGTTCTGTTAATATTTTAGGTAGAAACTAATAAATGGTCGGTTAATTTGCGAAGCAACAACATTGAGCTGTCAAACGTGAATCGCTGAAAGTCTTGACCACAAGAAAAGCACCAAACATGTAAGTCAAGGTCTTAAAGGGCCATGAAGACCCACAAAATGACTCGGTGGTCACAAAACTACAAATAAACACAGAACAACCACAGCGATGCTGACGACAAATGGGGGCGATGGGGCCTTTTCCACATCTGTGGCCAGGGGCCCAACTTTTCATGATCCGTCCTGGAGCAGATGTGTGACCACACAACCAGCCTTGGTCTGAATAGAGTTTTTTTGTTGATTTCAATCTTCTTTTTTGAGACTATGTAAGAAGATGTGGGACCAGTGGACCCACGTGTGTGATCAGACTGACGCCGGTTTTACTGATGGTTAAAGATGAAGGTGAATAGTCCCTGATAGTCCCTGCCGTGGGCGCGGCCGATTTAAAACCCTTTCTACATATTTACAGGCCTGGAAGAATGAGTGGAACGCTTGCTGTGTCAATACTGTTTAGCATTCTTCAGGTGAGGCGGACGTGTGGCTGCCACACCTTGCTGCTGACAGCACCTGTTGCGTAAAGAGCGTTTGGGGATTTTATGAACTTTCTATGTTTGGGGTTGTGGTGAAACCGACTCTGGTTGTTTCAGTTTTATGTGTGTTTTATCGGAGCTGGACAGATCATGCTTATCTCAGGTGAATTGCACAATGTGGAGTTTAAACTGGTGGGTTAGGGGCAGGGCTGATTGATAGAGGTACCGGGGGGTGGACACAATAACATGAACATTGGTATCAGGAGCAGAAGACAAGGCCTTGTGGTTATTACAGGTTTTCTAAACCTCATTCAGGTGTGTTTGTTGAAGGTGTGTTGGATTGTCATACTACACAGGTGTTCGTATTATTGTGTCCGTTCACCACTCCTGATTACTGGTTTTATCCTCAGGTTTCATTGCATTATATGAAACTGCAGTAGCAGATGTTTCGGACACTTGGGGGCAGTGGAGACAAGTTGTGAACTGTTTGCAAACATTTTCTTATTTACATGCAGGAGCAGAGGTGCATCTAGTCCTGTTTGTATGATTTTACCAAAAGTGTCCAGGGTTCTTTCTCTCTCTCTCTTTCTGTGCCCTGTTTGTGGGTTCTAGGAAGTCCTGGGAGAAACATCTGGCTCTGCAGCATTTTCCCCACAAACAGTGAAAACTGCAGGGGTGCAGCCGGAAACCAAAGAGCTGATCCTCGGTCATCACCGCTTACTCCTGTCCGTGTGCCTGAGTTTACCTTTGTGTCCTTCCTCTCTAATCCCTCCCTCTCCCTGCAGGTATGTAGGTGTTGGTTAGTGGAGAAACTGCTCTGGGTGTGCGGCGGACACACCCGCTGCAAGCATGAGACGAAGCAGCGTGCTGAACCATTTTCTGCTCACTGGGGCACAAAGCCGAGGTGTTTCCTGCTGCATATTTGTGTTTTGTGCAAACACCAACACTCCCATACGACATACTGTGCATGCACTTTTGCATACACTGGTTTTATTATCAGCTTCGCATTCCTCGCACTAGACCTTGACTCCTCTCCCCTCACACAGGTAATTTCACAGGGTGTGTGTGTGTCTGATAACCACTGATACTCAGAAATTCATATGTGTGGGTCAGTTACACAAACTAATCCCCCACCCTGTGTTTGTGAAAGTTTTCAGGATTTACAGCGAGCTACGACCTCTGACCTGTTAAAGTCTGACGTTTACACAGGAACAAATTAATTTATGTTTTTAGGTTTTCATGCTCCTGCTTGTTCTCTGTTTTTATTCCGACCTTTGTTATTGTGCAGCTTATACTAACAAAAACCCACAAAATTGGAATCAGATATTTCTTTTTGTCAATAATAACACTAATAATCCAGAGACTAGTTCTGCAACATTCCTCCATGATTGTGGACGCTAAGTGGTTTCTAATGTGACACAGAGCTGATAACAGAGCAGTAACTGTGTCAGGCCCAGACTCGGTGACTGGGCTGTGCAGATTCTGAATGAAAATCTCTTTCGGGCTTCGTCACCTGTTCCCAGCTCAAGTTTTTTTGAAAAGTTCTCCGAGAAATCAGACCAGTGAAAAATGACACGGAGGAGGAGAAGAGCTCCTGCAGCATAGAGTCACAGCGAGGGCTGTGAAGAGTGGAACAGGTCTGCCCGGTCTGCTCCTCCAATGCTTTACTGACGACACACCTGCTGGCCTGGGAGGAGCTGAGACAGGTGGACGCTCCTTAACTGGGGGTAGGGGGCGGGGGAGACACCACAAGAGACAAGAAGGAGCGTGAGAGGAAAGAGGAGCTGGAAGAAACGAACTCGGACTCACGCTACAGGCCAAGATGTCGAAGAGCAGCCCTGTAAAGCTCAGCAAGTGAGTTCGAAGTGTTTTCTGTGTGTGTGTGTGTGTGTGTGTCAGATTTCCCAGTCTC
Source organism: Mastacembelus armatus (assembly GCF_900324485.2). Lineage (NCBI taxonomy): Eukaryota > Metazoa > Chordata > Actinopteri > Synbranchiformes > Mastacembelidae > Mastacembelus > Mastacembelus armatus. The sequence continues at coordinate 21,815,120 of NC_046640.1, forward strand.
CTGTGACTCTCCCTGCTGGGATCTCCCCTCTTCTCTTGTGTTTTCTGACCTGGAATCTAGTTCAAGCTGTGTGCTAGACCCTGTTTGTTTCCCTGGATAATAGAAACGTACCACAGGACTCAGCAACAAAGACCCGACTCCTAGATGTGTTTTTGTCCTTTAATGTGAAAGGAGCAGCTTTGATAAATGAATGAACGTCCTGGAACCCGAGTATTTTCCTGTTTGCTCTGACACTTCCACCGTGTTACTAACTTTACCTGCTTCTCTGATCATCTGTCACCTGATGCTTTACTTAACCACATTAGTCTTATTTGCCTCTTTGCTCAGGGTGTGTATGAGCCACTAAATAGGCCACCGTTCTGTCAACACAGCCTTTAATACTCTGATCCAGCTGAGGGCCGATATAATGGAGTGTGGAGCTTGTTGTTGTTGGTTTCCAGTGGAGCCAGTAGTTGTTTGAGCAGGGGAGTGAGCCGACTCTGGCCCCCGTCCATCACGTTACCTGGTTATACCTGCAGATCAATGTGTGGGCTCTCAGGGCTGTGGAAGAATTGTGCAACCCCGGTCGCGTCCTTCTCCGGGTGACTAAGCAGGTGCTCGGCTCCTCTCGGTGCAACCTGTCACCCAGGGGAAACGCGTTCTGTGGAACATTGGCGCTCCGTCACAGCGGGGTGTGTCTGGAAACTGAAAGGCTCGAGCCTGACAGACGACAGTGAGGGCTGAGGGAGTGGCAGGGCAGAGTCACTGTGCAGCTCTGTCTGTTTGCTTTAAACAGTGACACCTGAGTTTGAATGGAAGTGAGTGAGTCAGTCAGAGTATAATGTGGTAATTAGTGCTGAGTATTTATGGTTATGGCATGATAAGGAGGAATCAGTATCAAAGTACTGTTACTGAATTCAAAATGAATGTGAGTATAATCAGGGAATTGATTATTATTATTAGCATTAGTAGTATTAGCATTATTAGCATTGATGAATGAGCAGCTTTTTATTGGTGCAGCTCATGGAGGGTTTGTGAACCATGAAATATTTGGAATTTTGGCATAAAAAGTGACTGAAACCAAAATAAGAGTCAAACATTTTCAGTTCGTCAATTTACCAATGAATCACCTGTTTCAGCTCCACCTGTTCAGACTGTTACGATTATAATATCAAGGTTTGCACAAAACATATGAAGACTGTGGGACTGAACAGACTGATCAGTCCCTGGTGTTTTCACTGTCCTCAGTCCTCTGATACTATTCCCCTTTGCTCTGATATCTCCTCAAACACTATAGTTACCAGAGAGCCAATGCTTTGACTCCTTCACCAGTGCAGCTCATCTGCACCAACTATAAGTCCAACGCAGGACCAGGATCTTCTGATCAGGGATAGATAGAGAAGCAAATGTAGTTTCCAACTAATGAGCAGGGGAGAAAGTGATGTAGCCAGATGTTGAGTAGAAAAGTCATCACACAACTGTCACAGAGTTGGAGTAGAGGAAGAAGTACTGAGAAAAGTCCTGCATTCCATATGTTACTGCAGTAAAAGTACCATCATCCACATGTACTTGAAGTATCCAAAGTAAAAGTACTCATTGTGCAGAATGGATCTGATATTATTGGATTCTAATTATTGATGATTATTGTGTTGATCACTTTAACGTTGGAGCTGATGTTAACTACCTTATATACTTCTAATTTGAAGTACTTTATATACTATATATACTTCAGTACAGCACTAATCCTCAGCTGTAACGTGTGACTGCAGATACTGACACTGTTCATTTGATAAGAGCTGAACGGAGCAGCAGGAATGCCCCTCCCCCCTTAGGGTCCTGGTCTGGGTGTGTCAGAATAAATATTTGGCTCCATATCACAGCAGAGGAGGACTGGCAGGTCTGCAGACAGACGGCGACACGTCAGTGAAGGAATCTGCTCAGTTTGGTTCTTTTTTGGGCGGGTGGTGTCTGTGTGTTTATGTTTATGCAGCTTGTAATACTTTTAGTTCCTAATACTTTTTTCTACTACTTCTACTACTACTTTTCTACTAAAAATTTGAATGCGGGACTTAAAACCCTCTTTACTTAAAGTTAAGTCGTCTATCTTACTTTTACTGAAGTAAACGGTCTCATAAATAAAGTGACAGGAAAGAAAATCCTCACAGCAAATTGTCATTAACAGCATCAGTGTCATTCACTCTGTAATCATTGTGCACCAACAGTAGTTGTGCACAAAACCCCACTGGAAATGTGCTTCATTAAAATGAATAACTGATTTAAGTAGACAAACACGTGATTTAATCCCAGTAGAAGGTGTTCTGGTTTGAGTTTGAGTCAGAGACAGACTGTTCATCTGTTTTTATCCAGGAGCCAGGCCAATGACTTAGCCATGCTCATCGCCCGCATGCAGAAAAATGCCGACCAAGTGGAGAAGAACATCCTGCGCTCAGAGGAGCTGCTCAGTTTGGTAAGACGTCCACTGTTATTCTCTTATTCCTCTTCTCTGCTGTCATCTAGCGAATAAACACACACACACACACCAAATAGAAATAATGTTTTCCTCCATGCAGGACACAGAGCGAGAAACAAAGAACCAGGCCCTGATCCACCAAAAGGAGTGCTCAGAGAACCTGGCGCAGGCCGAGGGGCTGCTGAAGGACCTCTTCATGGACGTGGACAAGGCCAAGAAGATGAAGCACCCGCAGGCGCTCGAGATAGAGAAAGAGTGAGTTTATCCCGGAGCATCCCAGACAGACTAAACACACCTGCAGCTCATCCCACCACACCCCACTGAGCTCCACATGTCCTTTTACTGTTCCAACCTGCCCACTCATCAGAGGCTGAAGTAGTTCTGTGTGTGTGTGATCCTGCTGGTTTCAGTGTGAAAAATCTCCACGACCGCTGGGTAAAGGACTGCGCCTTCTACAGGGAACTGTACGACAAGGTGCGGGACCTGGAGCCCGCGCAGAAGATCGACTGGGGTCCTCTGCTGGATGAAAGACTGGTCAGTTCATGCGGCCACAAAAGGTTTTCAGTAGCTGAAGAGCTCACGTGTTATTAGACGTCACAGGTTGTTGTGTTTAACAGAGGCAGTTAAAGACAGAAACGTACGGGCCAAACCTGTATGACGTCGAGAAGCAGATTGCAGCACACAACATCCTGCACCAGAGGATCGAGGCGTACAGCGCCCAGCTGCAGCCCAGCACCATCACCTCGAAGGTACGAGCACGCAGCAGCACATGCGCCCTGCGGGACGACACGCAGGATGACTCAGGTTCACGTGTCTTCATCTTGTCTGTTTGCAGGAGCAGTACGCCGCCCTCAAGGAGAAATATGCTAAACTACTAGTGAGTCCTTTTTGCACTCATTAACTCTAAGGCTTCAATGTGCAGTCTGACGGACCACATTTACATCCAGAGGCATGTGCATACTCTACATGTGTACCTGAGGTGTGTGTATCTTGCATGCGTGTTTTGCAGGAGAGCTCCCAGCAGAGGCGCATCCACCTGGCATCTCTGTACGAGTACATGCAGAACTGCAGTAAGGAGCTGGTCTACCTGTCGGGCCAGCAGGAGAGGATCCTCCAGAGAGACTGGAGTGATCGCATGGTCGACCCCCCTGGTGTCCGCACAGAGTATGAGGTGAAGGGCCGATGGGGCGTTAACAGACGTAGATGTAGGTTTTGATGAGGGAGGATCTGGGTGATTATGGAAGAATCTTCAAACCTCTCTGTGCCAGTGGCTCCAGGTCAGGACCCAGCTGATGCCACCAGTATGGCACAGAGTTCCAGCTTCGCTGCAGGGAGCGCTTCATTTGAACACTATGAGCGCTATGTTGTGTTTTCTACATCCCACGTTTCTTTAACATACAGAGACATTATGTGAACATTACAGTCAACAGCCTGTAAATCTACATAAACAGGCAGTCAGGGCTCAGTCTAACAACAGCTCGTCAGTAATTCTTTGACTTTATTTGCAGAAATTCAAAAATAATGGACTGCTGGCCCACGAGAGGGAAGTCAACGAGCTGCAGGACCAGGGAGATCGTCTTGTAGAAGCGAAACATCCCGGCAGCTCGACAATAGAGGTACATCTGCCAGATGTGGAGACATCTGTATTACACTCCCAGCAGTGGAAGAAGTACTCAGAGCCTGTACACACTGTAAAAATACATGACAAACATTACAAGTACAAGTCCTGCATACTTAAGTGAAAGTGTCTATGTATTATCAATAAAATGTACTTAGAGTATTAAAAGTAAAAGTACTCATTGTGCAGTAAACTGGTCCCTGTTTTACTGTAATGTCTGATGTTTCTGGATGAATATTCCTGCAGCTGTCAGACACATGGAGTGTAGTAAAAGTACAACATCTGCCTTAAGATGTAGTGGAATATAATGCTGCTTCAATGAAGTACAGTTACTTTAAGGGTGTATACAAGTAGAGTACGTGACTAAAAGTACTCGTCCTGTTCCACCACTTGTTATGTTACTAGACCTCAAAGTGAATGTGACTGAAGTGAGTCTTGTGCTTTTGCAGGCGCACAGAGACACTGTGCAGGCTGAGTGGCAGGCCTTCCTCAACCTGTGTCTGGCCCAGGAAAGTCACCTGGACAACATTGAGGACTACAAGAAGGTACAGCCCCTGTGACTGCACCGGTCTGATACGACAATAATCTGATGTTCCAGTTTACTTTTGCTCCTTGCTAAGAAGTGAGAGTTTGTCCACTGCAGTTCCAGCTGGAAGCAGACACGTTGTCCGAGTCCCTGGAGAGACTCAGTTCTACCGTGGACCCAAAGTCTCTGGCCAAGAAGAGCAACTCTGAGGTCCTGTTGGCAATGGAGGTACATGCTGTTCACTGATAGAAAGCCTGGAGAACATCGTCACAGTGTTTGGTTGATTTGTGCTGGTACTGGAATATTTTTTGAAACCTGAGGCCTTTTTAAAGAAGCATGAAGTGAAAACTCTGCTTGACTCTCAGTAAAATCAGCCCCTTTGGTTAAACAGCGGTCAAGTGTCTGCTTTAGTCCTAAGTCTGTGCTTCCTTCAGGGAGATGAACCAGCAGTGAGGCGGAACGAGCAGCGCCTGGCTGCCCTCAGGGAGCTCAGCAGCAGCATCGTGCCTCTGAAGCTACGGCGGATCCAGCCCACCAAACCCACCACCGTGGTGTCCCTGTGTGACTGGACTGTTGATGAGGTGAGGCAAGCTCAGCCACACAGTGGACAGAGTTGTTTTCTTCTTTATTTGATCATCTTCTCTGTGTGTTTCAGGACTCAGTGAAGCGTGGTGAGACCCTCACCCTAAAGTCCGACCCTGACAAAAATGACTGGAAGCTTCAGACCAGCAGTGGGAAGATCAAAACCTTCCCTGGGGCTTGTTTCATGGTCCCACCTCCTGATGCTGAAGCCCTGGACAAAGTAAACAGGTACGCAGCACAAAACCATCAGCTCTGGTGTTTTCCTTCCTCTGTGCTTAGAGCAGAGGGAGAGTCATGGTGTCTGTGTGTTCAGTCTGGACAGAGTGCTGACGGACCTGAAGAGCCGCCGAGCTGCACTCGCGGCCTCCCTGAAGAACCCCAGTGTGGAGGTGGTTCGCCCTCAGAAGGCAGGTCAGAAATCAAACTGTTTCATTTGTTTTCTGCAACTATGGAGCCACAAAACTCTTTGCTGGAGTGTTTGGGCCTATTTAACTTTTGATTTTAGACTTTGTCTAGATTTGTCTTTGCTCCTCCTCAGTCACTCCACAAAGTGCTCCTGAAGACCCCAGGGCTGCAGAAATGGCCAGTGAACTAGACAAGCTCAACAAAGCTCTGGAGAAGCTAGAGAAAGAAGTCCTGAACCGGCTGAGGGCCCCACTGGACAACCGCAACCCTGCGCAAGACCTGGAGAACAGGCTGCAGGAGCATGAGGTAAACATGAGCGACACCATGATTCAAAAATCTCACCTGGGTACCAGTTTCAGGATCTTACTCCTTTTCTAAATGTTGTCCAGAAATCTGCTCTGGCTCTGAGGAAGCTGGAGTCTGAGAAGGCTGCACTGCAGAGACAGATGGAGCCTATTGTGGCCAAGAAACCCCTGGGACCCATCGCCTCCACCCTGCCAATCAAACTTAGCACGGCCAACAACAAGATCGACAACATCAGCAGCCTTATCAGTCTTTACAATAAGAAGTAAGATCAGAATCCAACTCGCGCTGTGGACACAGTTATTAAACTTTAGAAAGAAGAAATGACACGTTCTCTCTAAACTTCTCTGTAATCTGATTCTTTAATATGGACAAGTAGCACGTCTGCTGTTTGTGAACATTATTTTTCTTTTGTAAAATTATACTCAGGGTTTGTGGTTTAATGCTTCCTGCTTTTGTCTCCTCACATCCAGAGGTACAGCCAGCATGTTCCTGGAGAAGCAGATCAAGAACGCAGAAGGCATTGTCTCTGGGTTTGAGGAGCAGCTTGCTAAAGACAACAAGATTATCGATCAACCCAACGCCCTCCAGATCCGCAACAAGCAGCTGCAGGTGTCAAACTTAAAAACACAACCAGAAACACTTAAGTCTTCCAGGAGCTCAGCCTGGAGTCCACCACATGGGGTCCAAGAGTGTTTTTATATCTGGACGTCTCTTTATGCCAACAGGCCATACGTAAGGATGCAGCCTCAAAGAAGGATGAGCTGAATAAGTTAAGCAGAGAGTTGGACCAGACCAAACAAGCATGCAGCTCCCTGCAGCAGAGTTTCAATGAATACTGCCCTGACATCCGGCGCCAGGAGAACAAGGTGAAGCAGCTGCAGAACCGCTACACAAATGTCAACAATCAGCTCCAGGAAAGGTGAGGGAAAGGAACGAATGCAGGCCTTGTTGGAATTATTATGTACCAGTGTGTTTGCATAACTATTCTGAAATATTATCTGACTTATTTTATCACTGATGACTATTCGTTTCATATGCTGCTCCAGGTCTGCTCTCATACAAGAAGCATCCAATAAAAACCAAGATTTCCAAAATGCTGTTCAGTCCATGGATTTCTTCTTGGTTAATTTGCCCAATAATAAGATCAAACCTACTGACGATGTGGCACAAATAGCAGCCAAGCAAAACTCCCAGAAGGTGAGTGCAAGTATGTTTCAACTGAGACACAATAAAGCTCTTCCTTATCAGGTCAATAAATGATGTGTCTTCCTCAGAGAGTGATGGAGGACATCAAGAGAAAATCAGGCGACTTGGACCAAGTCAAGGACCTTTCCCGTTATCTGCAGAGCATCTTAAACGTGAGTTCATGGAACATCATTGTTCTCATTTACATTTTCACAAAATGGTTAAAGGGTTTGACACAGGCAACCAGTGGGGACATCTACTGGCCAAGTCTTGATATTGCATTAGTGTGGATGAAGAGGCCATGATGAAACAATCTGTGATTTAAAAGCTTTCATTTAATGTTTTCTTTTTCGATAAATGTGTTAGTGGACTGATCAAAACATCTTCCTGCGAGTCTTTTCTTCTGCAGTGCTCTGCTTTGAGTATAATGTCACCACTGATCATCTAATCCTGTGCTGTTTAAATTTACTTCCTTTCAGGAGTATGAGGTTAAGTCAACCACTTATCGGGGCACTCTGAAGGATGATGATGATGATGAAGAGGATGAACCAGTTCCAAAGAAACGCCAAACCATGGTCCAGGCTGTACAGGGAAAGGTACAGTTATAGATAACCAGTAGTTTAATAGATAATTCTCTACATTTTAATAAATCATTTTGCTCCTGCAGGAGAAAGATCTACTGAACCTTTTCTCGGAGGTATCTGCAGAGAACAGCCAGCTACTCAGCCAGCTGGAGACAACAAAGAACATCATGGCCAGGGTACGATGCATTGAGATCAGAATAACATCAGCAACACTCATGTTAGGGTAGAATAAGATCTGGTTTTCTGCAAAATATCTTTATTTTCAAAAAATTGACGTTTCCCTTTCCTTCTTGATTTCATTTGTGTGCAGAATGATGAAAAAGTCAGTCAGATAGCTGTCAATCAGCAGCTGCAGCTACAGACCCAGAAGAAGGACCTGGCAGAAAGCGATACTCTGAAAAAGGAGTTAAGTGAGGAGGTTGCCAGACGTTTACATGCTGAGAAAAACCTTGAAACATACCGTCAGAGGTTAGTGTCTCTGAAGAGCAGGAGAGGAGTGGAGAGGCTGGAGGAGAAGGAGGTGGTGCAGTACTACCGTGACCCCAAACTGGAGGTGGAACTGCAGTCCCTGAAAAATAGGATCCAGGAAGAATCATTAAAGAGTTCAAGAACCACCTCGGAGATAGAAATTATCAATGAGATGATTATCAAACTAGAACTACAGCTGACTAAAATCGAACCTAAACTGGTAACGAGGGTACTGACTGAATATGAGAGAGACCCGCAGGTCGACAAAGAGACAGCCAAGATTAGAGATGAGATACAGAGGATACGACAGGAGCTCCAAACAAGAAATACTGAGGCAGTTCAAGTGAAAACTGAGCTCACGGTTCTGGCTCAGCAGCAACCAAAGATCAGGGAGAAGGTTGTTAAGAAGGAAGTGGTGAGGATCGAAAAGGATCCAGAGATGCTGAAAGCGGTTCTCACCTTCCAGGGTGATATTGCGGAGGAGGCGTCTAGGTGCAAGTCCCTCAATGACAGTGTTTTTACCTTGAGGAGTCAGATAAACACAATAGAAAGAGTCATTCTCACCATCCAACCCAAAGTAATCACCAAAGTAGTGAAACAAGTCCAGCAAGATCCGGAAATGCTTGAAGAGTCCCGGAAACTACAAATGGCCATGGAAGAGGAGAAAGATGAGAATGTTATCCTGATGAAGGACTTGACCAGCCTTCAGCAACGTTACAGTGAATTGGATAGGGTCCGACCCAAAGTCGAGGTCAAAGAGATCATCAATGAGATTTATAGAGTCGATCCTGAGACTGAAGTTGAGCTGGTCCGTCTGAGGAAAGAGCTACAGGATTGTAGCCGAAACCGTACAGACCTGGAGAAAGAAATCAACACAACAATATCGACTTTGTCTACTCTGCGTACTCAGAAACCCAAAGTTGAGTACAAAGAGGTGACACAGGAGGTGATCAAAGAAGAGAAAAGCCCAGAGGTCATGAGAGAATTGCAAAGGCTCAACAACCAAGTCTCTCGTCTGCAGCTCAACTGCGATACCACCATGGAGCTGCTGATCCACCTCCGGAAAGAGAGAGATGAGCTGAAAGCTGAAAAGTCCAAAGTCGAGACGAAGCTCCTGAATAAAGAGGTCATCAAATATGAGAACGATCCTCTCCTTGAGAAAGAGGCTGACAGGCTCCGAAGGAACGTGAGAGAAGAGATTCAACAGCGTCGCGCTGTGGAGGAGTGTCTCTTTGAGCTCCAGAACCAGTACATTTTCCTGGAAAGGCAGAAGCCAGAGGAGAAGATAGTAATGCAAGAAGTGTTACGTCTCCAGAAGGACCCCACGCAATTCCTGGAGCATGAGAAGTTAAACAAGACCCTGGATGAGGAAATGAAAGCTCGTAGGAAGCTTGAATTAGAGGTCAGACAGCTCAGAGCCCTGATCAAAGAGAAAGAAGATACCCTGGCACAGATGGATGATCGCCAGAAGAAGATTCAAGTCGAGTCAGAGCTCAGGCAGATCAAGGCACGCATTCTTGACCTGGAAAACTCTCCACCACCCATTGAGGAAAAGGTTGTCATCGAAGAGGTCCTGAAAGTGGAAAGGGATCCAAAGCTGGAAACACTATCGGATGGCATTCGTGCTGAGTTGGAGAAGGAGAGCACAAATATCAGTCGTATAGAGAGAGAAATCCGCAACCTGAGGCTTAAATTGGAAATTCTGCAAAAGGAGAAGTCGATTGAGAAGGTTGTTTACAGAGAAGTAGTCCGTGTCGAGAAAGACCCGGCATTAGAGGCTGAAAGGGATCATCTAAGAGAGCTCTTAACACAGGAGAGAAATCTCAGGCGGGATCAGGAAGATAACATTCAAAACATCAACATCAAAATTGCTCATCTGCGGACATCGAAGTCCATAACCTCTCAGGAGGAGAGCATTCTCATGAGTAACAGAGATGCTCTGCAGAGGGAGAAGGAGGATCTCCTCAGACAGTTCAAAATGCTAGAGTCTGAAAAACAGAACATCAGCATTACCTTCCAGCAGCAGTCCAGACTGATGAGTGAAAGAAACCAGATGGTACGACACAGGTCTCTGAAGACATCGTCTGAAATAGAACGGTTGGAGAAGGAGATCCTGAATGAAAAAGACAGAATACACCAGAGAGACACACTCATCATGGAGCTGCTGAATGGAATTAAGAAAGAAGACCACAGTGGAACTCACACCAGAGAGACAAACCTTTCCACAAAGATCACCATCCTGGATCCAGAAACTGGCAAAGACATGTCTCCATATGATGCCTACTTGCAGGGGCTAATTGACCGCAATCAGTATATTCACTTGTCAGAGCTGGAGTGTGACTGGGAGGAGATCACTTCAACTGGGCCAGATGGGGATACAACAATTCTGCAAGATCGTAAGAGTGGGAGGCAGTACTCTGTCAAGGATGCTCTGAGGAGCGGTCGCTTGACCCAGTATGACTTCTCCCGCTACAAAGAAGGGAAAATGCCCATTTCTGAATTTGCTCTCCTCGTCGCAGGGGAAACCAGAAAGCCCTACATTCCTCCAATACCAGTCCCAAGATCCCCCACCAGGCCTGCTCCAGTCTCTCCTTTGAACACCATGCCATCCTCTCTGAGGTCATCCTATCCCAGCCTCAACTCTCACCTTAGTGGAAGCCAGGGCAACCTCACCTTTTCTACAGGCGATGATTATTTTCCAATCTCTGGCATTTTGGACACCACCACTGAGAGCCGCATGTCTGTTAGAAGTGCCATCACCCGCAAACTCATCGATGTTGACACAGGTCTGAAGCTGCTGGAGGCCCAAGCAGCTTCTGGTGGTATTGTTGACATCAACAAAAAGGACAAAATGTCTGTCCATAAGGCAGCTGAACATGGTCTCATTGATTCAAGTCACATGCATAAACTTCTAAATGCTCAGAAGGCCTTCACTGGAGTCGAGGATCCCGTGACCAAACAACGCCTCGCAGTGGGGCAGGCGGCGCAGAAAGGGTATATTCCCCATGAAAATGCCAAGAGGTACATGGAGGCTCAATACCTGACGGGTGGATTGGTGAATCCCAGTAAAGCAGGTCGCCTCACTGTCCAAGATGCTCTCAACGCCAATCTAATTGATAGCAAAATGGCTGATGAGCTGAAGGATGAGGCCTCCCACACAAAGGAGCTGATGGACCCCATCACTAAAGAGAAGATAACATACAAGCAGGCGATGGATCGGTGTAAGAGAGACAGCAGCACAGGGCTGCTGCTGCTTCCTGCAGTCTCCACTGGTGCCAACAACGCTCCGTCATACTCAAACTATCGGTTCAGCTCCACCTACAAATACTAGAGGTGACCACACTTTTTCGCTTCAGCCCCTGGTGCTAGAGGGTGTATGATAACGCTAAATGACACATGTAAAAGATGGAATTCTTATGTCCAAACACATACATCTTAAAAACATTGTGAATCTTAATTATTGGTGGATCTGAACGTGTGGATTTGCCTTTTTTTCTTTCTGTGTACTATTTTGGGGTCTGCTGTAAAAATGAGGGTCATGTTTGTTTTATATATGTTTTCCTGCATTCCTAAGATAAATGATTATTAAACACCACGTGCTTCACTTTCATTTTTCTCTCCTGCTTTTTAAAATATCAACTACTGACATACTACTAACGTGTATATATGGAAACCTTAATTTATAAACCAGATGGGGTTTGGACTATACAAAACGTGGGTAGCAATGTTGGCCATCCCATGATGCTCTTAATTCAGATCTCTGCTTCATAGCCATGTTAACAGCTTTCAAATGCAATGCCTGTAAATCCCTGAGTCAAATGCTTGGAAATGAAGGATTAAGGAGACAGATTAGATATGAGTCATGTAGTGTGTAAAGATAACAAGGTCAAATTCACAGGTCTACAGGGTTTGAGGCATGTGATCAATAAAAGACTGCTCGGTCTAATGGGGACATTAGAACTGACATAGATAAGTCAGATATTAATGACTTTCATGTAGCTGCCACAGTGCACTACCCTGTAGGGATGTAGATCAGCTAATGATCACTGGCTGCTTATCTGACTGAGCTGGTCAAGGTGGTATTGACGGGGGATTGTCTCAAAGACCCCATCTGACCCCACAGTGGAGGTAACAGTAACAGTGTTGATGCAGCAATATGTGGCCTCTGTGCTGGGGCGTCTGCCAGTCGGATTACCCGCTGACTGAGAGGACTTTGTGGGATTACAGCACATGAGCCTGTCTGGAGGCTCAAGTTGCTGCCCTGAGGGAGACTGAAGGATATTCCCTGATGGTTAAAGTAACTAGCTGGAAGCTGTGATGACAAATCAGCTCAGTGTGCCCTGTAGGCCTCTGATTATGTCTCTTCTCTCTTTTCTGACTATTTTTTTAGGCCCTGTGTTTTGGTTGTTCACGTCTTCTCCAGTTTTCATCAATGACGTAGTGACCAAAGTGCATGTGTAATAGCTGCCTTCCTAATAAAAGCATCCTGAATAACGCAGAAAACGTCAACATCACACGGAGCACAACAATGGCACGTTTGCACTGACCGAGCCTGAATGATGTGGGATAATTGACAGCTCCTTTTTGTTTTACTGGATTATTATTGTCATAATAATACACTGCAGTGCTGAAGGTTTGAACAAGCACGAACGAGCGTTTGCACATTTCACTCTCTATGAATTACAATGATGAAACCTTATGTACACCTGCCCTGCAATTAATGCAAATGCCCCATCAGCTGGTGTTTATTCAGACAGCTCTGCTCTGTATTTCCATCTTCAACTAATGTTACAGTCCAGGCAGGCGTTATAAGTGCTTTTGTAAATTGTGAACACAAACAAACATAAAAGCATGAGGGACAAATAGCATGATCAATCAATTTGAATTGAAATAGCATGATAACCATTAGTGGAGTATTGAGTCATAAGAGTCTCTTATGGATAGACAACCACAGAAACTCCTGAATCTCTTTCTATTTATCAAATGTTCCTCATCAGTTTGTCTAAATAAACCCAGACAGACAACTGTGCAAACATGCCAGCTGGCTGCTTCAGCCTGAAGCCAATAATGCTGCGAGCCATCTTCTTTCTGCAGATCCACATTCTGTCTGAAGGAGGAAATGGCTGAAACTATGACATTTACCATCTACAAAAAGTCAAAAGTAAGTATCTGAAAAAGAGATAAATAGTAGTTGAGTGTTTTTTCATGTCAGTGTCAAAAATAGTCCTGCCTTGTGATTGTGTGACTAGTATCTGTCAGGGTGATGCTTCTGGTTGACACTGTGAAAAAAGTGGTGAATCAGGAAAAGTACCATGCTAATATATTTGTGACTCTAAGACACTGTTTGTTAGTTTGTCTCTGACTTCAGCTACACGAGAAACAATAGATAAAACCTGCAATGGCTTTTCTCACTGTCATTTTTATGTTTCATGTACAGGACTATCACTGCCTTTACAAGCTGCTAATGCTGAAACCCTTCATTTGAGTCTATGTCTGTGTGGATGGTGTGACAGAGGAACAGAGGAACAGTGGATAGTTGGTGCTGGGAGGTGAAATCTACCACAGCACTCCCTCTAATGTGCTGATGCTGATCGTTGTTCTGGATCATTTTTGAGGAGACTTGTGTCCTTCAGAGGAGTGAGAGCTGCTCACCCTGGTGTGTTAGTGGATTAGAGGTGAGTTGGTGACTGTGTCGTGGATTAAAGTTTGCAGTCAGTATGTGCTAATGTGCTAATGGTGTATTTTGGGGGTAAGTGTCTTAAGAGAGGACACGTCACATTAAAAACAGACATTTTGGATGTTAAAAACCAGTATAAAACATTTTATTGAAACTGTGCTGCTGTAAGAGACTCAAACTTAGAAATAATATCACAATAGAAAGACACAAACTACAACAGCTGTACCATCGAACCAAAACGTGCAGTACATGTTGGTGTAAGGTCATTAGACCTGCAGTCTAACCCAGGAGTGGATCCTGTTCAGCTAAAGCTCCCTCATAGAGCTAATCAATGGAGTCTAATCAATACAACTGTTCACATGTAACAGCGTACATCACATCGACTGGTTTTACTTTACACAGTAAGAGACTTTCACAGACTGACAAGCTTTAGTAAGAGATTATTGGAGGGAAAGGTCCATAAGGTTTACAGTAAGTAAACAGAAAAAACTGACGCGTCCTACAAAAACTACGACAATGACTTTAAAAAAAAAAAAAGACAACTCATCATCAGTGAAAAAACAACTTGTCATACATCAACATGTTCGTCAGTACTGCTCAGCGGCAGAGTCAAGGGGTGCTGCGGGAAGCGGATGGCTTCGCTGTTGCGCCGCATGTACGCGTGGCCGCTGATCGGGTACCACATCTCTGTGAAGGTGAGGTTGGCCACGGTGATGGCGCAGCGGCCCAGCACCTTGAAGCCGGACTTCCGGTAGAAAGGAACGAGGAAATCTTCACACATCAGCACCGCCCGGCGCACGTTGGGCAGGCAGCGGAGATACTGCAGGTAGCGCCACATCAGAATGGGACCTTTACCCTGTTGTCTGAAGGTGCGGTGGACGGCCAAGACGTGGATGTGGACGGTGGAGCCACGGGGCTTGTGGAGAGTCAGAGCTTCCTGGAACAAAGTGGTTAGAGACCATAGTTACTGCTCCTGTTTCATCAGATGAGTTCAACTGGACGGTTGAGGAGCGCAGAATGTCTTACCGTAGAGAGTCTGTCCTGGTCCCACAGAGAGCCAATGATAAACGCCACCAGCCGGCCCTCCTCAAACCAGCCCATGGACAACTCTGGACACAGCGTGAGGAAGTGGCGCACCTCGTCCAGGTGGAGGGGGCAGTCACCTGACACTGAGATAAATGCTGAGAGAGATGGAGAGAGATGCGCAGTGAAGGTTTGGCACCACTTTTACGCACGGTTTACTTTTACGCACAGCGCTCAGTAACACAGTAAATCTAACTTTAACACGAGCTCTTTAAATGGTAAATAAAAACTGTCTATGAAGTGACAAAAACAAAACCCAAAAATCTATCTATGCCTAAAATCCTTTTACGCACGGGTTTTCCCTCAGCGGACTCCAGGTGAGCGGATTCCTGCTTCATGTTTAGATCCGTCACTTACCTTCTCGCTCAATTTCAAAGACGCTTATTGCATCTTGCGTGTTGAGCGGCCGGACTTCGCTCGCGGGAAGTGTGTGACGCCTCTGGATGCCAGGTGAAACCGAAGGTGATGGCTGCATTGGTTTGATGAAAGGCTGCGCGCCCACAACGGACATTGTACGACTTGACACGCTTCTCTGCCACCAAAAACTCCTCTAGTCTCCTTGTGTCCCGCTCAGCAGGGTCACCTGTGCCAGGTCCTGCGAGGAAAACAGGGCGGTTTGTGTCGGTATTTATAGGACAGCTTTCCCGGCAATGATTCACCAGCTGATTTGCATTTGAATATGTGATGTCAGTGAATGAAAGAATGAAAGAATGAATGAAAGTGTTTTGGGCAATTAGCTAAAACCTGCAATTAACAGTGTCCATTGTGTGAGGTTTGTTTTTTGTCTCTAGAACAAACTGACGATAAAAACAAATACATCTGACTGACCCACCACCGACGGTCTATTTATAACAGCTTCACCCTGAGGAACCTGACCCAGGAGCAGAGTTACCAAAGTTTGTTAAGGTGCCGCTAAAATGTTACAAACATTTTAAACTAAATTTGAAGACATCACATAGAAACGATCGGTGCAGTAAGTTAAATAGGCTACGCATCTGTGAAATAAGCGGTGGCTGTGACACTTACCGGAGGATGCCTACGGGTGTTAGGGAAGTTTTCCGTCTGTGCCTTTGTCTGTCCTGTCTCTCTTCATTATGAAGTGATTATTACTATGAGTCACATGATGGGGGATTACAGAAGTAGTTTCCACAACTCGGCGCATTACTGACACTTTATCTCCTGTCTGACAGGGCACACAAGGCAACCACTGTGTGTTCTGGAGAAAGAGACCACTAACTGTGTCATAGTTATTATATTTCGGTTCTAAATTCATGTTGACATCATTGGTGATCCTCAATGTCCAAGTTACTTTTCCTTAAATATTAATGTTAAATATGCTCTTTAGTATATTGATTATACAAATGTATTCCTTGGCCTTTAACAGCAACCAGCCAAATATTTATTTTTTATTTAGCTAATCACTGCAAATGAAACATTATTGTGTAATATTTATATAAGAGTGAAAGGTGACAGGCCTTAGTACAGCATGGGGTGAAATTCTTTCATTCAATTAAATTCAAGGAGAGGAGCTCAGTGCATGATGGGAAGTCCTCAGACAGTAAAGGCCTATAGCAGCATAACTAAGGGACAGCTTTGATTATAAGCTTCTCAGAAAGGAAGGTTTATAGCCTTAAAACTGCAGAGGGTGTCTGCCTCCTGAACCCAGACTGGGAGCTGGTTCCACAGGAGAGGAGCTTGATAGCTAAAGGCTCTGCCTCCCATTCTACTTTTGGAAACTCTGGGAACCACAAGTAGACCTGCACTCTGAGAGGTCTATGAGGTCTTGGAGGTATGAAGGAGCTGGATCATGAAGGGATTTGTATGTGAGGAGAAGGATTTTAAATTCTATTCTGGATTTTAGAGGGAGCCAATGAAGAGAAGCTAATATAGGAGAAATGTGCGAGAAGAACCCGGATGACCTACTACTTCCGCCCAATAAACACTATCCCATAATGCCGCGGAAGAAGTTACGTCATACTGGAAAATGGCGGAAAGCGGGGACGCGAGTGTAAGTTGCTCAGGGAAAAACTTTATTGTGGTTAAATTGCACTTGTTTATCATGACCTAAGTAAACGGCTGGCTTATTGAAACGATGGAAATCACAGAAATCGATGAGATGGGTCTGTGACTCGCCTGTAAAAAAATGTTTAGCGTTAATCATTGCTTCTGTTTAGCTGTATCGAACTAATGCTAATGTTAGCGCTGCTAACGCTAATGTTAGCACTATTTGCTTAACTTTAAACTATATTTTCTTCAATAAACACCATTGACCGTGTAATAAGCAATAGTGTAATAGTGTATAGGGCATGGACAAATAAAATACATAGGTTCCTCATTGGTCGCTTGATGCTACGTCAACGCCGTCGCCGTTTTAGCAACTTTTCCGTAACACCTCGAGTCGTGTGCTGCACACTTCAAAACAGATCTCGAGGTTTTACCTTCCGCAGGTAAGACTGAAAAGGTGTTTCCGGTTGTATTTGCTCAGTAAAACATTTTGTTGAGTCGGACTGTTAACGTTAGCTGACGTTACAGTAATGTTAATGTTAATGATGTCGTTATTTAGCTGATTTTTTTTAGTAGTTCTATTATCTCTTATATACTTTTGCATATGTTGTTTTATATTTTGTTTTATATTCTAAACTAAATTGACAGTAATCGCTCTTTTGCCAACTACTCGTTTATGTTGAGTGACAGACATATTGTAAATCTAACCTTTATTATTGACTGTTGTTCATAATTATTGATATAACGCTAGTGCTAAAAGCATTTTCCTCGGTGAGAAGACTTAATTTCATTTATAGTGAGTTTAATAATATTACAATTATTAACCAGGAAAAAACCAAAAAATTAAGTGTGATCTTTTGCAATTTCTTATTAAATAATATTTAATACATTTCTTACTATTGTAATTGTAATTTGCCTCACTATAGTATTGATAAACACATTTTTGCCTTACAAGAGCATTTGATAAAACATCTTCCCTTAGTATGATGTTTGATAAAAGTAAAGCCTTGCAAACACATTTTTGCTTTACAAGAGTATGTGATAAAAAATGTTACTTTTTTAAAATCACATACCATAGTAAGGCATTAATTTCATCACATATACTCACATAATATCACTTAAGGAAAAAAGTTTTGTATCATATGAGGCAAAAAAAAACTATCACATACTATAACAAGGTTTTACTTGTATCACATACTCTTGTAAGGTAAAAAATTCTTATCACATATTATGGTAAGGCAAAGTTTTGTGTCATATTGGGCAAAAAAACTCACATACTATAGTGTGGCTTTACTTTTACCACATATTCTTGTAAGGCAAATTCTTTATATCACATAAGGCATACAATTCTGTTACAACAAAAGAAAATAATTATATAATAAGGCATTTTTTTATCACATAGTATAGTATGTCATTAGTTTTATCACCCTACTCCTGTAAGGCAAAATTTAAGGCAGAAAGTTTTGTATCATACCATAGTAAGGCAAATTAATTTTACTGTCACAAAAGGCAATTTTTTAAATCAAATATAGTAAGGGAAAAAAAATAAATAAAACATTTTGCTTCATGTGATATAAAAAAAATTGCCTTACTATAGAATGTGATG
The DNA here is from genome assembly GCF_900324485.2 of Mastacembelus armatus. Classification (NCBI taxonomy): domain Eukaryota; kingdom Metazoa; phylum Chordata; class Actinopteri; order Synbranchiformes; family Mastacembelidae; genus Mastacembelus; species Mastacembelus armatus. The sequence continues at coordinate 21,833,613 of NC_046640.1, forward strand.
AGCAATTTTTTTGCTTTAGAGCATGTGATAACTAGTGTTGATATTTAGCTACATAGCTCACTACAGTTTAAGTATACCTCAGCTTGTCAATGAAGAAATCATGTATTCACCATAATGACTAATGTTTAAATGCTGTTTTTGTATTACAGGGGCTGGTGAGCACACTTGAGTCCTCATCCAGGGGCCTCTGTTGCCATCAAGGGCTCTGAGTAAGTACACAAATCATGTAAAATGTACTTTTATTCAGGTGCTGTTGACGGGGACAGTAGTACATACTAACACTTCAAGCAAAGGTCTTCCTCTGTTCTTTTTGTCCTTGATTTATGTGTATTTATTGTAGAGTTTTTGTGACAGAGCAGAAACTATAGGGCAAAATTTCTAACGCTCAGGTTAAAAGAAAATGGGAAAACCTAAAATCTAAATTAGTTCACCCCAAAATTTGAATTCTTTCATGATTTAATCATGCTATTGTTTGTCCATGCAATAGCAATGCAGTAATCTAATGAGTATAATTGATTGTCCCGGTATTTTGCTTTTACATTTTTGTAGGATCGTAAGATGCTACCAGACTGAAAGAGAAGAAAAAAGAGACAGAAATGACATTTAAAAAATAGTTTTAGTGGAGTGGAGTATGTGATGAAAGTAATGCCTTACAGTAGTATGCAATAAAAAAATTAACATACCATGTGATTAAAAAAAACTGCCTTAGTATTTGATAAAATTAAAGCCTTACTATAATATATGATTTTTTTTAAAAGCCTTACTATGTGATTAAAAAAAGTTTAGCTTATGATACAAAAAATCTGCCTTACTATAGTATGATTTTTTTTAAAAAGCCTTACTATGTGATTAAAAAAAGTTTAGCTTATGATACAAAAAATCTGCCTTACTATAGTATGATTTTTTTTAAAAAGCCTTACTATGTGATTAAAAAAAGTTTAGCTTATGATACAAAAAATCTGCCTTACTATAGTATGATTTTTTTTAAAAAGCCTTACTATGTGATTAAAAAAAGTTTAGCTTATGATACAAAAAATCTGCCTTACTATAATATGATTTTTTTAAAAAAGCCTTACTATGTGATTAAAAAAAGTTTAGCTTATGATACAAAAAATCTGCCTTACTATAGTATGATTTTTTTAAAAAAGCCTTACTATGTGATTAAAAAAAGTTTAGCTTATGATACAAAAAATCTGCCTTACTATAATATGATTTTTTTAAAAAAGCCTTACTATATGTGATTAAAAAAGTTTAGCTTATGATACAAAAAATCTGCCTTACTATAGTATGATTTTTTTTAAAAAGCCTTACTATGTGATTAAAAAAAGTTTAGCTTATGATACAAAAAATCTGCCTTACTATAGTATGATTTTTTTTAAAAAGCCTTACTATATGTGATTAAAAAAAGTTTAGCTTATGATACAAAAAATCTGCCTTACTATAGTATGATTTTTTTTAAAAAGCCTTACTATATGTGATTAAAAAAAGTTTAGCTTATGATACAAAAAATCTGCCTTACTATAGTATGATTTTTTTTAAAAAGCCTTACTATATGTGATTAAAAAAAGTTTAGCTTATGATACAAAAAATCTGCCTTACTATAGTATGATTTTTTTTAAAAAGCCTTACTATGTGATTAAAAAAAGTTTACCTTATGATACAAAAAATCTGCCTTACTATAGTATGATTTTTTTTAAAAAGCCTTACTATGTGATTAAAAAAAGTTTAGCTTATGATACAAAAAATCTGCCTTACTATAATATGATTTTTTTTAAAAAGCCTTACTATGTGATTAAAAAAAGTTTAGCTTATGATACAAAAAATCTGCCTTACTATAATATGATTTTTTTAAAAAAGCCTTACTATGTGATTAAAAAAAGTTTAGCTTATGATACAAAAAATCTGCCTTACTATAGTATGATTTTTTTTAAAAAGCCTTACTATGTGATTAAAAAAAGTTTAGCTTATGATACAAAAAATCTGCCTTACTATAATATGATTTTTTTTAAAAGCCTTACTATGTGATTAAAAAAAGTTTAGCTTATGATACAAAAAATCTGCCTTACTATAGTATGATTTTTTTAAAAAAGCCTTACTATGTGATTAAAAAAAGTTTAGCTTATGATACAAAAAATCTGCCTTACTATAGTATGATTTTTTTTAAAAAGCCTTACTATATGTGATTAAAAAAAGTTTAGCTTATGATACAAAAAATCTGCCTTACTATAATATGATTTTTTTTAAAAAGCCTTACTATATGTGATTAAAAAAAGTTTAGCTTATGATACAAAAAATCTGCCTTACTATAGTATGTGATAAAATTTTTTTGCATTATGTAATATGAGAAATTTGCCTCACTATAGTATATGATAAACACATTTTTGCCTTGCAAGAGCATTTGATAAAACATCTTCCCTTAGTATGATGTTTGATTAAAAGTAAAGCCTTGCAAACACATTTTTGCTTTACGTGAGTATGTGATAAAAAATGTTACTTTTTTTAAATCACGTACCATAGTAAGGCATTAATTTCAACACATATACTCACATAATATCACATAAGGCAAAAAAAAAAACAAAAAACTATCACATACTATAACGAGGTTTTACTTGTATCACATACTTTTGTAAGGCAAATTCTTTATATCACATAAGGCATGCAATTCTATTACAACAAAAGAAAATAATTAATCACCCTACTCTTGTAAGGCAAAATTTAAGGCAAAAAGTTTTGTATCATACCATAGTAAGGCATTAATTTTACCACATATACTAAGGAAAAATTTGTTTATCACATAAGGCATTTTTTTTTAAATCAATTAACGGAAAAAAAAATATAAACATTTTTTTATGTGATATAATACAACAATTTGTTTGCTTTAGAGCATGTGGTAAAAGTAAAGCCTTACTATATGTGATGAAATGAATGCCTTATGTGATAAAACCTTTGCCTCACTATGTCGTATGTGATGAAAGCTTTTGCAAAAAAATGATGAGAATGAATTGGGCTCCATAGACTTTAATGCATAACTCCTAGTAACTCTGGACTGTACATGTCATAATCATTGGTACAGTTAATCAATGTGCAATACAGAGCATTTTGAAACATGAGTGGAGTTTTTTTTACTGTATACAATAGCAGGTATATAAATACAGGTGATGTCTATTTGATTTTTTTTATATCTTAATAACTCAAAGTATAAAAGTATCAATAAGAAAAGTCATAGCACCCATCTACAAAGAGTCCCGCACGGTTTAACGTATCAGTCATTATGGTAACATAAATGCTGTAGGAAGACATAAATCAAAGACAATGAACCTTCTACTAATAACTCAATTCATATGCAAGTGTATGAATGTTTTATGAAAATATCTCCATCAAATTATGGTTCAATATAGAAACAGTATATGTGGCTTACACAGGTATTGAGTGAGCAAAAAAGGCACGGAAGAAGAAGTAAGCAAGAGGAACTAGAGTGTGATTGAGCTGTTTCCAGCAGTCACACCAAATGATTACAAGTCAACACTGACCTACTGTCAAACATTTCAGAAACCAATACTGGTCAAAAGAGCAACGGTTTGTAGCACTGAGGCAACGAGGCAGCTTACAGTCACGTTTCTATATTTATACGCAAGCCAACAATCCTAGCACAGGACTGCAAAATACTATTCAGTCACAGTTCAACTAAGATAACTAAACTGATACATGTGGTAGATTTATGGAAAAAAGTCAGAAAATAGTTTGCTTTCATCATCATGTGCTCCATTAAAACACTGCAGTGCTATTGTTTGGGCATTTAAAATGTCTAAATCCTGGTCCAACAAGGGTTAATTATCATCCAAGACACATGTGCATTCTCTGAATTATGAGCAGGACTCAATCAGAAGGTTAACCTATTTGTATTGTGTGCATGAAGAGACTGGAGAGTGTTACTGGGAGTTGCTTTTCTTACAGCGCTGCAGCTTGACAAGGCAGAGTAGTGCTTCTCACAACCTTAAGTGGGGTAATAAAGAGAGCTTTGGGGGTCCAACTGCTGGTGTCTGCTGATGTTCAGGGTTCTGAACATAGGTTGCTTACATCATGCTGTATGGGTTTGAGGAGAGCAGATCTATCTAGACAGGGGCTGTGAGCGCCTTTAATAAGGTTCTGGGGGGGGGTCTGGGTGCTTCTGTTTGGGCTGAGGGGTGATACATAGGTGACAGAGCACAGGTTAAGGCTGCCTCTTCTCTTCTACTCTGGCTGTGGTGCTGGTGTCTCATTGGCGTTGTTGTCGGTGATCTTGTTTTCCAGTTCGTCATCTGACACGAGATCCAAGGACGTTCCCTCGACCTGCAGCTGACGTCTGCCTGAGCGACTGGAGGAGAAGCTGATGGGGCCACCACGTCTGCAGGATGAGGTAAAGTCAGACTGTTAACACCAATGGCAAGGAAAAGAGGAGGACCAGATTTAAAAAAAGAAAACAACTGTGCTGCAGACTGCTATTTCTTCCTCGATGTGTCTTTGAACACAGCAACAAAACTACAAATGTATGAATATTTAATCAAAATGTGAGGAAATGAAACAGTTTTATCTATGGTGGTGTTTTCTCTTGCCCCTAATGGGAGTGTCCATTTGCACACCAGGAAATAAACAGCAGTCTGCGTCACAAAAGCTTAATCACTGATTTTAAGAATCAATTTTAGATCTTTCAAATAAAAATAGTAATTAATTGGAATTACTTTTACCGCAGGACTGTTTGATTAGACTGGGTTAGTTTGAGATTGATGTACTATGCGACTGCCTCCTTAGTTGAAACCCTAACAAATAAAATGACCAATAGTGATTGTCATTGGATGCTCAGCGTACCTGAGGCGGTTCTTCAGTGTGTGGACCTCACGGCTCAGACCCTCGCTGGCCTCAGTGGCATCATCCAGCTCTCGCTGCAGTTTCCTACGTGATGCGTTGGCCCTCGTAGCCTCCTCCTCAGCCTCCTCCAGCTGCCGCTTCAGCTGCTTCATACGCGAATTAGCCTTTTCCACCTTCACACACACACAGACAACAATACAAAGGTCTGATGTGTAGCTTGGCTGCAGTTAGTAGTGATGGTTATATCATCAGGTTTTTTCTTAAAACCTCTTTGACATGTGTAAACCAACAATGACCAGTTATTCTCTGCCAATCTCCAGCTTGGATTGGTCTGTTGGTCTGTGCCACTGCTGCCCTGGGTAACAGGTTTCTTCTTCACAAAACATATGGCCTGAATATTTGTTTGAAAAAAATTGTGTAATAACGTATGTAACAAATACTCACAATGAAGAAACCAGTCTCCCAGTGCAGCGGTGTGGGTCACTGGTGTTTTTAATTGGTTTATGGCACAGATGAAGAAGCTAATACCATGAGAGTCGTCTGTGTACGGGGATTGTTGAAAATGACTGGCCTTGTCTTTAAAAGTACTAAGAAGCTTAGCTCTTTGTGGTAGTGCTGAAGGATCAGGGTTTCTGCAGGTCAATTTGATTCATATTGATTTATATATATTTTTGAGTTTTACTCATAAATACAGTATGACAGCGTTGGCTCCATTGTCCTGAGCTTTTCTGTAATTTTCCATACAAACACATTTAAAGATAACATTCCTGCCTGCAGCTAGAAAACAATATTGAAACATTTTAGCACCTAAAAAGGTTTTTGCATGAATTTGTAGCTACTGCTTATTTAAGACTTTGAGACCTGCAGAAACCTTCAACAGCCAATCACAGCAGTGACACTTACTTGTTCTTTAAACTGGTCAGCGTGGCGGCGCTCATCCTCCACCTGCATGCAGACTTCTTTCAGCTTCTTCTCAGTTCGTCTCACGATCTTGTTGGCTGCTGCTCGCTCCCTTCAGCAGAGGAGGGAACAGAAAGTTTTACTGTAAACCCAGTAAAGTGTTTTATTTGTCTAAGAGTCAGTTCTGATCTTCAACACGAACTGTTTAAGCAAAATAAATGTAATCATTTCTCACTTTGCCTCCTGCTCCAGCTGTTCCTCCAGCTGTGCTATCTTGGCCTCCAGGGCAGCGATGGAGGCCTTGAACCTGTTCTTCACAGAACCCTCCAGCTCGCCCAGCTTGGCCCGAAGCTCCTTGTTTTGACGCTCTAGTTGCTGGCGAGCATTTTCGCTCTTCTGGGCTGTGCTTCGCTCTGCACTCAACTCTGTGGTCAGGGTCTCCACCTGCAGGAGGGAGACGGGAGGAGGTAGCAGAAGGATCAGTAAAGACTTCCTGCGATGCTGAGAACACAAGGTAATTTTCCAGTGTTTATACCTGCATGCTTATCTTTCTGAAGCGGTCATTGAGCAGCTCCATGTTACCCTGCTCCTCCTCCAGCTCCTCCTCCAGCTGAGCGATACGAGCCTCCAACCGCCGCTTCTCATCCATCAGAGCTGACCTGACACACAAAGACAGAGCTGAGCTGTCAGAGGAATGTTGATGTTCCAGCCGCTTACGGATTAATGCTTTAAATATAAAATTCCAATAAAAAAAAAAACATGGGAAATGGTTTGATGCAGCACGCAGGTGTAATGCATCTTGTCTGATTCCCTTTGAGTTTTCTAAGGAGCTTCACATGAAGATGCAGCTTTTGAGACCAACTTACTTTCCAGAGGTGCTGTTTGAGATTTCATCTTGCAGCTCATCGCGTTCCTGTTCTGCATGACGCCGGCCTCTTTCGGAGGCTGCCAGGTCCTGCAGGGAAAGACGGACGTCAGCACTTCATCTAATTTTTCATTTCCATGCATTATCATGAGTTACTGCAGTAGAAGTCAACTTCCTACACCACAAACATCACAAAATGTCTGAATACTGGTCTTGGATTAACCTACTGTCCTGTACCTCATGTAGCTGTACAATTTCAGCCTCCAGACTCTTCAGTTTCTTCTCATTTTCCTTGGAAATTGCAAATATTTCATCCCTGGAGGCTCGGGCATCTTCCAGCTCCCTCTGATAGTCCTTCATTTGGGCCTGAGAGAGAACGTGTTAGTGGAAAAGGTGTGACTGCAGAGTAATGTAGGAAGTGCAGCTGATTCCAACATGTGTCAAATTTGTACCTGTAACTTGCGCAGCTGTTTGATGGCTTCATCTCGAGCCTTGTTGGCTCCTTCGATGTGACCCTCTATATCCTTCAAATCCATCTCCAGTTTCTTCTTGGCGGCCACAGCCAGACCTCTCTGCTTCCTCTCATCCTCCAGCTCTGCCTCCATCTCTCGCACCTGGAAACAGGACCCAGTGAAAGTCATCAGCTGCTGCTGGGATTCAACTGTTGTTGAATTGTTGGGATTCAGTGTTAAGTGTTATTCCAAACCTGTTTGACCAGTGCTCTCTTCTTCTCGTCGTTCTGGTCGTCCCGACCCTGGAGGTCTCTCTCGTACTGGGCCTTCATGGCCTGCATGTTGACCTCCAGACGCAGCTTGGCGTCCTCTGTGGCCTGCAGCTCGTCCTCCAGCTCCTCCAGCTGAGTCTTCATCTCCTCCAGCTGCTGCTCCAGAGTGCGCTTGGACTTCTCCAGCTCGTGAACCTGGTGGGGTTGAATACACGGACTGTGACTGGTGGGACAACCACTCTATTGTCTCAGCAGCAGCTTTATGGATCCTAACACTCACGTTCTTGCCCACGTCGTCCTTTGAGCTCATCAGATCTTCCATTTCAGTGCGGAGCTGCTTGTTAAGCCTCTCCAGCTCCTCTTTGGCCTCCAGCGCCTCGTCCAGGGCTCTGGTCATGGACAGAGCTTTGGTCTCCTTCTCTCTGGCCTCAGCTTCAGCACGGTCACGCTCCTCAGCATACCGAGCTGAGATGCTCTTCTCCTCAGCCAGCAACTACAAAGGAGGGTGTTAGATTTCAGACTGGCTTTTTAGCTAAACGTAGTTTGTGACTCAGAACTGCAACTTAACTGTAATTCCAAGGGATTAAACAGCCGTATTTAAAATATCTCTTTAGGACAAATGTACAAACTCATACAGATCTGTGAAGTATATCCCCAAAACAATGTCTACTCACCTGATCAAACTTCTTCTGTTTCTTCTCCAGGTTGGAGACGATCTGTCTCTGGTGATCCAGGTCTACAGTTAGATCATCCAGCTCCTGCTGCAGACGAGTCTTTGTCTTCTCCATCTTTTCAAAGGCGATGGATTTCTCTTCCAGACGCTGGTTGGCAAGCTCCAGGTCTTTCTGCAGCTTCTTCTTTGCCTCCTCCAGACTGTCTATCGTTCCCACGTCATCCTCCAGCTTCTTCTTACTGTCTGACAGCTTTAAACACGAGACAATTGACAAACAAGTAAGACTTCCGTAACTGTTTCCTAGAAGAGGCCACATGTCCTACCTGAGTCTGTAGAGTCAACGTCTGCTTTTCCAGATTCTTACGCGCCTCCTCATCCTCCTCCTGCTGCTCCTGCAGAGCGTTCTTCTCCTCCTCCAGTTGGCGGATACGACTGCTGAGGTTCAGCTTCTGCCGCGTCTCCTCCTGCAGCAGCTCCTAAAGAACGGTGATCAATAGTCCAGTGAGATTAACAGTGAAGTGTTCCTCATACAAAAGACTAACGCTCAGAGAACCTGCACCTCACCTGTGTGTCCTGTAGCTGACTCTCTAGTCCAGTGACGTCTTTGGTCATCTTGATCCCCTTCCTCTCTGCATCCTCCAGCAGAGCGGACACATTGTCCAACTCCGTCTGTGTCGACATTTAAAATCATCTTCTTGAGTCAAATGCCCTGTATATTTGTACTTGTCTGTTATTTTCTAAGGATCTATATTAAGAATCTATAATACAGTGATCACAATAACTAATGTAATATCACACAGTAATTTACCAGAACACGTTACACTAAAGCAAAGCATCAGATCATGACATTACCTGATCTGGTCCAGATTCATTAGTATAAATAAGTATAAATAAATAAATGTATTTTCTACAAAAAAAAAAAAAGAGCTTTCTGCATCTTGTGACATGGGAGTTGAAATTTGCTGTAAATATTGAACAGCTAAAATAAAACTGATTTGCTTTTTCTTTCAGTTCCTTGTTTCTAAAGTTTTTTTAAAAAAAAAAAAATGCAGGTTTTATATCAATACTTTGTGGAAACACAAAACTCAACTCTGTTTTTATTGTATTCATTGCAAAAACAAAAACCTGGCTTGGACTGATTTCACTCTATTAGACTCACCTGCAGTTTGTGCGTGCGCTCGGCCAGTTCCCCCTTGGCCTTCTCTCCCTCTGTGACTCTGGCCATGAACTCCTGCAGCTGAGACTCCAGTTTCTTCCTCTTGTGCTCGGACTCGGCCTTGGCCTGCTGCAGGCTCTTGACTTCGCTGGCCAGCTCCTTGTTGGCGCTCTCCTGGCTCTGCTTTGTCTTTTCCAGGTTAGCCTTGAACTGGACAGCGACCAGCAGACAATAGTGTTGTGACACGCCTCTGTTGTATATTAGATGCTGTGTGTGCTGTGGAAAGTTATGTTACCCTCTTGGCCTGTTCCAGCTGTTCAGACAGTTCCTCCAATGCTGTGGCATGTCTCTGTCGCATCTCTTGGATCTGAGCCTCGTGGTTTTTAGTCTCCTCGTCAATGGCTTTCTTCAGCTCTGCAACCTCCTGTTCACGCTTGGTCCTACAGAGAACACAGACACAGAAGTCTTAGCTTTCCAAACTGACCTAGAGACAATACTCTGTTAAATGAAAATAAGAAAGTGAAGTACCGAAGCTCCTGCTGGGCAGCGGTTGTATCAAGGGTGTCCTCCAGTTCAGTCTTAAGGGCCTCCAGCTCCTCACTCAAGTCCCTCTTGAGCTTCTCAGCCTTGTTTCTGGCCTGTCTCTCGGACTCGAGGTCCTCCTGCAGCTCGGACAGCTGGGCCTGCATCTCTCTCACCTGCTTCAGAGCATTGTTCTTCTGGCTGACCTCGTCCTCGCCCCTGTTAAACAACAAGAACGTTGAAGAACATGCCACTAAATCTCAGATAAATAAAATGAAAAGTTGCTGCAGTGCTTCTGTTTCCTTATAAGCTGTGTGGATTAATAAATAGATTTTTTAAAAACTAAAAAAAAAAAAAAATCTACATTCAACAGTGAACTCCAGGTGGCAGCAGAGACAATTTTAAAATCACTGTATGATAAAGACGACTTTTGATGCTCCTGCAGGATGTCCTACACTTATAGTTTGGTATTTTATGTCCTACACTTATAAACACACACAGACGCCACATTTGTTCTAGTGCAGTGAGGACGAGTGAACAAATACAGGCAGCAGGCCCCTCAGGAGCACAATAATCAGCCAGCACTTACAGGCTGCTTCTGCAGGATAATATCACTGGTCGTCACTGCAGGATAAATGTGCCATTTAAAACTGTAGGTGGGAACTTCACGCAGCACTTATTTCAGAGTGGCACATCATGCAGCAGAACCTCAGTGACTCAATAATCACATCCATATTTAGCACATACAAAGTTATACAATGCTTTCACCAGAGCTGAACAGGTTTGTCTCATATTCTCGTACCGAGTCTGCAGCAGCTGCTGCTCCTCTTCCTTCTTGCTCAGCTGGACTTTGAACTCCTCGATCTGCGCCTGTAGCTCGCCTATCTGGTCCTGGAAGTCGGACGTCTCCCCATCCAGTTTCCTCTTAGCCTTCTCTAGCTCCTGACGGGTCTTCTCCTCCTTCTTCAGTCTCTCTGGATTTGAGAATAGAAGATGCAGTGGTTTCATAAAAAGCATCTGATTGTAGATTCATTCAACCTCTGGTGTGTTTTTCTTCACTCCTTTACCTTCCAGGTCGACCATCATCATTTCCTGTTTGTTCTTGACCTTGCCCAAGTTCTTGGCCTTTTCTTCTTCTTCAGCTAGCATTGAAGTCATCTCGTTAATTCGGTCGTCCATCAATTTCTTTTCCTAAAGGAGAGAAAGAAACACAGGCAGCCTCTGGATCAGCATATTTTTAATTCACTGTGAGATCCTTCTCTTTTTTAAAACCGACCTTCACAATTCTACACAATGTCTCTTCCCACCCAGAACCACCAGCCTCACTAAAGGCTTTCAGAGTTTTCTCTCTCACCTTGTGGAACTTGGAGTTCTGGTCTTCTAGCAGCAAAATGTCCTCTTCATACTTCTTAATTTTAGACTCAGCTGTGACTTTCTCCAGCTGCAGCTTCTGCCTGGCAGCTTCCTCCTCATCCAGCTGTTCTTCCAGGTCCTACAAGCAAGCAGCAAACACAATTAGCAAGCTAACGTTTTTTAGTAATTCGACCTTTTTAAATATAGTGTATAACACTAGTTTACTTGATTTAAATTTATTTTATGTTAAATGTCTTTATTTTTAAATGCTCTTTTCAATGCTTTTAATGCTTTTAATGTAATTGTATGCCTTGTAAATCACTTTGAATTGCGTAGTGTATGAAAGGTGCTATACAAATAAATTTGCCTTTGCCTTTGCCTTTAGTTTTAGCTGTTGCACGAGGACACACCTGGATATGGGACTGCATCTTCTTCTTCTCGCTCTGAAGACCCTGGCTCCTCTCTTCTTCTTCCTCCAGCCTGGACTCCAGGTCATGAAGAATCTCCTCCAGCTCTTGCTTTTTGGAAGCCAGACGTGCTCTCATCTCCTCAGCCTCTGCAAATAGCTCTGTCTCTGCCTGCAGCTGCTCCGCCAGGATGTTCTTCTCCTCCATTAACTGCACAGAAACAATAAAACCTGCAGTGGTGGATCCTAAAAAACTCACTACAATTCATTAGCATTTGGTAATGACGCTGCAGAGGAGTGCTGTGGTTGTAGCTGACCTGCTGGTGTTTCTGCTCCATCTCCATCAGCTCTCCCTCCACCTTGGTCTGCTTCTCCTTCACCTTGACCAGCTCCTCATCTTTAGCCTGCATCTCTTCCTCCTGCCTGGTCACCTGCAGCAGAGGCTTCACCTGCAGGTGCACATATACAGGAGATTCACAGGATGATCTCTACTCATAAACCTGACCAGCTGCTGGAGGCTAGTGACACCCACCTTGGTGAAGAGTCTCCACCACTGCCAGTGACGCAGCTTCAGGTAGGCGGCGCAGTTTCTCTGCAGAACCTTCAGGGCACTGAGCTGCTGCTGCTTCTTAGCAAAGGCCCTGAAGGATCACAGGGACACAGGAAGAGAACAAAGGTGGGTAAGAAACGGTAAAACCCACCTCTGTGTTCAAACAGGCAGCAGCCTTGAACAAACACATACTTGCGTGCCAGGTATCCTCGACAGACGGCCTGGAAGTAAATGATGATGTCAGTGATCTTCAGGTCCCGCTCTTCCTCCAGGTGGGCCAAGACTCCGGCCCTGAAGAAGATCTTACTCTGGCCGATACGGAACAGGTTTCCATCCAGCTCCAGGGCTTGAATCTATCAGGGGTAGACAGATGTCTAGAGTGAATAGATCTCATTAGTTAAGCTACAGGTGTTTATTAAGAGGAAAACTAATCAGGTGAAAAACCAAAGCCTTGTTGATTCTTCCAAAAGTGAGACCCAAGTCCTTACCATTCTCTCACAGGCCTGTTTCCCATCCATGAAGCCTTTGGGGATGGCGTTAGGAGTGAGGATCTCATACCTGGACACAGCAGAGCAGAGAGGACAGACTCATTGGGACAGTGTTCAGTTTTAGCTCCACACTAACTAAAACCATTAAAAGTAGAAGATAGATGACACACAACCATCAAACTTCACTTTAAGAGGAAAGAAAATCAGATGAAACCAGAACCATCAGTTCAAAAGCAGGTTTCTTCAGATAAAGTGCACTTTGAGATCCCTTCACATGTTTATACATGAGGCTGTTTATGGCAATAATATTATTTCACTGCTGAGGTGGGACATTACCTCTGTCTGAACTCCTGGAACACGATGCGGTTGGGGAAGCCCTGCCTGCAGATCCGGATCCCCTCCAGGACACCGTTACATCTCAGCTGGTCTAGAACCAGGTGGGGGTCCAGTTTACCAGCCTGTGGGTGGAGGAGGAGTAAAGAGGAGAACATGGAGACTGAAAAAGCAGAAATCTTCCCACAAGAACCTTCAGTGGCAAAATGCTGAGGGTAACTCCAGACTCACCCTCTTTTCGTGGTTGGGGATGATGCAGCGGACAAAGTTGGGGTTGGTGTTCCTCAGGGTGGCCATCAGCTTCGACAGCTGCTCCTTGTACAGCTGGCCCACGGTGCGGAACATGCCCTTCTTGGTCTTGTAGGCGGCACCGAACGCCGTCTCATTCATGCCCGCGACCTGGTCCAGACCCACGATCCGGTCGACTGATGACGGACAATGACAGGAAAAGGAGGGAACTGAGTCACGTGTGGAGAGCATCAGAGTCAAGAGAGCAGGATTGAATCGTTTCTGTTTTTGTGATAAAGCATGAAGACACGTTCTGCTCACTGTCTTTCATTCAAACATTATTTTAAAGTAGGATCTACCTGATGGAAGTTCACCAAGCTGAACTCTTAAAGATGTAACCTGTATTAGATATGCTGCACTGTGCTGCTGTGCTGCATACTACATTTTGGAAGTTTATGGAACCCTGAATTACAAAAACATACATTAGAACATTTAATATCGACTGGATGAAGACTAAAACAAATGGAAACCTACTTGCTAACAGCAATTAGCATTAGCACTAAACCACTGATGAGATGCAGATATGCATGTACAGCAAATGTAAACGTGTCTGTTTATTTTTGGCCACATTAGTTCAAACCATGTTACAAAAAAAGCACAAATAAAACCAATTTCAATGCCTATGTCAATGTCCTAAAATTGGTTGGGATCCAAAAAAGAAAACATGATCACATGACACTCGACACTGCAGCTTTGCAACCTACACACTGAACGGATAAAAGCTGTTTGCCTTTTTTAGGCACTTTTTGTTCTGCGTCATGTCTCAGATTTTGTTTTTCACTGGAGGAATTGATTTTGGATGAGAAAACAAAACTTTTGTATGTGTGTGTGGTTCCAAAAGGAAATATCTGACTTGGATTAACATTCAAGCAGTAGCTCATGGGCTGATTATAGTGGCAGCAGGCCAGCAGCACCGAGAGAAGACAGAGGTTTTAGTGTTACAGGACTGAAATAGGACAAGAACACAGCCATGCAAAGCCAGAGGGAAACTTTTAAAGGGGTGCACAGTGCGGCCGTGACACAACAGGGAACCAATGAGACCTGCAGTGCCCAGGATGACAACAAGCCAGTGGTACACAAAGGTTAAAGGTTACTATCAGTCACCTGGAGCTTCATGAAGCCCAGACACATTGTCATAGAAAGAGGCTCTCTGAAACGTCTGAATGTCTACAGACAGAGAAAGAAGACTGGAGAGTGAGAGAGAAATAGGAAGCATGCAAACACACACACACACACACACACATTGAAAGTACTCACACAAACACACAAGATGTCACTGTTAAAATAGAGGACTGAGTAGTAAACATCAGGTCGTCACTGCAGCACCACAGTACATGCATATTATCATTTAAAGCTAGTGTTCGGCTGTTGAGGCTGCTGATTAAACGAAGAGAAAGTTAGTCCAGCATTAAATTAAAATCTTATGATATGAAGGTTCCCATCTCATGGACCTGTTAGCAGTGCGTTTGCTGGGGGGAGAAAACACAGGACTAGCATGAATCTGTCTCTGGATGAAAAGTGTCCTGGCTGTGGTTTAGCTCACATTGGCGAGCACACAGGTCATGTTTTAAAAGAGAGAACGAGAGATTCACATACGTGACAGTCCGAACATCCTCCCGGACTCATAAATTCAAGCTGATTCGAAATGATTCAGCAGGTAAACTCCTCCGCTGCACTGACTCACCGTCCTTCCACAGCTCGGCCACGAACTTGTCAGTCGACTGGTGCAGCAGTGTGGCCACGTTGTCATTTAGGGGATCCATGTTCTTCATAAGCCACTCATCAGCTTTATAGTCCACCTGCACAAACACAGTGGCGTCTGAGTTTTTTTTCCAATCATAAAGGACAAAATGAAAATAGTTTCAGGACAGTGACCTGCACCCAAAACCCAGATGGGCTCACGTCTCCATATTGAACCAAATATCATTCCTGAACTTTGACCTCCGATGTCTTTCAGTGTAAAATACCAAACTGCTTTCAGAACACACTCCCAGACGAACGGCTTTCTGTCTCTGATAAATTGCTGCCGCTCTGCTGCTTCACCTGTCTGCAGCAGAGTGTAGTATGTCTTACGTGACAGCTGGATCTGGCTCGAGCTCAGTTTCCAAATACCACTCAGCAGCTGTTTTAACTTACAGGCATGTGCTGGATGTGCCTTCTGGCACCATACAATTAAGTAGTGAAAAGTTCCAACGCAATCTCCTACAACACTGACAGGATAAAAATGAGTGTTGTGTTGTAGCTCGGCCATAACTGGGGCTAAAACGCTCGACTGACAGAGCCGTCAGTTCTGATTCGATGAGCTCAGTCTCTGTAACACGATGCTGACTTTGACTCATGTGTGTTTTTCAGGCATCTAACACACGGGAAGAGTGTTGAATTAAAGCAGAACAAGTAACTGACACAGTCGGCAACCTGAAATGAGGAATGTAAGGTCTCCATATGGGCTTCATCAGAATCCTGGAACAGCAAACTCGCACTGTTTGCACTTATCTCTCCTGTATTACTCTGTCATGCAGGATTTATTTGGTGAAGTTCAAATGTAATCCTGGCTCCAGTATCGAATATTTGATGCCTAATCTCTGGCTGAATCTGAGGGTTCACCTGTTTGTTGTGGTGTTTAGACACAACATTGTGTTCATACACACACACACACACACACGTGTAAGAAGAGACAGGGAAACCTGGGAAATTAGACCATCACTCTGGGGTGATATCAGCTTTCATGCTACGACTGACGAGCGTCCCCTCTGGAACCTAGTGCGGGACCATTTTTCTGCAGACGGCACAAAGGTGAAAGTTGAAAACCTCCGTTATGTAACCACCAAGCACCGAACACTCAACCTCACACCAATGTGAACCAGATGTGGGTTTCCTGCAGAAGCAGCACGACAACTGGTCTATTGTTTTCAGGCAGTGACCTGGTTAACTGTGCCTTTGGAGGAGCAGAGTCTGGGCCTCAGAGAAAGGCTCCAGAAGAGGCCAGAAATAGAGTCGTCCCACAGGGACCCAGCCCCCATGAATGTGAGGCTTCAGAAGGGACATGAATAATGGCTTTCAAAATTACATATAACAGGAGGTGTGTACTAAAGTCACAGGTCCAACCAGAACACACGTACCCTCCCTGCGTAGTGGATGATGCAGAAATCAGCTTTGTCCTTGAGCTGACGCGGCTTCTGAAACTTAGTGTGAGTGCCCTGCTCCTGCAGCACCTTGTCCACAAAGGTCTTGTCAGTGGCTTTGGGGAACCAGCACTCCTCATCCAGCAGAGCCAGAATACCGGGGGGGTTATTCTGAGGAGAGAGATTTAGTTTAACACACATTTACTCATATTCAGACAATACACAAACACACACAGATAGAAAATACCCACCGGCCTCTCGATGAGGTCGATGCAGGGCTGCAGGTCGAGGCCAAAGTCGATGAAGCTCCACTCGATGCCCTCCCTCTGGTACTCCTCCTGCTCCAGGATGAACATGGTGTGGTTGAAGAGCTGCTGCAGCTTCTCGTTGGTGTAGTTGATGCACAGCTGCTCGAATGAGTTCAGCTAAAAGGAAAGTGGAACTTTTTATTTATTTTAATCAATCAGTACATTTTCTTTACTTAAGACATGAATAACAAAAATCCAATGATTATATGATGATCACTGGATTTTGTACAGGAATAAAAGTTCCAATACAAAATCCAGTTGCTGGAAGGCAGTTAAAGCGCCACAATCAGCACCTCAAAGATCTCGAAGCCGGCTATGTCCAGGATGCCGATGAAGGACGCCCCCTGGCGCTTGGTCCTGTCCAAGGCCTTGTTGATGCGGTGGACCAGCCAGCGGAACAGCCGCTCATATGTGGCCTTGGCCAGAGCTTCAACAGCAAAGTCAGCCTGAGGGAAACAAAGAGCACAGGGCCCGAGGGAGCGACCATGAAACAGTGTTAAGACATGGTGAGCTGCATCGACTGACAACAGCAAATATAACAATAGAAGCATTGTGTTGCTGTTTTATCACCATGTGACATCAGACCAGTGATCTAGATGACCCTGGAACAAAGATCTGAGCCTTACCTGTTCTTTGGTCTGGGCTTTCTGCACATAGTCTCGTCCCACTTTGATCCTGGGGGTGAGGATGGCTCTAGTGAACTCCATCACATTCATTCCAAGCAGGTGGCAGAGCTTCTGTGCCGCTGGGAGAGCGAGGAAGCATGAAACGTAATGTTCAAATAATAAACCGAGAACCATCTGAGAGCAACAGAAACCTGCCCGAGTCTTTCCTAACAATCCAGGATACATGGGTGCAGCCAAATGCAAATCCTGGCTGGAACAAAACCCCAAAAAGCTAAACTCAGAAGTGTGTTTACACTCAATAAAACTAATTGCATCACATATTTCACTGGACTTTCTATGGTATGCGACTAAAAATCTAGTCCAGACAGCAGGAGCATCAGATGGTGCTGACACAATCCAGACATTACGAGCATTTCATTACCGCGACACACACAACCTGACTTCAGTGTAATCATGTTTCCAATAAAGCGCGAACATGAGCGGACTGTTTCCACCACCTGTTGGTGCAGAGTCATCTCACTTTCTGGGGTCATGAGTCAGACGGTAGTGAGCCGTGTGTGTGTGTGTGTGTGTGTCTACCTGTGTTCTCAGGCATGGAGGCCTGGTCGGTGTTCCTCTCCTTCTTAAAGATGATGTTACCAAACTGCAGCACAGCAGACACCACCTTCAACATGCCTAACAAGGAAAAGGTCTGACTTTATTGACCTCAGGGGGGAGATGAGGTAACGGCAGAGTTAAGAGACGAACGAAAGGCTTGTAATTAAAATGTTTAGGGGGAAATCTGGAGCTGAAACTCACAGATAATCTCCTCGTGGGAGAAGCTCATGATGTGCATGGCCTCCATCGTCTCCTGGAAATTCTCCTTGTCCTGCTGACCAGGGATGGGAATGTTGCCGTTGGACAGAAAGCGGTAGTTGTTAAAGCCTTCGAGGAGCAGGTCGGCTGTGGCAGGAAGGGAAGCAAAGATGGTTTTAACAGGACTTTTATTAAAAACCCTCTTCTGCTGTTGCTGATTTGCACCATGAAGCCTGGTGAGTTTGCTCTTTGAGGCAACAGTTTAGTTTAATAAGTGGATGATTTAAATTCAGTAGCTCATAAGAAGAACATGATGTCTCCTCAGCTCTAACAAGACAAATCAAAAAGAGAAAGCTTTGTTTCGCTGCCTGATTGGAGCCAGCTGTCTGTAGTTTAGTCCTGCAGCAGCAGACACTCACTCCGGAGATGCTCTCCAGCCCCGGCCAGCAGGCGGTAGAAAATGTGGAAGGTCCTCTCATCTTTGGCCTGTCGAATGGCTCTGGACTTCTCCAGCAGGTCTGAGAGCAAACGTTAAGGGCTGACAAAGAAACCAGGACAAGAAACTCGAGCGACCTCTGTTAGAGATCTTAGCAACTGCCCTTCAGGCGTTTTAGAGAAACACAAAAAAAAAATCACTTTCTGGGTTTTGATTCATTATTTTTTCTAGACGTGAACCTCGAGGAGGCGTATTGACTATTCTCCTCACCAGGCTTTAATTGAGTTACAAATAACGGAAGTTTCTGTGCACTCTAGCTCCATCTCAGGAACACACTGAAGCATTCTTGTGGCTGAGCGTAAACCATAGTGAGTCAACAGTCTTAACCACTGTCTGCTCTTTATTTTCACTGCCTTTGTTGTGCTGCAGACGATCCTCCTCAGTCCATCCCCTTCACCAGGATACAGGTTTCAATATTGGCCCCGACGATGTAGCCTGTGACGTCAAAGTTGATTCGGATGAACTTCCCCTGCAGGAAACAAGATGACAACAACAAATGTGTTAAAACCACCTGTGGACTTTCCTGACTCTCTGCAGGTTAAATCTCCCCTCTTTGGATGCTGGTGTGTTTCAAACCTTGTGGGTTGTTACAGAACAAAATGTCTTTATTAAGAAGAGTCAGGTTAAACGGACCAGAGAGAACGTCAGACGTGTGTGTGGTTTCTGACTGTGTGTGTGTGTGTGTGTGTGTGAGAGAATATCTGTCTGACAGCAGCTGATTCATGAGGACACAATCCCACAGTGGTTCATCCAGGCCACAGTGTTTACTTAGTCACACACACAAAATAAAATGCTTACATTCACAAATCTATGACAGCAAACTTAATATTACAGATACGATATTTCGCTTCATTACTGGATTTTTAGGAAATTATTAGACGAACGTGACCTACAAATTAAGTTCTTATTTTTAATCAATATTCTAAAGTTACACATTTCAAAGTAAAATCCCTTTAAGAACAATTTGGTCAATAAGGAGAGTAAAGCTGCAGCTAGCAGCTGGTTAGCTTAGCTTAGCATAAAGACTGGAAACAAAGGGAAACCATTAGCCTGGACTCTGTCCAAATGCAACAAAAATATTTATGTGGATTTATTTGGTTAAATTCATGCAAAAACCTACAGAGAACTGTTTAATGTGTTAATTAGCTGTTTTTATTGTTTCCACTCTTTGTGCTAAGCTAAGCTAAGCTAAGCTATCTGGTTTGTGGCTTCAGGTTCAAACTGGATGAGGAGCCAATGACTGTAGAGAAATGCAAAATGTTCTTGACAGGAGAAAAATCCTTTCACTGATTCGCTGATTTCATACGAGCACTGCAATATTCTCCAGCAGTATATGTTTTTAATCATAGAACTAAAGTAAACCAGTTCATTCAAGGTAAAACTCCAATAATACATAAATATGTCCAACATGTGAGAATCTTTTTTAAAGGCTAAACATATTTAAAAAGGTCACAAAGCTCTTCTGGGCTGCTCAAAATGAAGAACCTGGGAGCAGAAACAGAGCTCCCTTTGAAATACAACATGTACATAGGTTTAAATCAAGATAATGATCCTTTAAACTCACAAATCGAGACGAGTTGTCATTTTTCACTGTCTTGGCGTTCCCAAAAGATTCGAGGATGGGGTTGGCTTGCAGGAGCTGGCGTTCCAACTCACCCTGTGGAGAAAGAGACGTAAGAATCCAACTAGCTGTCAAAGATTTCTAAAGACTGGCACAATGCAACAAATCTTTTTTTAATCATTTATAATCACATTTTTCCATCTGCCCGAAAACACACGAGCTGGCAAAGCAAATCAATCCCTCGAAACAGAGCAGCACAAAGGAAATGTAGTCGAGTGCAGGCAGTCAGCAGTTCACCGGGCCCTGCTGGCTTCACTTTAGTCAGCTGCAGTGTAATGTGATTTCTGTCAAGGGATCAGGACGAGTCGACGGGGCCAAGACAACCAAACAGTTTGACAGAACTCATGAAACCACTCAGACACTACAGCGAGTGTGTTTCAACACCTGTAGTAAGTGGTTGGTTTGGGCCGAAGCACGAGGACGACGTGTATCCACAAACTGCGGCACCGTGATGGCTTCCCTATAGGCCCCGAAACCTCTAACTCCCCTTCACACAACACAGTCTGCTCTATCCAGGACACACACAGAAATAACTACAGCTGGTGTCACTGACTGAGCAACATCAGTTTTTGACGTTTCTGTGAATGAAAATCTCCTAAAAATGAAGCAGAACAGACCCTGATGATGATAATCTCACACTCTCACACACTCACTCACTCACACACACTCACTCCCCGGTCATGAACAGGTGGTGTTCATCAGTCTGACATGAGCCATTTACAACAAATTAATGCAATTATGAGAGTCAGCTGGGAAACTCACACAAGCAGGGAAAAGCCAGAAGAAACGTACAGGACGCCTGCAGACCTGGGTTTAATAAGAGTAAGGACCCACCTCCACATCTTTCCTTCTTTTTCAGGATTTATTTTTTCACTGAAATGGATATGAATGCCTGTTCCCCCTCTACCTCTTTCCCACCCACCTCCACCCTCAGCTCCTGCACCATATCTTTGCTCTCCCTCGATGCCTGGCTCTACATTCCTCTGGCCTGTGCTCAGACGCAGCTGTAATGCAACGCAGAAGCAGAGCGGCATTAAGGAGGTCAGTGTGGACTCTGAGGCAGCGAGTTACTGCTTCTCACTCACAGCTACTGAAAGGCTCCATATTAAAATGCATTCACCCAGACTGTGTGTGTGTGTGTGTGTGTGTGCTCAGAGCTGTTATATAGAATCATTCTGCTTCTGTGGTTAATAGATTTACAGAAAACACAGAAGCATGAGGTGTTGGTTTAGACGAGAAACAATAACGACGGGATAAATCAGGCAGAGAAGCCAGAAGGATCAGGTTTTTGTTGTGGCTGCGTTTGGAGCGAACTCAACACTGTGTCAGCACAGGCTCAGTTGTGTTACCACACTAGATGAGAATCTGAAAATCCAGGTTAGGCTCAGCTTCAATGCAGAAACACCCCCCGTGTTTGGTTATTGTCTGGGCAGCAAAAAGCCACATATGAATTCAAAGACACAGCTGGTGACTGGAATAATATCATCACAGCCAAGGCTGCAACTACAGGCAAAGCTAGAACTGAATTATTGATTAAAATGTTCTTCATTGCCAATTGAATATATTTTCATCACATTTGCTAAAACGGAGAACATGAAGCCTGAGGAGACACAACATACCGGTGGCTTTAGTCTAATATACACAGAGCCCATTAAAGCTGCACTAGGACTGAATGTGAACAGCTTTAATCACAGGCTTCGCCCAATTATTTGTTTTTGACTGTTGATAATAAAACATCTCAGTTGTTTTAATGAACCCGATCCAGCGAAGTGTTTTATTATTATGGGCCTGCTGCTTTAATGGCAGATTCACTGGGCTTCAAATAATCATTTGAGAAGACTGAGCCAGCACAAACAAATAAAAAGCTGATATTAGTCTGTCAACATGATTATGGAAGCGGCAGAGATTTAGAGAGAAGGGCATGCACATACACACAAACACAGACCACACACTCTGATTTTTGTTTTTTTAGAAAAAGCAGGAAGTACACTTGCCTGTAGCTTGAATGCTTTGGGAGATTCGGGCTGTTTGTTATGGATAAACAAATGCAAGTGTTAAAACCTGAAGTGCTGATGTCAGACACAAAGCAGCAGGTCACAGTTAGCACTGGGTAGCCAGGTAACGTCTGTTAGCTTAGCTGTGGATTATCACATGACTCCACCTCCAGAATATCAGGACTAAACTGTGCACAGTAACATCAGAAGACATTAAAGGAGCAGTTTGTCATTTTGGGAACACAGACTCAGCACCACTGATGTTTTCACACTAAATATGAAGCTACAGCCTAAGACACTATTGTTACCACTTCATATGCAAAAACACAGGTGGTGAATTAACAATCTGCAGGTTTGAGCAAAGACAGTCCAGAAAGTTAAGACACAAAACTCCCTGAGAACTGGATTAAACAAATGGAACAGGACCTAGTCTTTGTAGGAGTGTATGTACTGCTATTGTTATTTCTAAATGTGTTTATTAAGAAATCTATCAATAAGTCATGTATTTACACCTACTGACTGTTTATTTAAATGTACCATGAGCTGCTAAGCTAAGATAAGCTAAGCTAAGCTAAGCTAGCAGCTGCAGGCTGCAGCCTTACATTTAAAAAGATAAAGTGAGAGTGTGCTCCTGACTTTCCCAAACTGCCAAACTACTGCATTACAACAAACAACAATAATGATGTGCAGAGTCCAGAGGAGAGGAAGAAGTGAGGTCCAGGCAGGACAGATGTGGGCAGCGGGGTTCTCACAGGAATGTTGTGGTCTTTGCGTCCTTTGTGTGAGGAGGCGACGTGGGCCAGGTACTGGATGACCTTCTTTGTGTTCTCGGTCTTGCCAGCGCCCGATTCACCTCTGGAAAGAAAAAGAGGACACAGGCATAGATGCAGGCGTGGACAGGCAAAACTGAGGGTGAATGAAGAATCAGACACACTTTGGTTTCACTTCATTAAAAAAACAAACCCTCACTTGTGATGGTCAGGACTGACTGGGTTAATCCCAACAAACAAACAGAGGGGGAGTGTCCATCAGACTCCCTCGTTGTTTTCTAACCACATCCATTCCTCCGTCGGTCGGTTTTACTGGAGGACCCTGTGGTTCGGTGGGCCCGTCTCCAAAGTTTCCAGGCTCTGGCTTTTTGGTCCGTCTCTAATGATAGCTGTGTTCAGGCAGGGCCATCCACAGCTCCCACAATCAGGTCCCAGAGCCCAGAAACCCAGGCCCCACAGTGAAACCAGGCCAGCACCACTACATCTATCTGCATACCAGTGGCTTTAGTCTAGCTGGCTATTAGAAAACTGCAGTTTTAGCTGCCACACTAGAATTCGATGGGCGAGTCCCTGAATGAAGGATGCAGGCCCAGAAATAAAGGTCAGGTTAGTTACACATCCCACTTCTCTTAAGGGAGTGATCCACTTGTTTCTTAGACACACACACACACAACAACACGACAGCTACTTTTCATGTGTGTGTTTCTATTTTGTGTCATCGCTGCCCAAACAACTGGACAACAGTGTCATCGGCTTAAAGTCCATCACAACAGAACCATGACGTGTGGGACAGTCTATTTTAACAGGTGACTGCAGAGACTGTAAGTCCTCTGTCACCCTCTAATCTGTGTGGGGACATGGATCACCAGCAGGGTAATGGTCCTAAAAAGGCCCCACTGTCACCAACAGAGGGTGTTGTTTTCAGGATTTAGGACAGATTATGCAACAACTGTTCCAGCGTCATCCCGAGCCATGCTGAAAGGCACGTAAATACTCTGCCATAGAAGAAGAAGCAGCCAAGGCACCAAACCACACTCATAACTCCCTCAGCACCAGGAAGAGCCGCTGCACAACCCAGCATCCGCAAAAAGCTATTTGAAACTGGTCTTTAAATAAAGCACAGGAGCAGGAAAAGTGACTCAAGATAAGAGATGAAGGGAAAATGGAAAAGACTGGGTTCGATAAAACTACATAACCTGGACAGTAGGTGGTCCAGGAGCAATGATCCTTATAAAGGGTTCTCACTGTATCTACAGAGGTTGTGTTGAAGCTTCCTCACAGGTACGTATAAAGAAGTATCGAGGCGCTAGCTGTAAGATAACTCTATTAAAAGCGGAGCTATATAATCTTCCTCTTTAGACAGTTTCATTTTCCAGCCCATCGAGCAGAACCACCTTAAAGAACAGAACAACCATGTGTCCTCTCAGAGAAACGCTGAGAATGAATAGAGTTATGAGTTGCAGTACTCACGTGCAAAGGATTGATTGGTCCTCACGATCTGTGCAGAGAAAACAGAAAAAACAACGTCAGCATCTCTCCATCCTCTGGCTCAGCTTGAACCTTCATTAAGTCACATTAATCCAGTCGATGCGTAAACAGCACAGTTTACAGCCAGCAGCCCACCCCCCAGCCTCCTGCAAAGCCCT
This sequence comes from Mastacembelus armatus, assembly GCF_900324485.2. Classification (NCBI taxonomy): domain Eukaryota; kingdom Metazoa; phylum Chordata; class Actinopteri; order Synbranchiformes; family Mastacembelidae; genus Mastacembelus; species Mastacembelus armatus. The sequence continues at coordinate 21,858,094 of NC_046640.1, forward strand.
GCTGGTTAACGGCCATAAACTGTCACAGACCGGTCACCAAAGCTCTCGCAACCTTTCATCAGACCAAAGTCCAGATGACAGGATTAGCTATGCCCACTGAAGTATGTGACCTCTTCACCTTTAAGGCCCTGCTGCATACTACAAAAAACTACAGAGACCAGAACCCAGAGGGAACCAACCTGTTTATCAGCCACCAGAAGCTCTAGACTTCCTCTCATACTGACTCCCCAAGACCTAAAGTAATATACTCACTGGTAAAAATTAAAAAAAAAAAAAATACATCGCATGTTTCTTTCCTGTTTAGAAAGGATGAGTTAGGTCTGGGAATGTCGCAGGATTATGAATAAATTATAAAACACGTGATTTAAGCATTTTGTTATTAAAATTTAATCACCAGTGTCTAAGTTGGTTTGGTTGGAGCTTGTGTTTCTACCACTTCCACCAACCCTGTACTCGTCACATTTTGCTAATTATTTCAGTTGAGTTTCATTACTTTAAAGCTGCTCTGTGTCTAATGAGTCCAAACTAACTCCCACCATAAGCCCCTCCTTCCTGCTCTTTGCCCCTCCCATCCCGTCCTGCTTCCTGACGCTACAATGTGAACTATGGGTACCTGGTTGGGACAAAGTGTCCAGTCCAAAGCTAGCGTTAGCTGACTGAGGAGTAAATGTGTCAGTCCAGTAGACGCTCTGGTTCCTGCTAATGTGACCCAAAGCACTAACATTAAAATTGAATATGTACATAGAAATGATATACATCCACAATAAAATCTAATTTCATGAAATTCTGTTAAAAGTAACTGCTTTTATATTTAATATAAAAATAATCTAATCATATAAAAGAAGCATCTGATAAAATCTACATGTAACGCAGTAATGCAGAGTCTCTGACAGAAACCTTCAGTCATGACCTATAATTACAGAACTATCTGCTTGTGTACAACGTGAAGAATGAAGCCTGACATCATCACATTGCTCTTTAGGGGATGGTGAGATGGATGACATGACCTCAACACGTGTGTCAACAACAAAAGCCCGGACATGAGTTGGTTCAGATGCCTCAACACGTCTGTCACACTGAAAAACGCACATCACCACCTATTCTGAGTTTTGAGTAAAAGAAAAAAATCCCGATTTGTCTTTCCTCATTCCACTGTGACAATACAGGTTTAATAAGTATGTTAAAGTAATTCTCAGCTCTGTGTTCGTCATCCTGCTCTGCTTCAACAGCTCCTCACATTCCTGTGGCAGGAAGCAAGGAGAGTTTTCATTTCCTGAAAAAGACAGATTTGGGAACACCTTCACATTCCTAAACTCAGCAGAACTGAAAGGAATTAGGCCACCCCCGTGCACTCACACACATCCATCTTTATGAGGACACACACTGACATGCTGCATGCCCTAGTCTCTTATCCAACCATCACAGCTAGATGCCTGACCCCAAACCCAGAGACCCACCGAGTCAACACAAAGATCCAGCATCAATTAAGCCTCTGTTGTGTCTACGAACGCACAAAAAGTGTCACCTGAACACACCACACAGACTCAAATGGACGGTCCACCAGCACCTACGTTTTACGCCTGGTGAGAGGAAATACCTCTCCACACCAGTAGGGGGCGGTAGTCTGTCTTGGTCAGTCAAAAAGTTACAGTGGAAGACCTAGATATACAAAGCAGCGTTTGCTGACCATTTAAAAAGACTGTTTATAGCTGCTTCTAGTCCAGAACATGTCTGAGAAGAAGCTGCATGTGGAGCTGCTGTTGGCAGGACTTGGTCTTTGGCTGCAGAAGAAGAAAGGAAGAGGTGGAGGAGAAGAACAAGAAGAAACGTCAGTAAATCATGGAGACTACACTGATCCACTGAGGGTGACAGCCAATCAGAGCGCTCACTAGTCAACTGGATCCACTGCCAATTCAACATGACACTGACGGTGGTCAGATTACTGCAGCCGGGCCAGAACACACGGAGAAGACTAGGATGACAGAGCCTGACGTTGGCCGACTGTTGGCTTAATGTGTCACAGGCCTAATTCAAACCCTACCCTGAACCTTAAAACTCAGTCTGAACTCTCAAACAGCCTTTTCCACGTGGTCTAAAACTCTGGTCTAAAACTGGTTCTACACTATTGAGGGACTGGATATTACCGCTGTGGCTGTCCTGTATTTTAGAGTCTAATGTGAATGTTATAAGTGAAGTCATGGTGGGTGAGCGGCAGAATAACCTGTGTGTTTCTATTTGAACTCTGATCTAGAAAGACTAATGGATGAGTGGTCTCTAATAATCATCCAGAGCTGAGCTCAACAAATGAGCCTCTTCTAAACCCATGAACTCACACCTTGTTGTCGAGGCCCAGTTTGCACAGACGACTCAGTCGCTGTTTAAAGTTCTGCTCTAACGAAATGACCTTTTGTTCTCGCACTAAAGTGTGAACTTCCCTCATGGTGAAAAAATGGGTTTGGCTTTAACTCTGTGTGTGTCCATGTCTCAGTATAGATTTTAAAGTCCCCTTTGAGGGTCCGGACTTGGTTTTAAGGTTAGGGTTTGACAGGGTAGGGAATCTGTGAGTCTATCTGGAGACCATGTACCATTTGTTAAAGTCAGTTTTTTACTCGCCAAGAAGCATAAAACACAAATGAAAAGCAGCAGAGCTAGAACACAAATATGCATGAATAAAATGAACAGCAGTGTTGGATGAGAGTTGCTGTAACAGTGAGGATGATGAATGAGCCGCTCACTTCAGCCGCTCAGGTCTCCCTGGATGGTGAGGCATGTTTGGAGACATGGGTCAAAGCTTGATTAGCCTTCCTGTCTGTGTCTCACAGCCAGATTTCCATGAACCTGATGTTTATCACATGCACCTCATTTTCACTAGAGCCCAGGGCTGAGGAACGCAGCACTGTGTAACCTCCCATGACTATGAAAACCAAAAACAGCCCCTGGACGGCATCGACTCAGCTTTACACGATTAAACAGAGACACAGTTTGCATTCGGTGACCTCATGTTTCTGAAATTAGCACCTGAGTGTAATCTGCCACGGACGAAGAACAAAAAAAAAAAAACCTGTTACAAATTGTGATTTTGCATTTGGCTTGAAAAGGTCTCCTCAAAGTCAAATTCCAACCTGGTGACCTCAAATGCTGCTTTGGTGCCTTATAATAAACATCCTCTTGGTCCACAGGAACTAGGCTTTGTCCCTCTGACAGCAGCACAACTTGTTTATCTGCAGCTGTAATGAGCAGCAAAAACTACAAGAACAAACCAAAAGAAAGTGGTCAGGTTAAACTCACGTTCTGTGAAGATATTCTCTAAGCATCAGCACATTACACCTGTTTTAGCGTCTCTTCACTGGAGAGTTGGGTTTAAGATTTTATTGTTTGTTTTTAAAGCTCCTAATGGTCTCGCTCCCTCTTATATCTTAGAGCTTTTAAATCCCCTGCTAGGTCCCTCAGCTCGACTGATCAGCTGCTCCTGGAGATTCCAAAGACCAGACTCAAGAGCAGAGGAGACCGTGTGCTCTCAGTCATGGAATAAACTTCAGTCCACGTGAGAAAAGCCTCTAGTCTGGCTGTTTTTAAACAACGTCTCAAAACCCACTTTTATTCCTCGACAGAGAATCGTGTGTGCTCCATAAATAAAGTGGATTGGATCATTAGGAATAAAATGTGTGGACTGATCTGAAATGGCAGACTGGTCTTTCTGCCCAGTATCCATCTGTGGTGAATGAAGAAACAGATGGAGCGCGCGTGCGCGCGCACACACACACGCACGCACACACGCACGCACACACCCCCACACACACACACACACCCCTTTGGACTTCCATGAGCTCTACACTCTGTTCTCTGCTCGTCAGACATCTATTAACCCAACTTATCTCTCGTGCCCTCTTCATGCTTTTCCTTTGACCTCATATTCCTCTGCAGACGTCCAGCGACCTCTCACTCCCTCCCTGATACACAATCACTCTTCTTCTCTCACTTCACCTTTGGGATTTCATTCCTCCGGAAGGTCAGACAAACTAAAGCACGAACAGACTTTACTGTAGTAGTATTATGAAAGTAGTATTCTATGGTACAGATCGATACAGCACAGAGCAGTAAGACTGATCCTCCTGTTCTGGACCTGTTCAGGTTTTGCAGGTTTGAATAGAGAAACCTGAGTTGGTGTTTTTGTGCCGACTATGGGAACTAACACCAACGTCCATCTGGCCTGTTTCTGCTGCACAACATAAGAAATTTCACGTAACCTGATCAGAATTTTCTTTAATGACATTTAAGCATTTGTGCGTTTTAACGAGACACAAAAAGATGAAACACTAACACAATTAAAAGGCCCACACACACACACACTGAATCACCTGCTGCTGCCTTTACAATCTAAATAAAGACATTATTTACACTCCTAACCTCTGTGTCCTCTCGCTGTGCGGACTTTGTGCTCGTTGTGTTTTGTAAAGTTAATGTTAAACGGTCCAGTGTGACCTGTGCTGGTCCGTGCTGCCGCCCTGAACCTCTTGGCAGCTCCTGCTTCCTACATCACCTCAGCAACTAACTGTTGGGACATATTTACCCAGGATGCCATGCTGGCCAGGCGTAGGTGGACCAATCAAAGTGGATGTGCTCTTCCCTTCCAGTAGCTCATTACTGCCTCACTAAATCCTTACCCCCTTTGTGTTTCCCCTTTCTCTCTGCTGCTCTCATTTCCCTTTCCCCTGTGAATGGTGCAAAGCCAGATTACTCAGAACCCTGCAGACCGGGACCTCACCGGAGACAAAGATCGCTTTTCCACGCAAACAGATGTTTTTAATTTGCTCATCTCATCATCAGAACCTTTAGCTGCTTTAGTTATTTCCTCAAGAACATCTCTCTGATTTAGGTAACGCTGGTGTGAGATGAAAATAAGTTGGTCTATTCATTCACCGAGCCTCAGGTTTGAGCACCGTTCAGATCCGAGCTAAACCCAAATGACAGCACAGGAAAAAGCGGCGTTCAGCCCAATCAGAGCTGCTGCTGCTGCTGTGTCACTGCACAGTTCAGCTCACGGTGAAACGCTTCACTTCTCCATGTGCTTGTCAAAAAAGCTCTGAAGTGACACGTCATTGATTTCACTAATTATGTCAAAT